>NC_139239.1:31016636-31510099 GCF_977018435.1 Lepisma saccharinum | reverse complement strand
ATTTCCACTTTCTTTCCTTCCATCTTTCTCTCTTTGTTTAAACATTTTGGTATTTGGCTGGGCCAGAGCCCATCGTTGCCCTCTCTGTCCCCAGTAAAGTGTCAATATTTACTATAATGCACTGTGTTAATACTAGTGCATGTTAACTGAGTTGCACTTGCTTCAACGCTTATGGCTCGACTCTTACAAGAACGTTTCTTTCCTATCCTCATTTCGAATTTACATACATTCCATGATTTGCACTGATAGGTGTAAAGAGGATTGCCACTTTCTTGTTCGACTTAGAAAGAAAATGAAGAGACTTTCTCAGGGTATATTATTTTCCATTGCGCCCTTGAATTAGTTCTTTTATTTCTGCATGTTCTGTTATTACCACAAAGACCGCTTCCTGCCTGGGCGTGAGCTGCCGCTGGCAACAAGCAAATTGGTTTAGTGGGACTAATCGATGAAGAAAGTTGCTGCGTGTCAGAAACGGGAAGAAATTGCATTATTAAAGGCCTGTGATGATTTATTTTGTTTTTTCATTGCTAGACATCAATGTGATTCTTGACACCTGTACAGTTATTCAGTCATGTAGCCTACCAGAAGTTGTATGGTAACATAGAGCAACAGGAGTTATGTGGAACGTTCCGACATATTTGATTGATAGTGACTGAAGTTAAGGGCTACCTTTTTTTTCTTCCTTGTTCTTCGCTGAAGCTAGCTCACCTTTAATGGACTCCATGGGGATTCCTAATTGTTCGTGTCCGTTTTCGCTCCAACGGGAATTCTTGTAAGAATATAACCAATGGAATTCAACCAACATGTTCACAAATCTCTGCGTCTTTTGGTGTGCTGCGCATTTGACGTCCGTTTACTTGTATTAGTATCGTTCACAATATTAATAATGTATCGATCGGAATTGTGTCATTGGGTAAGGCTGTCATTTCCCCACAATGGCGAATTCAGAGTTCTTGGGGATGAGGGCTTCAATGGGGGAGAAAAGTGCAGGATGATTGTTTGCAACCTCTTGGCGGAGTTTGGTGGAATCCAACATCTGAACTGCACCTCACTGTCACGTCAATAAAACACAATTGGACTTCTAACACATCATGAAAAAGGAAGTAACTTCATTGCAGCCTGATAAAGACGTGGGAGTTATGTAGGATCTAAAGCATCCATTTTAAAACGATCGGTTACGTCATACACACGCGCGCGAGTAAAAATTACGGTTGTCGGGAATTATTTAAAGGAAAGTATTAAACTTCGGGAAGGGCTTCAGCCCCAGAAGCCACCCCCTTGGCTGCGCCTATGGTTTTACAAATCACACACACACATTATTTTCCCCTTTCGAACACAGGTTCAATTTGAAGGTCTAGCATCCGCCTAGCTGTTTTTTTTTTTATATAATGACAGACCTAGGAATATCTCTCTTTAGACATGTTGATACTCTTGATAACTAGTTTCAACAGTAATATGGAATTACCTCATGAAGCATTTATAAGCTACTATCTATAATTCGGAAAGACTCTTTAACAGTAAATAATAATTTTGTAGAGGAATAGCGCTTTTTAATTCAATTACACAATAACAATGTCTTCTGTGCACTGCTTTTACTAATGTTTATGGTTTTTACCAACAGTATGCCCTCCCGACCAGGTACAAAATATAGTATATAATATAAGGGTTTGTTCTCACTAACTGATCGATCAACGCACAGCCTAAACCTTTGGACCTACGTAGAATCCTCTTATAACGTAAGCACCCGCTAAGAAGGGATTTTCCTAAATTCAACCCCTAAGAGGGGGGAGGGGCGTTAAACGTTATTTTGTTTAGTGAGTGAGAACAAACTCTTTTACAAGTATACAGGGTGATTCTAAAGGTATAGTACAAACGAAAACCACAGATACCTCCCATGAAATAGAGACGAAATTTCCCCTTCCACTTTGCCGAGAGATGCCTCCGTGAGGAGCTAGACGACGCCGAAAACGTGTGAAAATGAACTTCACACCTCTGTACAGCCAGTACCAGTGAAGATAGAAAGGCGGAACAAACGAAGTCAAAAGGAACACCAAAGTCGCCCATCCGAAAAACACTAGGCGGCAGCTGCGCAACGCATGCTCATGGGGTTCCACAAAGAAAATAGGAGTGTCCCGCAAGACAAGTGAAGGGAAAGGGTAGCGATCGACAACGGTAGGGAGAAAAGAAGCTATGATGCATGAAGTAACAATTGCACAGCGGGAAACAAACACCATGACTGAAGCAGTGCAGTCGAGAAAAGTAGTGCGGGGTTGCAGAACCACGGGAGGACGACGTAGGATGTAAAAACACACCGGGAATGCAAGCAAAGTGGTCCGTGACACTCGACAGGCAACAGACGCGTACATGGTTCGGGGCAGAAATGGAGGCGCTGACGGTGCAGCGCAAGGGGAGTCCCCAAAACACAGTGGAGAGACACCGCAGCAAGAACAAAGCACGGTGCAACAAAAGAGAAAGAGGACCGGACGGGGAATGGTACCTGCCAAGGAGACAACAAATGCGGGACGAGGGATTCCCCGTAGCAGCACCGAGGGGATGTCACACAGAGGTCGTGCGCCAGCAGGACAAACACAGCAACTACGGGCACAGGAGGTTATTGCTAATGAAAGGTGCACGTACAGATAGGACCACGTACCCCGTACTGACGTTGTAACAAACGTCGTGATGGGGCCCAATCAGCCTCTTAGAAATGAAGCCGGAGGCACATGGCTGGGTGGGAGCGGGCGAAAGGCTGCTGGAGTGTCGTACGGACCCCACCACTCCGTACGGTGGACGACATTAATGGACGAGGTCGGAATGTTTCCATCCCGATCACCAGGTCCACCGTGCCCAGACCTGACGCGGCTGCTTGCTTCCGAGCGCAACCCCAGCCGAACAACTCGAGTACCTCCTCGGCCGCAGCCTTCCGCTCCGAAAACAAACGTGGCCTCACACCACCGCTGCCGCACACTCCCGCGTGGGTGTGAGACCGGGCCGAGCAAGGCTGGACAGATAAACTGCGTGGGACAATCGTGTAATGAAGCTACGTGGGGGTATGCACGTCTGTTCAACTGCTGGGTTACCCCACATTGGTGTACACAAACACCACACGATCGTACGTAGTGCTCCCCGTCGGCTCGAGCAAGACGGACGAAGTACGTGTTGTGGGTGAATGGGGCAAGAATGAAGGACGCTACATGTGTTCCACGATGACAAGGCCCCAGAGTACATGGCCCCACCTGACGGCAGTGGTCAGGTAGTGAAGAGCACAGGCACGGGTGGCTCAGGAACGTCAGCTGATTGTACAACAGCGCCGTGCGGACGTGTGGGCTGATTGGAAGTGCAGCGTCAGGGAGCGTGTCAGTGAAAGAGCCGGTGCGGTGGTGGTGTGCTTGTCGTACGACAATTGAGTACGTTGTTTCGAAGCCGTTGTGACCAGTGTGTGTGTGTGTGCCACCTGTGCACTGAAGTACAGTATTCCATAATTGGCACTATCCTCACCGTACCATGGAACGCTACACTTTTGTAGAACTGAGGGACATGCATTTTGTCTACGGCCTTGCAGATGGCAATGGCCGAGCAGCTGCACGCCTTTATCGCGGACGGTATCCGGAGAGGCGACAACCCGGCAGCAGGTTGTTTTCGAACGTGCACCGTACCCTTGGTGAATCTGGTGTGTTACGTGCAGGCCATCATGTCGGTCACCCAAGACATGTGCCCACCGCGGCGGTCGAGGAGGACGTACTTGCTCGTGTGGACGACACACCGTCCACTAGCACCCGTAGCATTGCACGTGCAGTGGGAGTATCACAGTCGACAGTGTGGCGTGTCCTTCATGATGATCTGCTGTATCCCTATCATCCACAGCGAGTCCACGCGTTGCAGGCTGGGGATTACCCACGACGTGTGGAATTCTGTCAACGACTGTTGCAGTTTTGTACCGACGATCCCAGTTTTTTGCGCCATGTGCTTTTCACGGACGAGGCAACATTCACCCGTGAGGGCATCTTCAATTGCCGAAACAGCCATGTGTGGGATTATGAAAATCCACATGCAGCAGTCGAGGTGCACCATCAGACCCAGTTTGCAGTGAATATCTGGGCAGGTATCATCGATGAACAGATTATCGGTCCATATCTGCTGCCACCACGTTTAAATGGCCGCCTCTATCGCACCTTTCTTGCATACGTCCTTCCAGAGCTGCTAGAAGATGTACCCCTCAACGTGCGACATCGTATGTGGTTTCAATTGGATGGAGCGCCTGCACATTTTGATGGCACAGTGCGAACCCTTTTGCACCGTACCTACCCACAGCGCTGGATCGGCAGAGAGGGCCCCGTCCCCTGGCCCGCCCGTTCGCCTGACCTCACACCAATGGATTTCTTCTTGTGGGGCCATGTGAAAACACTCGTCTACGAGACCCCGGTGCCTGACAAGGAAACATTGGTAGCGCGGATACTTGCAGCATCGGCCGAGGTGTGTACCATGCCAGGGATTTTTGATAGGGTTCGCCAGAATTTCCTGCGACGCTGCAATGCCTGCATTGAATGTGGTGGTCGTCAATTTGAGCAACATTTGTAACAACGTCAGTCCGGGGTACGACTACGTACTACGTACTATTCCTATCTGTAAGTGCACCTTTGCGTGGCAATAAACCTC
This sequence comes from Lepisma saccharinum, assembly GCF_977018435.1. Classification (NCBI taxonomy): domain Eukaryota; kingdom Metazoa; phylum Arthropoda; class Insecta; order Zygentoma; family Lepismatidae; genus Lepisma; species Lepisma saccharinum. Next base: position 31,505,443 of record NC_139239.1, on the reverse strand, counting down.
CTGTGCCCGTAGTTGCTGTGTTTGTCCTGCTGGCGCACGACCTCTGTGTGACATCCCCTCGGTGCTGCTACGGGGAATCCCTCGTCCCGCATTTGTTGTCTCCTTGACAGGTACCATTCCCCGTCCGGTCCTCTTTCTCTTTTGTTGAACCGTACTTTGTTCTTGCTGCGGTGTCTCCCCGCTGTGTTTGGGGACTCCCCACGCGCTGCATGTGTTTGTTTCCCGCTGTGCAATTGTTACTTCATGCTTCATTGCTTCTTTTGTCCCTACCGTTGTCGATCGCTACCCTTTCCCTTCACTTGTCTTGCGGGACACTCCTATTTCCTTTGTGGAACCCCATGCGCATGCGTTGCGCAGCTGCCGCCTAGTGTTTTTCGGATGGGCGACTTTGGTGTTCCTTTTGACTTCGTTTGTTCCGCCTTTCTATCTTCACTGGTACTGGCTGTACAGAGGTGTGAAGTTCATTTTCACACGTTTTCGGCGTTGTCTAGCTCCTCACGGAGGCATCTCTCGGCAAAGTGGAAGGGGAACTTTCGTCTCTATTTCATGGGAGGTATCTGTGGTTTTCGTTTGTACTATACCTTTAGAATCACCCTGTATAGGCCTATTAGTCTATTTTACCTATGTTTGCTTGGAACTCCAGAGCATCCGATCTGATTTAATATAGTTTTTTTCACGAAGTCCCAAATTACAACGATATTATTTTTGTTGATAGGTATACACATTAGACAGATAAATACAGATAGTCATTAAAACACTCAGGGGTCGGTCCCGGATCATTACCCGATGGAGGCACATAGTTGTTAGGATCCCACTAAACTGTAGGTCCAGTTTAGCCTTTCTGTGCATGAAGTTGATTTACAACCAAACTCAAACAAACCAATAGAACGCTGGCGGATCTCTCATATATATAAAATAGTAATTTTTCTATCACGGCATGGGGCGGTCTTCGCTTTTGCCGCACAGGGTGCTGACGGTAAGGACAGAATACATTATTGCAAGTTAGCGTCGTTGCTTTTCTTGAGAGAGTATTCAACATTGTCATTAATTCCCCTTAAGATGCATAGTATAGTGTTTCAGAGGTTGACATCAGGGTTAATGTTAGTATATATATATCTGAAGGGTAGTTCATGAAATTGAATGTTCATAATTGACATGAGTGGCGCCAGGATATGTGATTCTAGGTGTGCGGAAGGGGTGTGGAACTAACTTTGAATGGTGAGAAGAGCATTTCATCTGAAAAAGCATTACTAATTTATATTTTAGTCTCATACATAGTAGCTCAAAGTCAGGTTGTCATGGTTGTTATTATTATTATTAAAGCTTTTATCCTAGCAAAATCACCATTAAATTAATTAAAAGTATTATTTTTTATAGAAGGGATACAGTAAAGCTTATATCTTTTTTGGACATCTGTTATAAAAATATATAGCAGCTTTTGCCGTATATGCATAAAAGGTGTGTAATATTAAGATTTATTTAACAATTTTATACGCTAATGTAACTAAATACATTAAAATGACCACAATATAGAATCTGAAACGATGAAGTAGCATATTTAGGAAAATGATAATATAAATAAATATTGTAGGCATACTGAAACGCAATGAAAGAAATCATTCTCGACTCCTTAAAAAAATGTTTTGATTGGTGGTTAATTACACAGAGGATGATTGGGACTGGATGTGTACATGTACAGTCACCGGCAATAAAAATGGGACACTAGGTCCTGAAATACTGGCTTCCCTGCAAGACGTTATGTGTGTTGCCTAACTCTACGGTTGTGGTAGAAGTTGTCATTGAAAATTTGGTTTTATAATCCACTTATTGCAGTAGAGAAAGGCAGGGAAGCGAGTATTTAGATCTAAGTGTTCCATTTTATTGCGAGTGACTGTACATAAAACGGAAGCGCACCGTTTTATCACAATAAGCACTGAATACATTTCATAAATATTTCTACTATTACTGAGGTGAAAGGTTTAAAACAGGATGTGCGCAAGCACACCTTACCCTCCCTCCCGTTGGCGCTGCCTATGCTGGCAAAGAAATACAGACTGTTTAGCTATTTGTTCCGTTCCTAATAGATTACGTGCAGCTAGAAGAATGGGTGAAAATATGTGATGTGTCACAACGTATTGTAACTTAAAGACTGCGTATGTTATACATGTGCTTGCTTAACAATATTGGAACTTAAACATGCCTCGAAAAGTAGCAGACTAATGTAATGGTTTGGTTCCGAGAAATACCGATCGAAATGCGCAAAAATGCGGATTGTTTGTACGTACATACTTTTCTTTTTAGTCAGTTGCTCAACTGAACTCCTTCACAGTGAATCATCAGAAACAAGAACATCTTTTATTATAAGTGGCACTTAACTTGTCAGTCCCCTGTGTTTTTGTAACACAGGCACTTCCCTTCTCATTACTGTGCTCTTCAAGAATTATTGAACTTTCTAACCCGATCAGATACGAACACTAAAACCTGTTAAAGGGGCATAGGGACATGGAAATTTACGTTTTTTTTTTTTTTTTTTTTTGTTTCAGGGCCCCCAAATTTGGGAATTATGTGTGTAACATTTTATTTAGAAATTGAGTTAGCTTGAATCGGCATCGTTAGAGAAAATGCTACCTACTAGTCATTACAAAATGACTACAGAGCTTGTACAGAGATGTAACTCGAATTTATTTTATCCCCGTTCCGATTTTACTATTATGAAAATGCAGTGATGGTAGACGTTTTGTTCGTGTTATGGAAATATGAATGACTTTCACATATTATATTTTATGAGTCTAGGTTAAATGTGTTGAGATTGATGCCATATTGAATTTAATATGGCGGAAAATCTTTTCTCGCAATTAAATTAACTACAAATATTTTTAAATTCCATCGTTCTAGATTACGATAATGCAAAGCGAAAAGTTTCATTTTGTTCTATGTTTTATGTAATATCAGAAACGTAATAGTGTCAAACTCCGATTTCAGATAGAAATTGTCAAATTTGTGGAAATAAACTATTTGTTATAAGCTTTCTTTGGATAATTTTTCATTCCCTCTGACTTGTATATAGACTAAATAGACAGTTCTCGTCTGGATCTAAAAATATTGAAATTCCCGCCATATTGAATTCAACAAGGGGGAAATAAAAATTAAATTAAAATTGATTAGCGATAGAACACAGTAAAATAATATTTGAATTATGGTTGATTTTATTTCATAAAAATTCGGACCTTGAATGCAAATTACGAACTTAGCAACAATTCAGACCGACTTCAGTTCCTCTTCGTTCTCGATATCTTCTTATTTGTTGTCCACGTGAATGCAACATCTGTAACATTTTTACGCTTCACCCTACCACCAAAACATGGTGAGGTATATCTGAAACAACTTTTCAGACATCCTGTAGATGCTCTCGTGCAGGCATTATGCTGGGAGTTCAATGTTAAAACTGCGTTAGCGGCCAGTGTGAAAGTCGTGTTTTTCTTTGTTTCGGATGGGGGAACACAACGGAAGTTGAATTCGACAAGCAATTGCTTTCAGGGCCTAATGGCGGAAGCAGTCATTCGCGATAGCTGGAGATTTAGAAGCGTTGGGGAAATGAACAGCAATGTCAAGGGCATGTGCTGAGGAGATGGTGAGTGTTTTTGTGGACAGTGGCTTCTTTAGATTTTTCCATCTGTAGTTAGGGGGCTAAGTTAAATATAGAGCTAAAAGGACCTTAAACTTGGCCTGAAAATTTTTAGGCTATGAAATCCCTAGGATAATACCTATTTAATTGAAATACAACCTTGAATTCGCCAATAAGTTGTAATCGTAGAAATATTATTGCGTGTTGTAAAATGAATCCGCAAGAACGTTGCCAGCCTTTATGTACCAGGTTACGAAACTAGAGTTTCTAGGCTAGAATCCTGTATAAAACATGGGTGTGTCGTTTACTCATCTATTTCATGTATCATCCTAATCGCCACGGTCAATCTACATAAGTAAATGCGACGTAAGATAACTGACATAGAGTAAGGCAACTAACTACACTCGGAGACACGAAAGTAGCATTTACGCTGTTGCCACAACGTTTCTGACGCACCGGATCACAACTGAATTAATTCGGAGGTTTACACTACCGTATTTCACTGCATAATATTCGCACCCTGCTTTTTTTTCCAGTCCAAAAATTGTTTTATATCTTTTCATCAAGTAATTGTCGCATCGGCGTGTCAGAAAAGGAAACAAATTGTAGCGGCGCAGAATCTCGGACACACAAGATCAAATTTTGTTAAGTCAGTTTCGCAACAATGCAATAAATTTTCTCAAGTGTAATATTTCGACTATAATGCACACATCAATAACAACTAATGTGTTTAACTTTTTTCAGACCGTTTGCGTCGATTTAGACTACCGTATTCAATTTTAAAGTACAGGGTGTCCGAATTCAAACGCCCTAATTTAAAATACTTATATTAAACATAATATACAGGCAAGAACAGTGTGGTAGGTGGTATATGGTAGCTTGGCTGTGGAAATTTTAAATAGGGAATGAATAGTAAGGATTCGTTTATTTTGTATCGTTCCAGGGGGTGAAAAGTGAAAATGACAACCAATGCTGAAAAAGCGCAATCTGTGTGGTGGTACGCAGAATAGGGATCCATTATTGCAGTTCAACGACGGTTTCGTGCAGAGTATCACAGAGACCCTCCCGATGCCAAGAGAATCAAGGCATGGAAAGCAGCGTTTTTAGAAACAGGATCTGTCGCTAAGAGGCATGGTGGTGGCCGATCACGAACATCAGAGGAAAACGTTCAGCGGATTGCAGATGCATTTGCACGAAGTCCCAAGAAATCCGTTCGTACGGCGTCACGTGAGATCGCTCTCCCAAATTTTGTGCACGAACGGATTTCTTGCAATAATGGATCCCAATTCTGCGTACCACCACAGAGTTTGCGCTTTTTCAGCATTGGTTGTCACTTTTCACCCCCTGGAACGATACAAAATAAACGAATCCTTACTATTCATTACCTTTTTAAAATTTCCACAGCTTAGCTACTATATACCACCTACCACACTGTTCTTGCCTGTATATTATGTTTAATGTAAGTATTTGAAATTTGGACGTTTAAATTCGGACACCCTGTATATTCACGAGTATTCCGTGCATTCTAATCTTGCTCCAACGACAGTTCAGTAATAAATGAGCGACTCGAGAGTAAAACTTGATAACTCACACTACTTTCAAAATTGAGTTAACAGTGGATTCAGTTCCTGTACAATAGTGAATTAAGTTTCTTCAGTAGCCGCTGATAGAAACTCACATGAACATCTTGGTAACCCATAAAGGTACAACGTAATGGACGAACTTTCACCTGCGTTTTTATCAGTTTCATACTTTTGTGGGTTATCAACAGGCCCGTAGCCAGAATTTTATTTCGGTGTCAGCAGCCGCCATGTAAAGGCGAAAATGTTGGGCTAGAAGCCCTGAAGATGAATTTCTTACTATATTATATTCAAGATGATTAATCCTGCTAAGGAAGTAGAATTAATTACCACTGTACACTATTTCCAACGAAACATTTGTATGATTTCGGGTGGAGCTTCAGCCCCCATAGCCCACCCTCTGGCTACGTGCCTAGTTATCAAGTTTTACTCCCGAGCCGATCAAATGATTTTTAATTATCGGTAATACCGGCACATTTTTAAATAAAAATCTTCACAATTATTAATGGTCGCACCCCATTTTTTTCTTTGCAAAAAGAAAAGCATAAAATCAGCTACGATTATACGGTGGAATACGTATGTTCTCGTTTTGTAGTCGTCTTTGTAATATACGTCATACGAAAATGACATTAATGTTTACTGGAAAGATCTGTGGTGACTGCGGTGTGTTTCTCTTTGGAGTAGAGGCGGCAATTGGGTTCCAAAACTTGGGGCGCAACTGCCTCCCCCCACGCCTGCCCTAATCGCCGCCACTGCTTTGGAGGAAGGATTGACGCCTAAACTAGGTAGCATTGCATGGTGAACGTTGCCACATTGTATGGGAGAACTATAGCTCTCGTCTACTTTTACGGCGGGCGCTCTACATGCTTGCAAGGGAAGGGGGAGCGACCAATCCAGCGCGATAAAAAACGCAGCAGCCCGTAGAACGAGATGTGCGTAATATTTCCTCCCGCCAAGTCGTAACTCACGGCGCCATCGCTGATTCTTGGCTCTCCCTCGCTTTGCATTTGGAGGGAGGGTTGACGCTTCTACTAGGCAACAGCAACACTGCACGGTAAAGTTGCCACTTGGCCTTTAGCCGCTGTGCCTTTTTCAATATGGGCCATTAGCGTATTTCTACCTAACCGCTAATTTGGTGGCTGGTGCTGCTATAGACAGTCTGCCTATCGTACTTTAAAGTAAGAGATGAGTTTAGTCATCATGGACGTCCGCAGGATTTTTTTCCAGGGAAATGCAAGCAATGTAATTTTTTCCAGGGTGAAAGGAGACATACTTTCCACCGTAATAGTGATGCCCCCTTCTAAAACACTGCTTCAGTCTGAAATTATCATGTTCCTTCAACGCCCTTTTAATAGTAAGCATAAATTACTGTGACTGAAATGAAATTGTGAAATATATACCTTTTAGGTGGACATTCATTTTCCAGCGGCTGTTTCCCTTGCTCCCCCATTCCGGACGTCCATGTTAATCTACCCTTTCACAACGTTTTTAAAATCGAGAGGCATCGAGTTCTATTCACGGCACAGGCATATTTCAGACGTTTACTCTAAACTGTATCCAGTCTAACTGTACATCAAGTGGACTTAAATTTTGTCAAATGTTTTGAGTTTTAACCAAGTATTTTGAAGTTCCGTCTAAGTTAGGTGGAACTCTCTCCAGCGTGCCATACGACCTGGCAACAGAAACTGGAGAAAGTTGTATCTTCGATCGTGTTTTGTTTACGGCCTTTAAATGTCTGCTTATAATTTCGAAATATATGTTTTTTAACTTAAAATATGTTGGGAAACGAAATATATATATTTAAATAAGCAGCTGATCGAGAAATAGGTAATGCATGTGTTGCTCTCTACTTTAATGGCAAAGAAATTTCTGATATTACGCAATGTATTCAGTAATCTTTCAAACTAGTAGGAATCACCAATCAAACCACCTATAATGAGACCATATTGGTAGGGAGACAAATTTATGGTAAATAAAAACTGAGGAGAGCGGTAAATAAAATGTTAGATCAGCGGTATATACCAGCGGTGGAAAAAATTAGCACATACTTTTTCATGATGAGAGGAAACAACATACAAAAGAGCTATAAATTGATAAACTACTTCATTTTTATATACTGTACACATACACAAGTACTTAGCTGTCCAATCAAAAAGAAAACATCAACACAAAATCACTTCATTTCTAAATTGCATATCTCAAGTGATTTATTCATTGTATGTATTTAAAGGATATCCTTGCTGTCCAACAAATAAAATAATCACTACTGCACATACACAAACACATGTTGAAAATCACATAATGAAAAACAAAATTCATTCATGACTGAACACAAATGACACCATTGTTTCCCTTGATGTGCGGGAACAGACTAATCTTATCGCTGCTACAGCTAGCAAGTTCAATGAAATTGGAAAGTTGAGTAGACATTCGGAGGGAAGAAAGGAATGCAGCTTGACAAGGAGCGAAGTTTTCGAACTGAGATTATGTGCATGGGAAATCCAAATTTGCAGCGCCTTCCTGATGTGATCGAAGATAAAACGTTCTTCAGCTGCAAGTGGTAGGAAACTTTAGGCAAACGTTTCGTTACAAATCGACAGTTTGCGCGCACAACCTCGATTGCCGGTTTTTGCGTGTTTTCTACTTAATTTGATGATATTTCACAATTATTTCGCGAAAAAGCGTTCATTTCGTGGAAAAGCACACATTTCGCATTACTTCGCGAATAAAACTCATGCATATTTCATCATTGGGGTTGTAGTTACGTGCAGAATGTTCAAAATTGCATATTTTTTTCACATTTCGCGATTTCGCGTATCGCGAGGATTCAATGTCCCTACATATTGGGTTCAAACAGCATAATGGTTAGTTACATTGAAATTAAGCACACCATTAAATGAAGTTGACTACAAAAGGGTGGGACATAAATGGCCCTATATTACTAGCGTATCCTAAAACGTTTTCACCCAGGGTGCGAAACCCCGGGGAGTGGGGGGTGGGGGCGTTTCCGGACATGGGTTCCTATTCCAAATATTGTCTACTCAGTTCCCTCTACTTGCCCTAGGAGTTTGTAAGGGGAATTTCCGAGCACCCTGTATATATATATATAGTGCGTGTGTGTGTCTGCTCCTTCCCCCCACGCAATCTGCAGTGATTTCGGACCCTGTTTTCACCTTTAATATATCATATATCAGGACGTTTGATTCGCGTTTTCCCCATCAATATTTGTTTTAAATGAGTTTTTCCACTATGTTGTCAGAACTTACTTAAATATTAATATTTATTCGTGCTTGCTACATTCTCTTGAATCATTTAATGTTAATAATTCGTCTTTTAAATTAAGGTCAAAGAATTCAGACTGGTCCCACATATATCCAGCATCTTGGTGCATTTATTCCAACAAAAAAATCTATGTACTTTTCAGTAAAATGCCCAAGGCTGATGGATTCATTTTTGCTGTTAATTATTGTGTGAAATAACTATAGCTTTTTCCAAATCTCTCTGCCAGACTAAAGTGTAGGAACCCTAATGGGATAGTATTGAGGAAAGATGACACCTAGATAATTATATCTTTTTTACAAGTGTAAAAGTGGAACACAAGTTTCACAGCATTTTTATCGTAGAGATTCTCTGTATTTTCTGCCATGATTAAGGTTATAATCTTTACATCAGGATTCGAAAGGTGGGAAGAATAATTACTTTGAAAGTAAGGAAATGTTGGTCACCATCTAATGTACTCCAAAAGAAGATTAGCTAATGGCAACTGTGTAATTATATAGTAGGTGAGAAAGTAGGACTTTGCTCTTCCACAGCAGACTTTGAAAAAGACAATGGAATGTAATCACAATTGCCCATTAGCCAGTGGCGTCGCGTGCGGTTCACGTATGGGTGTTCACAATAAAATTTTTATACTCATCTTCAATTGAAAAAGTAAGAATAACAGTTCAACTTATTTTCAACAATTTCCCCCAAAAATCAAGCTATATTTGAAGTAATACAAGATTTTTTATTCAATTAACACCCTTTTAATTACATAATTTACAATTAGTAATGGCTAGTGCAATCTAATTAGTATAACATGCAATCTCAGATATATATATATGTACAACGCAAGACTACCATACTTCGCAATCTACTTTCTATTACACCGACCATATGTCAACCTACGACATTAATTCATCATTGAAAGCACGTGCATCGTTAACGGGACAGAGGGGAGGACGCGTCCAGTCCAGAAAAATGTATTTTGTGTATTAAGATATTTGGGTATTATACAGAATGTCCCCCTCTCACAATAACTCGGTCGCGATGCTTATGATTGAAGTGTCAGTCAATGTGACATTGCTCATATTCTTTCTTCCCTCGTGTTTCGTATTTTTCCTCCTGGCATCATTTTGCGATGGGTCAGAGAGATTGATTTTCGACCATTTAAAGCAAGGGTTCCCAAACTTCTTTGCTTCACGGCGCCCTGTTTCAAGATTTTCCCTCGGCACCCAGAATGTAGCTCTCTCTAACACTTGCAACGCTCAGTTACTTGTAAGATTTGTAATGATGCGATCATTACTGGATCCTTTTTTATGTTATAAATTGTGTATGTCTATGTATTCCTGTACGTTTGGGTTCTTGGCCGTTGGGGAGCGGTAAGTTTTCAGTAACGGGTTAGGTCATTAGCGGGGCCTATAAATAGGAAGGGCAGGGGAGCAGTCGGCCTCAGATGTTTGGCGGAGTACAGCAATGTAAGAGGTATCTTTTTCTCTGAGGGGAGTTGCTGGGCGAGCTTTCTTTCCTTATTATGTGAACCGACGGCGGGGATGTTAACTTTCTTTCTTTTTATACACACACTTGCTCTTTTCACATTATTCCAATAGTTTATTTCATGCGAGAAACAGGGTACACCGGAATGTAATTTTGTGAATAACGGCCAAGAATTAACTTCTGTAAATATAATATGAATAAACCTATATATTATATCTAAAAGGAAATGGGCGTTAAGCTATAATTTGAAAAAGTACGTGTCTATCAGTAGCGAAGCGTAGTCTTACGAAGGAGGCAAGCAATGTTTCAGTACAACAAAACATGTAGTACAACGACATGCCGAGGGGAAAGATTCAAGGTTTATAGCCTCATTTACCCAGTCGCTTGATTTGTCAAAATATCGTAATAAAGTGACTGTACTAAAAATAAACCATATGATCCGCAAACGTCACATTTACTTTTTAAAAAAATCCAGGTAACGTTATTCATATGATATTAAACGTTTTGCATATGCGAACTTTCCGCATACGACTAAAGGGAGACGGAATTTCTTACTTACTTATTAGTACCTTTATTTGTTCATTATTATTTAATATGGTCAAACGGTGACCAAACCGATTTAGATAAAAAAAATGGGAATCATTTGTTTATTTTACGCTGCATGATGTAATTTAGTATTTTTGGGCACCCTAAAAACCGCATTGGAGTAACTTAAACACTAAATAAAAAGTTAAACACAAACAATAAAAAATTCATTTCAAAGCAAAGAAACACATGCATAGACGATGTACTCACCACAATAAATTTCAAACTCTTGGTGTTGGTCGACCCCCTTCCACGATTTTCATTTTAACACTTATCTCTCTCGAGCTAAACGAAGCAATTTTCAATTGCTCAATAATACACCCGCACTTCACATCAACCGTTCCTAAATACGCGTTCATTCCGATAAATTCACAGCACAAAACACGAAGCAACAAACACTCACACTATCCCACGCGCTTTCCACAACTGCAAATGCAAGCATCCACACAAGATCACTTTGAAAATGTCTGAAACAACAGAAAGTGATACCAACCTATTTCCTTAATTTTATCCGTCACAAAGGAAAGATATATCAGTTTGGAGATAAAAATTACGCGGAGGAATCAGAACCATTTCAGCAGAACGAGTATGTACATTAATATTTAAGTAATAAAGTGTCATTCAATGGCGTGCCCGGGGCGAAGGGGGGGGGGTGGATGGTAGACATAACCCCCATTTGGCCCAGTATATCTAAGAAAAAACGTCAAAGGAAGGAAAAGATGACAAAATGGGGACCGTAAAAAGACCCTGGGAACACCACTTGCGTCATAATAATAGAACTTAAAACATATTCGGGCCTCCCCGATGGCGCAGTGGTAGTGTCGTCGCCTTGTAATCAAGGGGTTCCGGGTTCGATACCCGGTGGAGGCACAAGTGTTTCAGATCCCATTTTAAACTGTAGGTCCAGTCCCGATTAGCCTTACTGTGCATAAAGTGGACTTAAAACAACAAATCAATCAATCAATCATTAAAACATATTCTTGTGCTCATAATATGCAGAATGTATACGATTTACTTCTATGCCATGTACAAATATCAGTAGATAGTTCTTTCTCAGATAGCTTTATTTTCACCCCAAGTTTTATTCAAAAGCAGTCAATTTATTGATTGTAAAATTTGTGAAAGAGCTCACTTGAATTACTGCGTAAATAATTTGGCAGTTGCAAACACTGGTAGCGGTCAACACTTCTGGCGTAATTTGAGCTGGACCGACCAGGAAGCAGGGTGCAGGACCAAGGTCCGTCCAATCTTCCCTCCCTCCCTGAGAAAACTCTTCACGGGGGTGCAGAAATTCCACTGCCCCAACTCCCAATGTCAACTTTTTTTTACGCGTTTTACATTTCGCGAAATCTAAAATAATTTGTAATATAATATGATATATATGGAATTTAGAACAGTGATAATAACTTCTTTTAGTTATTTTATGACTAACAATTATTATTATATTTGCGATCTTGTTTACGTGTTCATGAAGACAAATATTCGTTACTAGTTTTTGCTGGTAACGTACCCATAGATGAATCCTTCTGCTTTCGGTTGAACTCGGCTATTTTCGGGAATCACGCAAGCTCGGAAAGCACAGCTTTTTGTAGAAGGTTTGTGGACGGGTTCCACCAGAATTTCACGCTTCGCCATGTGACTCCTTCGGAGGCCTTATTTTCCCGCAGAACGGCTGCAAGCATTGAGGCTGGTGCTTGCTACAGAGCTGCTGGGGGAGTTTGCGGCCGCATTTTTTCGCGAAATCGAGTGCGATGGAAACTAAATACGGTTAGAACATTAAGTACCTTAAATGATATTCGAATTATGCAAGCAGTGCTTGCATTGCTTGTACTATATCTTCGCCTCTGGTGTCTATTGCCTAAACTAGCATCCACAGAACTTCAGGTACTGCAGGTTTTGAACCTCGGGACAAGGATTCAAAAATATATGGTTGTGTATGTTGTTGAGAATCAGCTTAAAAGCACAAAATATACTGTTACAGATTGCATGCCTTGAGTTAACATTAAACACGTATTTCAAATTTAGAAACATTTCATATGTAAAAATGAATAAGCACATACTTGAAAATTCATAGCCTTGACTAACAATTCAGTGATAATATATTGGAACATTTCGGAGCGCCCCTGTAAGCCAACCAGCGGCCCTGTAAGTCAATCACGGTGCCCCAGAGTGCCGCGGCACACACTTTGGGAACCACTGATTTAAAGCATATAGTTAACATCTGTTCATCGTCGTCATTAATATGTTTACCCGTCGTCACTTTGTAATCGAGGGGTCCCGGGTCGATACCCGGTGGAGGCACATAGTGATTCGGATTCCACTTAAAACTGTAGATCCAGCCCCGATTAGTCTTACTGTGCATAAAGTAGACTTAAAACACCAAATTAATCAATCAAACATATTTACCATCCTTGAATCTTACGCATTGCACGAAACGAATCGTTCCAGAAGCAGTATTTTTGAAGCGAGTCTCTTGTATATGTGCAAATGGTAACAAACGCCCAGGATGTGTTCTTTGCACTTTCATGCATTCGACTGAATTGATCAATTACAAGAACTGGCCGATAAAACAAGAATAACAATTATCGTTTAGATATAGGGCCTATGTATTTTTTAAATGTATCTATTGCAAGCAAGACTACTTACTGATTTGCCCGAATAATTGGCTGCAGAAAGTGCATGTTTAGTGTATTTTCTTTAGCCACTTATTCGGGCAAATCATTAAGTAGTCTTGTTTGCAATAGATACATTTGCACACGAACTCGCTCCTGAAGGATGACCGGCTGAAGCCTATAATTGAGCTCTAGATATTACATAGAAAATAAAATTCTCACTGTGGGTCAAGTAATTGAACGCTACACACCGACGCAGAATGCACTTAATAACGATATCAAGATAAATAATTAAAATTAAATTCTACATTATGCAACTATGTAGCGCAGACCGTCTCGAGTCCTCCATGCCTTTCATATGCTGTGCTCTGGTACCGAATGCAAGAACTATTGCCGCTTGCATCAGGGCTCGCACCACCGTGTTCGTTCGCACAGCGCAGTGAACATTTTCGGGATATAGTGGCCAACAGCCCCTCAGCTGCCAGTTTGATGCAACACGCACAGCGATTGTGTTCAACGCAATCCGTAGAACACTGTGCGAGTCAGTCTCGAACACCAGAGAAGGATTTTTTCGAATAAATATATGTGTATGTCTGTGCATTTAATATGTACGTAATTTAAAACATATACATGAGTGTTCACGTGCTCATGCGAACATTATCAGGTGATGCGCCTGCCATTAGCTACATATTCAAATTTCCAATTGTCCTTTGTTACTGACAGGAGTTGCTCTTGAACTAATGGAGATGTTCCCAGCTGGAATTTTCTATTGGTTTCAATTGGAATGAATCGGAATGTATTGGTTTCAATCTCAACTGAAACTAATTGGAAAATCAAGACAATTTCCAATTGGTGAATTTATCCAATTGTAAGTTTGTATATATTGTAGAATCAATATGTTATCAATTCATTTATTGACTCAAAGCATGGGTACTTTGATTCTTGACACCATATTTCCTGTGATTTACAAGTTCTTTGGAAAAACAGCACACTTGAAATGAATTTGATCTGAATTCTAATGCATACTACTGAAGTCAGATTTATCTTAATAAATATCTAACAAGAACTCTTTCTTAAGAACCAACTCAACCTAGTAGTTGGAAGAAATGTTCATATTAGTTCTTGTTTTTTGTATATGTGTATGTAATGCAATTGGAATCAACTAAGTCAACCTCGACAGCGTTTTGTTTGTTTATCACTGAAGCAGCATATTTTTCGATTTTCTATAAGTGTGTTAATCACAATGAAGCTACAGAGTTAAAAATGTGTTCATATATTTAAAAAAGTTTTGTATGTGAAAGTTTTTCTAAGTTGCAAATTCCGCATGCTTTACCAGAGATTTATTTTAGTTGTTTTTAACGATTTCTCCATTGCATTTACTGTTGTATAGATAAGAATTTTTAATGAGCAATATATTGAAAACAATAAAATACTTTCCAATAGAAACCAATTTATTACAATTGACCAATCGGTTCCGATAGAGTGTCTAAAAACTCATATTGGCTATCGGAACCAATTGGAAAAATTTCCAGCTGGGTCCGTAAAGATAATGTATGCAGATCTGGCCTTTCTTGGTTTAGTAGAAGCTATTGTATTTCTTCATGGACACTGTTAGATATAGTGGAACCACATGCGATAGAACCTGCGCAGATCTGTGACTCCTGTGCATCGTACTCCTACATGAGGGGAGGGGCAGAGTGGAGCATGCTTTCTTGTGGCCCGCATTGAACAGATGAAAGGGACGGTGCGTGGAGGATTTTGGTGGAAGGTTCTTTTTTTTTTGTGGTCACTCTATACGACTATTCATTACCAGAGGTGATCATTTTGGCTCCACACCCATCACCCTCATCCTTGACTCATGCCATCACCCTCACATGCACCCACCCTCATAGTTCGACTGACCACTCACTGTAACAGCTCAATCATACCCTCACATACTCACAACCTAGAGTCATTGTCAGAATTCTATAGGTGAGTGGATGGTTATAATTTTTTCAGGGGGCAATTATAATTATGTCAGGTATTTGTAAACTTCAGGGTAGGCGAATGGCTCACTTTAGCATTTGCCCTACCACATACTTATCCTCACAAGCCAGAGATGTAGTGTGATCAGAGGGAGAGTGACAACCACCCACCTGGTTAACATATACAAGGAAAAGGAAAGTGAAAGATTCTGTGATTGCATCTTGGACATTTATTTAACCCTTTTGAGCGACCATAAGAGGCATTTATTTGCCCATTTATCTGTATCCACTAATTACATTGCATTTAAAAGTATAAGCAACAATATATCTCATGCTCATACAGGTGAGTTGGTGGTTCTTCACATTATAAGAAATTAACATATTAAGGTAGACTGTGTTAGACAAGAAAATCACATTATCTAAAATAAAGTTATGAAGTAGTGACAGTGAGTGATCAGTATTTTTTCTAACAAGAAAATTCAATCAATACTTCATATGTGTTTTTGATAAGTTTCATTAATGCGTAGTCATTGGGATAATGCCTATTTACATATATAACCAGATGTAGACATGCCAGAATTAAATGTTTATTTAATTTTGAATTAATAATAGTAAATACACACTACGATTTATTATTCATAAAGTGCACTTAAAACCAAAACTCAAACTTAAAATTTATTATAATTTTTATGCACCAATAAATTGTCTAAAATCCACTAAAACATCCTTATTCTACATATACAGTATTTAGAAGGAAATCATTTGAGGCATTGTTGTGTGTTTAATGTTCAAAATGTCTTAATACCTCTTTATTTAGGACTGTACTGTTAAGTGCGCCCAGTTGTTCAAGATTACGGAAACATGAGAAAAATCTATGTTCTCTCTCTCTCATCAAACAAGTTTTTAATTAAGATTTAATTTTCCTTAGCACTAATATATTGCATTAATGTTAAACAACATTCACAAATAATAACAATTCTTACCATACCAAAACTACATTGGAAGTTAATAATTATTGCAGCACTTGTTTAATTTGTGTTAGTTTTTTTATTATTTCTCAAATCCTTTTTTCCTCCTGTGTTATAATAAACCACTATTTACATGTGTACGTGTGTGTGTACCATTAATATTGAAAATGACACTAAACAATCCATAAATAGTTGATTAAATTTCATTTTTCTGAAAATTTTCATCATAATCTTTGGTAAATATATGTATTGCTCTAATATAATTTTATCTTTTTCTTGTGATCATTAGCCACAGCTCTTTGTTGAAGCAAGAATTCCCACCATCACTGGTGATGTTGGACGTAGTAAACATGCTTTGGTTAGACTGTCATCAGAAAATACATCTTATTGTCGATGGAAGGCACTTTATGGAGATATCTCAAAGAGAATGGAAACTGAAGGAACTTCAATTCCAGTAAGTAAATTTAACATGCCAATTAAGTGTGTATTTACGATATACTTCATGTAATTCACCAGAGTAATTCAACTGTCGAAATGTGGTTCTCTCAGGTCTCAAACCTCTGTCTCAGGAACACCACGTAGTTGCTCTATCATTAACCTACTGACCAGTGGCAAGGTTAGGAGCTCAACGGATACTTCTGGTTTGTAAATATTCCATTGAGATTCAATGGACTGTACAACATAATTTATCTATTTTCAAAGGTAATAGTTATGGAAATTCCATGTAAAATTTTTCATGGGAGAGAGAAACATACGTATATACATCTCGTCCCACACGAACGTGGCTAAAAATATGGAAACAGTAATGCATAAATTAGTAATAACAGCACATAAGGAAGCCAATTATCAAGTCGAATATCATCTGTCCCTGACATAAATGAAAAGTCTCATCATAGGGATGCTGCAGCTCAGTTCATGTGTCCCATAGCCAGAGCGCAAAGCATGATGCCTTAGACCACACAGCCATGGTGCCGAACTTAGTCTTCACATAACTTACTATATTTTATTATATGTATATATTATAGATAATGAACCACCTCACAAGAACACCTGAAGTATGTTCTTGTTCTGCTACAGTTAAACAGACAAACCAGAAGCAATTCCCAACACAGAAATATGTTTTATCTATTGTAGTTGACAAACAATTGGTGAATGACTATAAGTTTCAAATAGCCTCTACTTTCATTAATGAAATATATATATTTCAACAGGCTCATATCCAGAATTTTATTTCTGGGGGGTAAAAAGCTGCAGGTTTATAAGCCAAAGAAACACATTTGAAGGGCTCAGTTGTAAAACATGGTAAGTGACATTTTGGTCATTTCTGAGTTCATTAAGAAAAAAAAATATTAGAAGCTATACTGTAGATAATTTGTTTTCGTGTTGCGTTTACCAATTTCAGAAGGCTTCACTGAGTCCAATGCAAATTCTTCGACATGGCAATTTCACTCAAAAATTGAAGGATGGCACATTTTACTTTGTAACTCAAAAATAACCAAAATGTCGCTTACCATGTTTTACACCCAAGCCCTTCATTTGTAGGGTTTTGGATGGGAACCTTCAATTGCATGAACCCCTCCCCCTGGCTATGTGCCTGTTGCTGTGACTTAAATGTTTGGAAAGAAACACCATCACACGTAATTTATTTTACACTATAGAATTTACAGCATACTTGAAAGTTGTCTTAACAGGAGAAAGTAGTTCTTGAAACTGATTTTGGCTCACTTTTCCATGGTTGGGCAAGTGTTGGCAACAACTGTGGCCACAACGTAAGACAAACTGCAATTTGCCAATCAAACTAAACCCATTCTTTCTCATGTAAAAACTCCAGTTGACCCAACGATTCTGGTTATTTGGGATATTGATTGATTGATTGATTGATATATTAGCATCCATTCAACTTTACAAAAGTTTGGAATTGTCACATTGTACATGTACATTTAGAATACATCTATAAAATTATAGGCATAATATAATATAAAATACAAAACACAATACAATATGTCCACACAGAACCGTCCCTAGGGCAGGGAAACTCTGGCACTAGCCCATCAAGGGAGCCCTTGCCAAACAAAAATAATTGTTTGTGTACAGTTTATCATTAGTTTACAGGATGCTGGTGCTTCCAATTAAACAACTAATCTGATTTTTCTCAACTTCATGGATTATTTTGGCATCGTAAAAACATAAAAAATTCCTGAAATTGTATTCAAAACAAAGTACTACATAAAAATGGTGTTCAACCATTTTAATCAAAGATAGTTAATATGCACTATTGCTTTAATTATGGAATGCAGTCATGAAGCAAAAATAGTGTTTTATATGAAACCTTGTAAATTTACTGCAGCATCAACATTCAATAAAAAGTAAACAAAAGAGAATTATAATAGAGGATATTATTGGATATGATTAAAAATTTCTGCTTTGATAGGTGAATAAAGCATTTGATATTGAACACACAAAGTTTTGTGAATGAACGTCGCACCAGTGGCATATCAGAAATGCAAAGAAACAATAATTTAGAAATTTTTATTATCCTCCCATAGTTCTTGGTTCTAACCAACATGTTCTGCTCATTGCTCTTAGATTCATTGTTTATTAATTGTAATAATCATGTTTATATTGTGATTGTATAGGACCTGTACATTACACTAAGAAGCTAAAATCTGATTTTTTCAGACCCCTGTAAAATTATGTTTGTAGGCCCCGTGCACACTTTGTATGCCCCAGCCCCCAGGCCTCCCCGTACCCACCTAGGGCCAGCCCTGTGTCCACATATGGTTGGTTCATTTTCAAGTGAGATGTTTTGCATGCATAGCTGATAGAAATTACATTGCTTACCCTGATTATGTGCAGTACAGTCACTGCTCTTGAAAATGACCCACTCCATCAATCACTACCAACTAAATGTTGCATTATAGGGATTTTGTAAGTCACTAAAAGTTAATAAATATAACAAATCTTTTAATTGGCAATTCTATATTGTATACTCCACTCTTTTTCAGCCTAACTATGGAGTTATAATCAGTCACGCTGCCGCCAATAAAAATTTAGCAGTGGAGAAGGACTATTGGTTTATGACTCTCTTAGGATTGGTAAGTAAATACCATGTTTTGTAGAATTTCTCAATAAAGCACAAATTAATATTTTTGATGGTAAATACATAATAATTTTCATGTTTAAATTGATATTTTAAGCTTTTTAATAACTTAATGACTTATGAGTGCTTGACTTTTGCCCTTGTTATTTTATGTTGGAAATGGCAACATTGGCCTTTTAAGATTTTTTTTGTCACTCATAACTTTGGTTTAATTTATTGATGATGTGTGCTTTCCTCTGGGAAGATTGCACCCAGATGTGTTTTGCTGGTTGCAAGGAAACTTGCAGACTGGGCAGGCATTATGAAAATTACAATAAACATTTGCACACTCAAAGAAATATCTAGCAACTATAGTTTTAGTCCATTTAGTAAACGAAATTGCATGTATAAACATTGGGCAACAGAGACTGAAGTCTGACATCTGTTTAGTACAACAATCTGATGGGAGACATGATTTTACGGGCATCAGCTTGTAGGGTGGCAATCTGAAATTATCAAACCTTGTGATCTTCAAGCTGCAATCTGACACCTGAAATGCAGGTGTTTACGGTTATTTTATGTGTGTGATATCTCCTTATATATTTAATTTAAAGTTCCTTTTAGGGGATTTATATGTAATTAGATATGTGGAACTTTACCTCAGTTTCAGTGTGATAAATTAATATATTAGCTTGGAGGAGTACTTTTACTTCTCTTTGTTTAAATTATTTGTTTTTATTGAATTTATAGTTTTTAGTATGTCTATATCAGTAGCGAAGCGTAGTCTTACGAAGGAGGCAAGCAATGTTTCAGTACAACAAAACATGTAGTACAATGGCACGCCAAGAGGGGGATTAAAGGTTTATAGCCTCATTGGCCCGGTCACTGGATTTGTCAAAATATCATAATAAAATGACTGTTCTAAAAATAAACCATATGATCCTCAAACGTCACATTTACTTTCGAAATTCCAGGTAACGTTATTCGTATGGTAGTAAACATCTTACATATGCGAACTTTCCGCATACGACTAAAGGGGTACGTAATTTCTTATTTATTTATTAGTACTTTTATTTGTTCATTATTTTTTAATGTGGGCAAACGGTGACCAAACGGATTTAGGTAAAATAACTCATTTATTTAATTTACACTGCGTGATTGTAATTTAGGATTTGTGGGCACCCTAAAAATCACATTCGGAGTCAAACATTAAAATAAAAAGTTAAACACAAACTTTAAAAATTTCATTTCAAACCAAAGAAACACATGCATAGACGATGTACTCACCACAATAAATTCCAAACTCCTTTACATATATAGGAAATTTCCCGCTATCGAACAATTCAACAAATCTTAGGTCCTCAAGGTTCTCAAAACGTGAAGACACTCCCATGCTCTTTCCACAACTGGAAAGCATCCACGCAAGATCACTTTGGAAATCTCTGAAACGACCGAAAGTGATACCAACCTATTTCCTTAATTTTATCCCTCATGGGAAGGAAATATATATCAGTATGGAGATAGAAATTAAGTGGTGGAATCAGAATCATTACAGCAGAAAGAGTATATACATAATATTTAAGTAATAAAGTGAAATACAGAGGCGTGTCCGGGGCCGGGGGAGGGTTGGCCCCCCCTTTGGCCCAGTATTCCTATGGAAAGGAAAGTCAAAGGCAGGAAAAGATGACAAAATGAGGAGACTACTACAAAAAATCCTGGGAGCACCACTTGTGTCATAATAATAAAACTTAAAACATGTTCTTGTGTTCATAATATGTACAATGTATACGATTTAATTGTGCTGTGTAAATATCAGTAGAGAGTTCTTTTTAGATAGCTTTATTTTCACCCCAAGTTTTATTCAAAAGCAGTCAATTTATTGAATGTGGTTGTAAAATTTGTGAAACAGCTCACTTGAATTACTGTGTAAATAATTTGGCAGTTGCAAACACTGGTGCGGTCAACACTTTTGACGTAATTTGAGCTGTACCGAGCTGGACACAGGGTGCAGACCAAGGTCCGTCGAATCTTCCCTCCCTCCCTGGGGAAACTCTTCACGGGGGTGCAGACATTTCACTTACTGGAAACACAAACCCCCACCCTTTACCATCTCGCCCGAACTCCCAATATCCATTTTTTAACGCGTTTTACAATTCGCGAAATCTAAAATAAATTGTAATATATAATGATATATATATATATATATATATGGAATTTAGAACAATGATAATAACTTATTTTAGTTATTTTATGACTAAGAATTACTTTTATATTCGCAATCTTGTTTACGTGTTCATGAAGACAAATATTCTTTACTCGTAGTTTTTGGTGGCAATATATCCTTCTGCTTTCGGTTGAGCTCGGCTATTTTCGGGAATAACGCAAGCTCAGCAAGCAGAGCTTTTGGTGTAAGCGCTGTGGACGGGTTCCACTCGAATTTCATGCTTCGCCATGTGACTCCTTCGGGTGCGTTATTTTCCCGCAGAGCAGCCGCAAGCATTGAGGCTGGTGCTTGCTACAGAGCTGCTGAGGGAGTTTGCGGCCGTAATTTTTCGCGAAATCGAGTGCGATGGAAACGAAATAAGGCTAAAACATTAAGTACATTAAATGATATTCGAATAATGCAAGCAGTGCTTGCATTGCTTGTACTATATCTTCGCCTCTGGTCTATATATGTTTGATTGCATTCAAGTTAGGATGTAGGACCACTAGATAATATTCTGTAGAACGTTTTCAAGACATATGCTTACCTTCAGCCAAGAGATCACTTTTTAAATAAATAATCTCTTAGAGTAGGGAGAGATGTATAAATATATTAAGTATATAACAGTTAGGAATTGCCCTGTTAAAATACAAAAGAAAAAAAAATACTGGTTGGGCTCCAATTTCAATAAAATTATAGTTGCTAGTATTATTCAAAATAATATTTGGTTTAGTGGGGTGCAAAACTCAAAAACTTCTTTGTGGTGAATTGTTATAATTAGGAGAACTATAATATATATTGTCCTGCACAGTGGCTGTGCAGTCTAAGGCATCATGCTCTGGGCTCCAGCTACGGGAAGCATGCAGAGGAAATTGGGGAGCTACGAACGAGTAGCATAATCCTGTCATGAAAACGTACAACAATGACTGGGGTTCCTCATGCTGACCACACATCACTCCATAACTGGTTGGATGATCTTCCACCTCGGGTGAATGAGTGAGTAGGATAAGGTGGGAGTGATGCCAGCAGCCAGTACCCCTCAATAGGCTGTTGCACCACTGGTTATTATTATTATTGTATATATTACAAAAGCTATTTCTCAATCTAACTTATTAGGAATTTGATCGTAAGATTGATTACATATGTGAATGAGTATAAAGTTTTATATCTGTTTATTGGTTATCAAGGAATACAACTACAAACCAAACAAACCAGTAAAAAGTCTGTAGATTACTCCTCTTCCACAAAGCTGAGGACTTCTTGAACCATGAAAAAGAAATTATATGATCGTCCCTTTCTTCTGATCTATGCAAGAGCCAAAATTTTGTTTAATATCCCTATTTAAAAATGAAATTTTCACTTATATAGCGAGACTTCTATTTTGTATCCACATTTATTTTATATTGTTATTTTCTTCATTATCATAATAAGATATAAACAACTTGTACCACAGCAAAGACAACAAACAGATATTGAAGATAATAATAGTTTGCACATTCAATAATGTTATAAATATAAATATAATAATTGGAACTTCATATGTTTCCCCAGGTTCGATTCCCGATGGAGGCACATAGTGGTTCGGATTCCACTTTAAACTGTAGGTCCAGTCCCGATTAGCCTTACTGTGCATAAAGTGGACTTAAAACAACAAATCAATCAATCAATCCAATCATATGTTTCCACTTTGTAAAAAGAATAATGTAAGGGTATGTAGTAATCAATGTTATAAACTTTTACAATTATACATTTTGACCTGTCCCATAACATTCTACTTATTGTACTATGTATGATTAAAAAGAACATAATGCACCAGCCAGGGGCTTACCAGAAAATCTTTTTCATTGGGTGACATGGTCAGCGCATTGGGTTCCATCACAGGTTTCTGGCTTTTGTGACCAGAGCCGCTAATACTTCTTTTCAAGTAGCTCGCTAGTTTTCCTCATGGGGCTGAGTCAACACCAAAATTCTGTGGACTCCCACCAGGAAACAAACCTGTGACAGCTTGCTCTAACTACTTGCCTACGTGGGAGTCCCATGTATAATTTAGTGGATGGAAAAAATCAATCAAATCAGCAATAATATGTGATAAATCTGTTGAGTTGTTGTTATGTTAAGTCCACTTTATGCACAGATGGGCTAATAGGGACTGGACCTACAGTTTAAAGTGGGATCAGAACCTCTGTGTAATGTGACTCCACCAGGTATATTGCACAGTGGTTGTATAAATCTAAACAACAATTAGTCATTGAGAATACCATGTTTATTTCTCATAATTTGATTATCTTATTGCACTTTGTTTGCAGGAATGTGAAATTTCTACTCATACCTACAGAGATGTTCACAAAGCAGAGGTTTCAGAATCATTCTGGATGTTTTGCACAAAAAGGGTTGATGACTTTGTACCCAGCTCCCCAGGAAATCTCAGGGAAAAGAGACCAGAAACGGACACTTACCAAGAAAACTCATCAAATCCACCAAAAACATTGCAAGATGGAACTGCTAAAGATGCTTGCCAGAATTGCCCAGGACCTTGCAATTGCACAAATGCTTAAACTCTATTGCAGTGAAATGGTAAGAGAATATTTTTTTTATTTTTTTCTTATTTATCTAAGGATGATCTAAATTTCTAACTCCCTGCTGATGCTTGAAGGAGATAAAATTACATTTCAGAAATCCCATTCCCACAACATCCATTGTTGGGACGTAGGAGTAACCTTTTCACATAGTACATCCTGGACTGCATTCTTGCAGACTGACCAGGATCTGGTGTTTGGACACTCAGCCAATGTTGTAGTGTGAGCACCAGAGGAACATAACTCAAATTTACAGGAGAGGAAATTATGTATCAAATCTCGGGACTCTTAAAAAAAATCTGCAAATTGGAGATACGTGACTCCACCTTACTGCTAAAGATTAGAAGTGGAGATATGTTGATCAGATTCCAAAAAAGCTCTTAAGAGGAGTTTCTTTAAACAAAACTGAAAACTGCATTTTTGAAGTTACGTTCCTCCACTTCTCATACGACAGTATAATCCTCTGTGGGAGTTGTGCTGTGTGTTTGAACTTTAATCAATTTCAAGTTATCACTATTTATCTTGGCAATTACGCACATCAATAATAACATTATTTACCACATTTCTTTGTACTTATGGGATGCTAACTTAGAAGTAAAAATACAGATATCCACAATGATATACATATTTATTTTATAAAATTTTTAAATTATAAATGTGTACAATAATACATCAATTTTTATTTTAGTACACTAAATTTGGAACATTTTGAGTATACAACTAATCTTGTGAAAATTGTTTAGTTTGACTATAAATTTTCAAAATTCAATGCTTTTAACAATTACAACATTTGATAAAAAATAACATCAGCAATTGTAAAGACTTCAAAACAAATAAATCAGTTGTTTGTAATAATGTTAAAAATACAAGTGCACATCACAGACATACATATACACAAGCATGCGTCCTTGGAAGGCCCTCTTTTATGTACATTGATAATTTTTATACAAATACACCTAAGTGTGTTCTAATTACCATCACCATCAATTGCAGTCCCAGCAGGTTATGCCACTAAAAATTGTTGATTTTGTTCATTTGTTGGGGATAGGGTCCACAACCAAAAAGATCTATGTACATACATTCACTCACACTCATCACATACATATCTTACAGTATTTGGCATTTATTTTAAACACATACATGAAATGCAAATTCAATGAAGAGTCTGAATTCATGAACCATATAAATCTTTCTTGAACTTTGTCATATTTATTCCTTAACTACCCAGATGCTTCAGAGCACTATTCTTCACAAATCTATCTTTTCTGGCATTAGCAATAAAAAACTGAGATCACGCAACTTTTCAAAATCACAAATTTAGATGTCTACAGCTTGAAATGGAGAAAGGTGTTACAAAGTCTACAGCTCCGTGCTCATTTCATGAGAAGCATCTAATCTGTGAACAGATTCTACTGGCACATTTTCTGAAATGGAGTAGATTGTATTGTTTGGGTTTCCTCCGTAAGTTTCTTCGTTCCAACAAGTTGCTGCCGGAGCTACCTGAAATGAAGCAATAAAATAGTTTTGCATTACCATTTGTTAAGTTCTTACAAAGGAAAATGTTATGGTTATTCTTTAAAAAAAATATTTGCAATCTTTTATGTTATCACAGTATTAATTCTGTAAACAGTGAGTTAATACATCAGTGTTCCTTCTGTGACAATCATTTGCTTGATGTTTCCATGCATCTTTTTCAAAAGTATTTGATGTGTTAATTCACTGTTCACAACTGTTTTAGACATATAAAATAGAATCTGAAGTTACTCAAATCATTATTTGTGGCAGTAGCATAAAAAAAAGTTGCCATTTACCTTAAAATAGGCTAATACTTTGTTTCCTTATTTTATACTAAATGTTGGTAATTTAACACAGGAAAGTTGAGGTAGAAATTTGATAAGATAAAAGCAAAAAATTTATGAAAAACCTCAAATAAGGAACATATAGAAACATTTATTTATATATTTTTTGAAAAAAAAAGAATATATAAAATATATTTACAATTTCTACCTATAGTTACAAAACTATCAGATAAATATGCCATACATTTCGAATATCATTAGCACTATAAGCAGCCCCCATAGTGTATGCAGTGCCTGCACTCCCCCCTCCCTGCCCATTTTGCCTCCCATTCAAATATGATATGGTGGAACTTGCATTACATGCTTTTATTGGGTATTACAAGTCTTATTAAAAATCATATTGCATGATCCAGTATATTGTGGTATTTATTTTATTTGTTGAAAGGTGTGTGTTAAAAGTTGTACCTAAACAAACTAAAACAACTATGTGGAAGAGAGTTAATAAGTTTCTGAACCAGGATTTACATTCTTTTCATAGATTTAATGTGCCATTTGTAAAATTATCATCCTGCCTATTGACTCAAAATTCCTATTATGCATGAATGTTCGATACCTGGAATTCTTCATGAATTTTTTTTCACAGGTGTGAAAAATGGCCATATTTAATTCAAAATGCACCTTTACACTTTTTTTTAGCTGTCATCCTCTAAACTTCATTAAAAGTTTAGTAGCCTAGATGATGACAAAAAAGAAGATAATTACTATTTACTCTTCCCTTAATGAACTATTTATTATATATTACATAGAGGTCTTGAGGGTAATGTGCTAATTATAAATTGCAAAAGGAAGGATGATCACCTTTTTAAACTTTGAAAAGTGACAATTGACATTAACACATATATTAATTTACTATTATCTGGGTCACAGAGTAGCCACCCTGTTTCCACCTTAAAATTAACTTCAAATCAGAAGATTATGGATTATTAATTAAATATTACAAAGATAGTTCATATATCATCAGATGGGAGAATATTTTTTACTCTTCATGATGGATGCAGTAAACGCAGTTTAAGTATTACTTACATGAAGTTTCATGTTTCCATGTTGCACAATTGGATAGTTTTTGAATTAATTTCGAAGGCTCATTCATTAAGGGTACAGCGTCTGGAGCAGAGATGGTAGCGCGTCTCTACTTTTTTAGTTCCCAAGTGGTGATAATTGCATTTTCTCCCATTTGGCGGTGCTGGTGTGTTTCCTGGCTTGCATCGTCTGCTGTGCTTCCTGTTGTCGGGTGGTATTGCAAGGTGTGGTTGGGAGTTTGGGCCATCTGCTGCATTGGGTTGCTAAGTGTGGCATAATTCCCGTTCTTTGCATGGGTGGAACGGGGTCGAGCGAGGACACTGCATCTTTCTTTTTTGTAGTCTGGGTTTTTTTGAAGGACAGGATTCAAATCAGGTGTGCCTGTCCATTGTCCACGTTCAGCGCTTTTTTCTGTTGGATGATGGTGTGGGTTTCTTTGATAGTGTTTCCTATGATAGAGCAGGTTGGGTGAAGTATGGATGTGGAGGAGATGGAGTGGTTTGTGGTGTTGAGGTGCGAAAGGCCTGATCCTGGTGTGTCTTTTTTGGCATATTTTATGTGTTCATCGATCCATTCTTGAACAGTGTGGATGGTCTGCCTATGTAGCTGTTGTGGCATTGGCATGTGGCCTTGTAGACACCAGGGGATGCAAATTTGGGTAGGTAGTATCTCTTGAAGTTTCATAGGACTCTTCCGATTTGGGATACAGGTTTGTGTGCCAGTCTGATGTTGAAGGGTTTGAGGGCCTTGGATAATTTGCCTCATGTAGTGTATGGAAAAAGTGATCCATTTGGGTTTGGAATTTTGGTTCGCGTTATCTCTGTCTCGTGGGTGTCTGAGCTGGGCTTCTGCACATCACATGGATAGGTGGCACTTGGTGTAACCGTTGCTTAGTCCAATTCAGTGATGCATGCTATTTCATCATGGAGATAGCCTTCTGTGCAGCTGTGTGTGAAGGCTTTTTTGTAGAAGTTCATCCATACTCCAGCTTTCTTTTTTTTGGGGGGGGAGGGGGGTTGTTGGATTTTGCGTGGATGTACTGGGTGTGCCTGAGCCTGGTTTCCTGTATATGGAGGAGATGAATTTGTCTTGGTGGTATCGGATGCTGAGCTTGATAAAATTGAAAAGGTGAAAAATGGCCACCTCAACGGTGAATTTTATGTTGGGATGAATGTTGTTGAGGGAAGTTAGGAGGCAGTTTAGGTCCTTGTCCTGTTTGTAATTGATTAGCGTGTCATCGGTATATCTTTTGTATCTCAAGTGAGCAAACTCTGGTTAGGCGAGTATTGATTTTTCTGCCACATGTAGTACAATATTGGACAGGGGTGCAGAAAGGGGGTTGCCCATCGCTAGGTCTCCTGTCTGGTGGAAGAAACTGTCTTCGAACCATAAATAGTTGTGGCTGAGAAAGGCACAGATGCTCCAGACACTGTACCCTTAGTAAATGAAGTTAGTAAACCCCTTCAAAATTAATCTGAAAAAAAAAAAAAAACTATCCAATTGTGCAATGTAGAAACATGAAACTTCATGTAGGTAATATTTTTACTCTGGAAAGAAAATCCAGAGTGGAGGAAATTCCCCTTCCTCTTTCAATTAAATATTTGTGATGATAATGCATTCTTTGCAAATAATATGCCAAGGTATATCCAATTCATTTAAAGAACCTTCACAATAGTCACTTAGGGCATCCATAAAAAAGGAGGAGTAAAGAGAGAGTCAACTTCCTGCAAAAAATATTCCTAGTAAATAGGAAAGAAAGCATAATGAAAATAAACAAATTCTGTAATTTTATGGTTACACTGTATAGAATAAAAATATTTAGTGACAACCTACAAATATTATTGATTATATAGAAAAGGTGCAAGTCTACACATGTCTATATGTTAATGGTATATATGCAATCAAATGGTTAGCACTTCAGGTAAAAAATAGAAATCAAGTCTAGTGGTTCATGCAAGTGCATTTATTGGGTTAGCAGGATATATATATCTCAGTAGATTTTTGTATGAGAGAATAGTTGTCATACTTTAAGTTAGTGGGGAAATCGAATTAGTGAGTTTATTAAACTTGATTGTTGCTTTCCTTTGTTACACTTGTCAACTCAAAAGCATTAAAATTTGTTAATACTAGGTAGGTGGTAGTTGTTTGATTTGTCTTTTGTTATTTAGCATCTCTTTTCTGCCGCTTTTTGATAATCACAGTGATGAGGATGAGTGATGATAATCTGATAAATTGATGAAGGGACACTGAAAGAATGCCAATTCGCAGGCAGGGATTCAAACCCAGGACCACTGTGCTAACCAATCTGTCATGAAGGTTAGCTGGTTGTTGTTGATGGACTGACAGTCCAAGTTAGCAGAATTATTTATTAGAAGCAGCGTATGTATAGCAAAGAAAAGTAACAAAATTTGTTATAATTCATTGTCTAGCTAGTTAGAACATTGTTATTTGTAATTATTGTACCGATTGTTAATTTCTTCAGGATCAATGCTTACATTTTGAAATGTCATAGTTTTATTAGTCAATTATACTCTATTGCTTTAAGTCTTAAAAATAATTTTGAAAGCTTTTTTTGCTTTAATTTTCAAACCATGCTTCAAAATTGGCTCATTGAAGAAGCCATGTTAAGGGAACCTTTAAAGAAACTTCAAAATTACGTTTCATATTTTTACTACCTTTTTATCTTTTGTATAACAAGCAAATGTAGAATTTGTTGGCTGGAAATGATATACCGGTATTTTATAATGATAACAGACACAGAAGTGTAGAAAGAGGCTTGTAGGTAAAATGAATTTAAGGAACACTCAAATTTTTAAACTAAACTTTGTGTTTGTGGTATGTAAATAAAAATTCGAGTTGACAAGTGTACTTCAAAGAGTTTTTGTTTCCTGATTTGGATGCTGGTAGTGATGTTATTATAATTTTGCAACATTGGCATATACTCACTGATAAGTGCTTTGGATGATAGGTGACAGGATTAGCTCTAAGCTGGAGGATCGTGCCCTTCGGAAGGTGTGTCCTTCGTCCCGCTGTCTACCCTGAGAGTTTTTATGGTCTCCTGACTGGTCCTCAGTCTGTTTTTTCAAATAAAATCACACAATGGTTAGACTGTCATTTCAGTGATGGATGTCAGTGTCACAGCAATATCTTGGTCTCGACAGTCACTCCTTTTAAGTCTTCTTTGTTCTATCATTACATTTTCTTTTTTACAATACTACTTTCATAACTCCCAACATAAAAGGACACTAGGGAATAGGGATGGTGAAGATTGCATAAGAATCTTCTACAGAGTGCAGGTGCAAATTAATGTTGCAAAGAGTGAAAGGAAACAAGTTGCAAAAGGATGGAAAAATGGAGGAGGGTTTACATTAGCTAAAGCTACTACTGATGGTTCCATATTTAAAAAAATATAAAACAAATATACACAAAACTAAGCTGCTACTAACACGATACGTGCAACTACTGAGTTGAACTATTAAATTGTAGATAACTGTACAAAAAATAAAAACTTTTGATTTTTCATACCGGATGCTAATATCGGTTCTTAAGCTAAATGAAAGATTTATTAATTAATACCATTCAACACAAATGGTTAAATTGCTAGAAGTAGGCTACTTTTCTATGGCAGTGCCTAAGCTTGTAAGATTTTTTTAAAAAAACTGAGTTAATGAGATCGACACTTATGGCAATTTTAATTTACACCATAGGAAAGTATCCTTATTAGAAATACTCATATTACAATTTCAAATTCTATACTTACATTAAGTTTACTGGAGTCTCCAAGATCGGAAGACTGGAAGTATAGAGGCCATCCACCAGGGGGACCTGACTGCACACTCCGTATGCTCCCAAGCCGGACTGGACCCTGAAGCCGTGGCATCTCGCCAATTGGGGGGTAGTTCCAGTTCCCAAGAGCGTTAGTCGGGGCAGGGGGGTTCCTAGTTTCCTGAGATCTGGCATTTGGGGTATGAGGGGTGCTTGTGGAATGATTAGTACCAGTAGCGTTCGGAGAAAGAGGCAGCGCATGGTAAGTCGAAGGAGAAGAAACACCGACAGAGTACAGCCCCTGGGATGCCCCCGAATGCCAGCCCAAACCTTGATTTTGTCGGACATCACCTGAAGCTTCCGAGATGTTAGTTGGCCTTCCCAGATCCCTATAAGCATGTGAGGTACCAGCAATATGTTTCTGTACAGAGGGGGAGTAGTGATTTACAATGTGACTAGATGAATGTAATGTAGAACTCGATGTTGGAGTGTTGTTGTTCCCTGGAGGTGTGGAGCAATAAGGGGTCGGGTTATGGTATGCTTTACTAATACTCACTGGTTTTGCATAAGTTGTGGAAAGCTTAGTGGTCTGGGCATATTTGGGACCTTCATTTGTCCTAGAAAAAGAATTTCAATGGTTTGAGTAATGGTTTCAAATGGAATGTACTTATTGAATTAAAATATTCATAGCAGTGAAACATTTTTCTTCACATACTGGCACTATTATATCAGTAACTTAGGCATGGTACAAAAAAGTACAGAAAAATAGTAAAGACTAACAGTTGATCCTTAACCAAAAACAGCTTATTCTCAAGTTTTGTTATTTGTATAAAGTATATTACAGTGAAGAAGATTTTTAAACATGAAACAATAACCTTATCAAGGAGATGAAACTATACAAACTTCAGGAACAAAAAAATACTAAACACATGTAAATACCAATTATGTACTCAGATTCCCTGATAAATCTAGCATATACTCTATTCCTAGAACACAGCTCTTCTTTTTCTAGCTTGAACATGTTAGTGTAAACTTTACAAATGGGGTTTCGTTTCAAGCTCTCTGTAAGACTGCATCATGAAGTAGGTTTTGTTCTTTTAGAAAGCTTCTTGACATGAAATCTTAATTTTTCAGTTTAATACATAATCGTTTCTTCCTAATCCTTTGTATACTGCAGGAGTGACCATCCCCCCCAAGGCCAACGGTGCATCACCCCAAAATCATTTCATTCGCACCCTCAAACCATATCGAAAGTTACTATTTTTCTTAACTTTACTGAACATTATGCTTGATCTGCCCCTCGTCCCTAAACAGGGGTGCCCATCACTCAAGACCACCTCTAAAATCGTTCATCATAATCGAGAATATCGCCTGTCTTGTAATGCAACTATAGTATAAAAACTTCACATTCATTTCATTAAAGTGCCAAACACGCATCCTATGACAACACATTATTGAGAGCGAAGCTAGCAAGAACATTTTAAAATCTATTACATTGTAGACTTTCAAGAATATTAATTTAATAGGGTGTCAATACTTTCTTAAGATCCCTAGATATTTAGTCCTTTCCAGCTTCTCCTTTGGCATGTTAGAGGTCGAAAACGTCTCCAAAATTTAATGTTCGAACTCTCTCTCTCCACTACTTGAATCCAGTTGACAATTTAACACTTTATCAAGAGCTTTCTATCGCCCTCATTAAAATTAATACCCAATCAATTTTAGACTTACTGTTGATATTGAAGAGTGAATAAAACAATAGTGATACACAAGAATTGGATACCCCCTCAATTTAATTCTCGACCCCTCTCAAATTAAAATATCCGCCATAATCTAAGACTTAGAGTTGTATTCTGCCCCCGCCCCCCAAAGTTTAATTCAGAATCCCCCCAGAACTCACGTGTCTATTAAGGCCTAATATGTAAGAGTTGGATATTTCTTTGCCTGCCCCCCTTCGATAATACCCTTTAAACACTTAGTTTTCTTCATTTAATGGATTAAATATGGTGCATTTAAGGTGTCAAGTCTTTACATGTATTTTGGACAAAGATATAAATGTTGAATTTTATATTATTTGAAGGGAAAAAATCCCCCCAAAAAAATCTCGATGGTGCAACCTGCGTCATAATCCTCCCCCTGTGGGCACCCCTGGTATACTGTCTTTTTTCAACTATGAGTTTCTTTTCAATAACCTCATGGTTTTGTACCAAAATGTTATGAATGTTACAGAAATTCAACTTTCTTTCCTGATAATGAATGATCATCATGAGGCACAAAGTTATAAAAATTTGGATATGTTCCTTTCTTAAATCGTTTATGTGCAGTGTCACTTGAGTATTTAATGTGTATTCATTTGTTGGAACATTTTGTGGTGACCACAGAGGCAAATATAGCACTGTTTTTTCTCCACTCCTCTCAAAAGCTGAAAACAGTATCCTCTTCCATTTTTCATATTATTCTCTTTTCATTATTAAAGTAGCTTGGATTCTGTAGGACAATTTGTTTCAACACAGTGCTAAAGGTGTCATACAGTACTTGCAGGTTTTTATTGCAACCTTATTTTTCAGCTTTTCTATCTAATGCAGGTGTGTGATAATTTTGTTTTGATAACTCATTAATGCTCTCTCATCGTTAACTCAACCAATTTCAAACTATATTTTTTGGGCATTGTTCTTTGTAAATTGTTAGAGATTTCACATTGAAAATAATTATTAGGATACATTTGCTAACTGAACATCCTCTCTCACTAATTTTAAAGTTGTTATCTACAGGTATTTAAACTTAGTGTAAAAATTACTGGATGTCTTTGGAAAGATTATTATACATGTGGTAATTGTATTTTGTAATTATAGATGGTGCTAATGTGAGCACTGCTGTACACAACTTACTTTTCACATTTTCAGGTAACTGTCTTTTTATTTTACTTTCATGCAGGATATTCCAGAATTTTCAATCTAGTGTGCAGGGAATGTTGGGGATGAAGGTAAATTTATTACCCAAATCATCATACACTGGAAAAGGGGATGCTCCAAAAAATATTGGGTGTGCCTGCATAAATCTCTGCTTTCTTGAACATCCCAGTCCAAAGAGGGTGCCTCCCCCACCTCTTGGCATGTCACTGAACTACAAGGTATTCCAGTCATACTGAATGCTCTTTGTATGTTGGGGTGAAGTCAAAATTCTGAATGTTCACCTTCAACACCTATATATTACTACCATTAACATACACTACAGTGGCGTATTCTGAAAATTTGACCTGGTTTACCACAATAATTATTATTTATTGTATATATTTATTATATATTAATTAGAAATACTGAATACAAATAAAACACCAATGCAGGCATGCAAGTAAAACAAAAAAAATAAAATAAAATCACCTTTGTGCATAATCACATATTCATTAGTTTTGTCAGATTTTACACGCAAACATATTTTTATTAAATTATTACGAGTGCTGACTTGATTTTTTGGTGAGCTGTTATATGTAAAAAAATGGCTCCTTCATAATTATATTAGGGCCCAAAAGGTATTGCAAAGGACTCTCTCCCTCTACTAACATTTTTAGACACTAACTTGTTATCAGAATTCCACACAACTCAAGCTAAGTTAAGCATTGTGAAGAAAAATACCATTCTTTTAGTGCAAATAATAGAAATATGGATATAGGTAGCCTTCTTTATATCATTATCTGACCTTAAGAAGTTCATTTTAAAAACAATGACAAAAATATACATTATTGAGCAGGATGTTTAACATTACATTTATTTGTCTCTCACACAATGTCAACAAGGCTAGGAAGGAAGAGATATTACATGTATCCTATTTTTAACACTATGAAAGATTTGATGAAGAGTTTTTCTTGGAATATGAATCAGATGATTTCCACAAACGCTTCCAAGCTAATACCACTCTCATTTTCAGGGATTGAAGTGCAGAGATGTGTCAGGGTGAGGATATATGCATTTGGTGTGGGAGGGGCCAGTGTAGGTGGCAGGCAAATCAGATGCAGTCTTTCCGAACTCTGCACTCCCAGTCAACTCTTGCTAACCAGGCTGGGCCCAGTTCGAGTCCCATTTCCTTGTTCAGGATTTCCTTTTCCCAGTGGATGGCTATTGCTTCTTTGATGATTCGGTAACGTATTTGGATGACTTATCGATGATCTGGGTGGTTGTAAAGTCAATTCTATGGCCCTCCTGGATGGAATGTTCTGCTAATCCTGATTTTTCTGGATGAAAATTCTTGATGGCGTGCTCTTTGCAACATTGTTCAATTGTTCTCCCTGTTTGTCTAATATAGCCTTTTACCATAGGAACAGATGATACAGTAAACCCTAGGTGTCTTCTGTCCTAGGTTGTCTTTAGGATTTCGAAGTTTGCTTTTGACATCTTAATGTTGTGCATTAAAAAAATGCGGCTGATGACTGCAGAGAGGTCTCCAGTCTATGGGATGATGGCTATCTTCTTCTCCTCTTGGTTGTTGGGAGGTCCAGGCTTGTTTGTTGGTTGTTCTTGTTGTGCATTACTCACTTTAGTGTCGTGTTGATGATACCTTCAGTGTATCCATTCTGTCTAAAAGCTGTGCGCAGGTGTATTATTTCATCTTGAAAGTGTCCTGTGTTGCTGATGGAGATGGCCCCTGTGAAACAATGTCGAGATTATGGTTGACCACTGTGTTGGATGGTGAAAGCTCCTGACGTTGTTGTATAATTGTGTGCGAGGTGGTTTCCTGCATACTCTATGTCCTAAGGTTTCGTCTGGTTTGCGTGTGATGAGGATGTCCAGGAATTGAAGGCTGCATTTGGTCTCTGTCTCATTGTGAATTTGATGTTCGGGTGTTGGTTGTTGAGGTGATCCAGGAAAGTCTGTAGTGCTGCTTCACTGTGCAGCCAGATGATAAAGGTGTAATTAATGTACCTGTAAAATGCAGCCTTTTATTTTGTGGAGCTGAACAAAGTGCTTCATTTTCGAAGTTCTCCATGAAGAAATTGGCTATTGCAGCAAGAGTGGAGATCCCATTGCCACTCCATCAGTCTGTTCGTGGTGCCTGTCCTTCTAACTGAAGTAGTTTGAAGTCAGGGTATGCGTGAAGAGGCTGATGATGTCTGGTACGAAGTGTTGCTGTAACAGTGTTAAGGAATCTTGAAGTGGCACTCTGGTGAAGAGTGATACTATGTCAAAGCTGACTAGAAGGTTGCCAGGAGAAATTCTGATGCTATGCAGGGTCTTGATGAAGTCTGATGAGTTTTTGGCATGATTTTGGCACTTGCCCAACAGAGGTTGAAGTTGCATAGTTAGGAATGTGATGAGTCTGTAGGTAGAGCATCCAATGGCACTGACAATACCTACGATATGATACTCGCCAAATTCCTAACAGCACAACCCTAACCTCTGACAGGCAAGTGCGAAAACCATGTCAAAAACTAATTAAACTTCATCAAGACCCTGCATAGCATCAGAATTTCTCCTGGCAACCTTCTAGTCAGCTTCAACGTAGTATCGCTCTTCACCAGAGTGCCACTTCAAGATTCCTTAAAACTGTTAGAGCAACACTTCATTCAAGCATACCCTGACTTCAGCCTGCTTCAGCTACTACGAACAGATAGACGGAGTGGCAATGGGATCCCCTCTCTTGCCTGCGGTAGCCAATTTCTTCATGGAGAACTTCGAACATGAGGCACTTTGTTCAGCTCCACAAAAAAAAAAAAGGCTGCATTTTACAGATACGTTAATGACACCTTTGTCATCTGGCTGCACAGTGAAGAAGCACTACAGACTTTCCTGGATCACCTCAACAACCAACCAACAAACAAACATCAAATTTAGGAGGTGTAAGGGTAGGGCCCCACAATTTCCCAATTTCTGCCATTCTGGAGGTGATGTGATCAGCACCATGCTCCAGCCACCCCTTTACCCACCAGGTACCCATTGATTTCAGTCTTGGTGAGTCTGATTTATGTGGGGACAAGGCCAGAGAAACTCCAACCTTAGATCACCCACCACAGGAATCAAACCTGGGTCTCCTGCATAGCAGTCAAATACCCTACAGACTACACCACTGTGGGATTTCAGAGGAAATTCTTCTAATTCACATGCTATAACCATTACATTTTTCAATACATTAATTTTTTTTATAAAAATTATATTCAATCACTTCTGTTATCATTAAACATAATGCTGTAACAACAGTTGGTCATTACAATCATAACAGTAAATTTCTTTTGTTGGATTTCATTGCAGAAACAAACAGTGGGGCATTAGAAGACCAGTCCAAACCTGACACAGTACATTTCTTAGTACTTGTAGAAGAATCATGGATGCATACATTTTTATTGTTATAAAGTGCACTAATATATTCTACATGTGAAAGTTTTGTTATACAAATAAACATTTTTCAGAAATTGCACACATATTAAGTAATACAAAAACATTGGTTTTGAGTCACTATGCAATTTTACAAAAATGATTTTAATGTAAAAATCAATTTACCTTCACCATAACTTGAAAAAATGTAAGCACTTGAAATATAAACTGTATGTATGTAACCATTTGAACAAATCATGTGTTAATTTATTTTTGGAAATAAAGTTTTATGTATTTTGTGGTGTTCCTTTAATTTCTTACCTTCCACCGCATGAATAATCCTGGGACTCTGCTCCTAGCCCGGAATCTGAATGTTCATGGCTGATGGTCAGTCCAGGCTGGGAGGGGTAATTGGGAGCAGATGTCGGTGGAGCTATGTGTCCGTTTGGAATGTTTCCGTTCCCTATCAGTTTTCCTGAATTATACAGAGAGCTGCTGCTTAGAATCATTCCTGATATGAAGTTGGAGCTGGCAGTGGTGTGGGGAAGTCCCGAGCTGTTTTGATGATGCAAACTGTTCGAGTCTGTATTTGCTATTGCAGGATATTCCATCACGGTTGCTAAAGGTGCCCTGAAATATTTACAAAGCATGATTCCAATTAGTCATTTGCATAAACAACAGGCCAACTTTGGTGGAATTAACACTTAATTTGTATTGTTTCAAGAGGAAAGCACGTTCGTTTTTCCCCAAATTTGATTTCTTCAATTAATTTAATCCAATTATCACAAATAATGGTTCTCTCTCTCATATCAAGAAGTTCAGTTCTCATTTTCCTGTTTGTGATAATAGATATTATCCACATCAACAGTGTGATGTAAATAGACATGTTTATCAAATTAAGTTTATAAATAGTTCAAGAAGGAAATCAAACTTTAGTTTAGCTTTTATTTAAAAAAACCTTAATTAGGTGAACATTACTTAACATTACTCCAAAATATGAATTTGTATTATATTTTTACATTACCAACATTTTTAAATTTTTCAAGATATATAATTGAACATTTCAAAGTGAACAACATCCAATTTATACACACAAGTTGAAGTGAGTGTCTACATTATTATATTATTTGGTAGATAAATTTGCAAGAAATTCAAATGTAAAATGTGCGTTTATCTATATTAATCAAACATGTAAAACGTTGTCGTCTTTG
This sequence comes from Lepisma saccharinum, assembly GCF_977018435.1. Classification (NCBI taxonomy): domain Eukaryota; kingdom Metazoa; phylum Arthropoda; class Insecta; order Zygentoma; family Lepismatidae; genus Lepisma; species Lepisma saccharinum. The sequence goes on along the minus strand of NC_139239.1, from coordinate 31,467,342 downwards.
GAGATAATTCACATTTTATGAAACTGAACTTCTGAGACTTTCAGAGAAAAAAAATGGAGACTCTTTACAGCAGATGCCATTAGAGAACCTGCCTCCTCTTCTATGTATATAAATCACCACGATCAAAATAATTATACAAAATTACTCTCACTTTTAATTATAAGAGATAGGCAGGGTGGCATTTAAGTTGAGATGAGGGAAAATTTCCCCTTCTGCTTTGAAACTTTCGACTTAATATATATACAATTTACGTAATATACAGATGCTTCAAAAGAAGTTACAGAAATCATCTCCCCCTGCCAACTGGAATTTTCTTGGAAATTTGGAGGATAGGAATGAATAAAAAAAAAAAGGTTAAGAAAGGCAAGTCCTAGAGTTTTAAGCTAAAACTTCTAACCTTCCAACATGGAAATATAACCAGGTCAAAGTATGTATTTTCTTTTTAACTCCCTCTCTCCTATATCTGTCCTCAGTTGATGCTGGACACACAACAGCTTTCTTATCAGAATGGGAAAGATTTTTAAATATGAAGGATGATATTATTTTCATTTATAACTAACTGTTCACGCGATGCCTAAAGAAACTGACATTAAATACAGTGTGTCCGTAAAGTCATGGTGCACTTTTGACCGGTCACAGGAAAGCAACTAAACAAGATAGAAATGTGAAATCTTCACCAAATAAAAGGAAAACTCTCCAAGTTTCCGTACTATGATGCGCAAGCGTGTGCGCACACAGGTGATGACGCAACACCACGAACTGCGCAGCAGCGGATCTGCCCTCGCCCACGCCAGTCTAGATGTGGACTGTACAGAAGCGCTTCGTTGTACACGCGACGATATTTACGTTGCACTTTGCTCACGGATTCGAACTTCGCAAGCCACAGAACACACTGGACTTGCCTCTGTACCGTCCACATCTCGACTGGCGTGGGCGAGGGCTGATCCGCTGCTGCGCAGTTCGTGGTGTTGCGTCATCACCTGTGTGCGCACACACTTGCGCATCATAGTACGGAAACTTGGAGAGTTTTCCTTTTATTTGGTGAAGATTACACATTTCTATCTTGCTTTGTTGCTTTCCTGTGACCGGTCAAAAGTGCACCATGACTTTACGGACACACTGTATATGAAAGAAGTTAATCAAATATCATACTTGCTAATTGTTGCAGGATTCCAAAAAAAAGATTGAAATTGTTTTTACCAGTGTTCTTGTTGCCTTGTCAGAAATAGATTTGATTCGTTAAGAATATAGTAAAGTCACTCACCTTCAACATAAAGACTGCAATAAGTATTTAAGCATCTCAAATACATTACAATATCTTTCCAAGAAAAAGGAGTTTAAAATACACAACAATACACATTACATAAGAGAAAAATAATGAAATGCAGATATACTTTACATTGTATTTTAAATCTGACATTTGGAACCCTCGCATTGTAATTATATACCTACTTCACAGATGGAAAGTTTAATAAAAATGCCACATCGTCTGTGCTGAGAAGCAAAGTGGTGGTGAAACTGGGCAACTGCCAGCATGGACACCATACTTTTTCTCAGTGCTGACTATAGTGCAATATTTCATAATTTCTGTTTCCTTCCCATTTGAGCTATAATTATGCAATAAGATGTTTATGAAAAACAGTACGTTTGAAAATTCTATTGAAAAAAAAAATAAAAAAATTCTAAATTTATATTCTATATGACCAGACATTATATATTTTTTAGCAACACACCCCTGAACAATGTTTAATCAGGTTCCACTGTGTTAACTTTTTCAATACAAATCAACCTGAGTCTCTGTCCTTTGAGTTTACAACAAGTAAAGTACGTAAGGAATAATGAACTCTCATCTACAGTCAATTTTTATATAATATATAACATGCACATTTCTTACAAAATATACAGTTGCTTCTAAAATTTTGAGTAATCAAATATTTTTACCTGTACTTATTGTATGCATACTTTGAGAATGTAGTATAGTGTCCTACTATGATGTTAAGAATATGGAAGCTCTTAAGGAACTCGCAACTACAGTCTTGTAATTGTTTCAATGGTGGAAGGTAACTTGATTGATTGATTTTGATTTATTTTACCTCACTTTTCTGCCACTTTTGGCTAATTACAAAGCTGAGGATATGATAAAATTGATGAAAGGACATCCACGACCAGACTGGGATTCGAAAAGAGGACACCTGGCATCATAGCATACTGTGCTAACCCCTCTGCTACAAAGGCTGGCATGAAAGGTGTTCCGAGTGTTTGTTATTAATACCAAACTCACTTCCTCCAAGTTAGTACACCTGTTGAGCCTAGTACAGTATGATGCCAAAAAAATTTAGGCAGGGTGTTAGGTTTTGTATCCTGGGTAAGGCACTTGTTTCATGATCTATATTATCAGCATCAGTCAAGTTCGTCATCATGAATAACCTCGAGAGTTCATGAACAACACACAAAATAAATAAATAAATTGAGATACATAAATGTGTTCGTGTCACCTCGGTGACTGAGCACATTAAGTGGTCGACTTTTGATGTTCCCCCTAAGGTCTTGGGCTCGAATTCTGACCTGAGCATGACTGTGCTTTGCGAGTGTCCCTTTAGTTTCATCTATCACCACTCATCCTCATCATTGCAATTTGTCAAAAGTGGCAGAAGAAATACATTAAATAATAAAAATACAAAGGAAATTTATGCTATTTTGGGGGAGAGGGTAAATATAGTTATGCTGCATGAATTATACACAATAACTTGTGTCGAAATGTTTCTCTCCCTAGTAAACACATATCTTCGAAAATGACTCAAAAGAAAACTACTTTTAAATAGTCACATCATACCAATACAATAGCACTGGTTTTCACTGTTACAAAAAACAGCAATTTGAAATTTATTTTTGGGTAAAAATAGTTTGTATATTTTGAAAGCTCTATAATACTCGTGAAGCATTCGGGCTGAATTTGTATCTGTAGGTTGTTGCAAGTACTAAAAAGAAGGATATCTGCGGTTGATTAATATGGTCAAATCAGTTTTCAATATATGCATTCTCATTTTTTTTTAATTATAAAGGGAAATTAAGTATGTACTCAAAATACACCAACAAAAGACTTAATAACAAATTACAATTGGAGTTTCAAGGGAGAAAATTACACTAAATGTGTAGTAAAAGTACTTAAATACTCAAAGTTATAAATGTATGCACAGATTTACTAAAAATATCGAATGAATTATGATGCTAAAAAAGATGCAGAGTGAAATAAGACAAGTACTTCAATTCAGTTGATCCTTAAGAGATCATTGTATCCTGTAAATGTGACTATCCTAATATTTATAGGTTTAAACATTATTAAAATACAAGGAAATTAAGCACATGACCTTTTTTAGGACATGTAAGCAAACTATGCACAGATATTCCACAAAGTAGGTAGGTCTGAATTTACTCTCAAACTTTCTCCATTTAATATGAGAATGATGATAGCTCTTGAAAATTAATTAATCTTTTCCAGAATTCCCCTCAAAATAGAGACTTTTCAGTGAGTATAGTCAACCCAAATAATGTAAAAGGGGCTTCACATTATAAGTTATGTGTACTTTAAAATCACTGTAAATAAACCTGTATTATACTTCCTTGGTATCTGCACTTAATATTATATCTAGGTTTGAATTCCAGGTAAGTCAATATAAACAAATTTATCAAAAGAGTATTTAAAAAAATCTGATACACTGGACAATAGATTAGAAAAATGTAGAACATTCTGTGAGTAAGAGAATGAAACTTTCAAATATTAATTTTTCTGCTCTACATTCATCCAGTTTTTGTTGTTCAATAAACTTCGATGCATAACAGATATGCCACAAGCACTACTCTATTATAACAAATATTCTACTCGCAACTAAATTCTATCAAATCAATACACATTTATACTGCTTGAAATATTCTACTGTAAGAATAATACTACAATATAAGTTGTTTCCAATCTGAGAAGATAATGTTTTCAGGAATTGTTGACATACTCTCCTTTTAACTTCATATTTTATTTCTGAGAGGAAATGAGTCAAAATCTTTTAATACATTCCGAATAATTGTTACATTATAGCAACTTTAATATAAAAAAGAACAGTAGTGCCAAATTTTGTTGGGCAGAAAATGCCTTAGTGCTCCCCATCCTCCCCATAAAGTTGGCACCTATGAAAGGGAATTTTGCTTACAATGTTCAGAGTTTGAAAATTTTGTATTCTCGTTGGCTGTTAAGTTGAAGCAGTGAACAAGTAATCGTATTAATTATAAGTTTCTTTATGTGGGGCTCCTACATAGCAAATGGTAAGGGTTCTCGCCTTTAGTGCATGTGGTCTAGGTTTGTCCTCCCACCAACCCAGCCTCATGGGGACAACTGGGGAGCTACTGGTACTTGAAAAGCAGCAGCAGCAGGCTCCAGTTTCAAAAGTCAGAAAAGAGTCCATGTGCAAACCATGCATCACCCAATATTGCTTGGCAGAACCTGGCAATCGGTATGGAGTTTAGTTTTCAGTTTCCTTACGTGTGTGTATTTGGGAGGGACTAGAAATCAAAACCTTCTCAACTTAGAAACATTTACATGTAGTATTTGCTAGTATTGCTACTTAAAGAATACAGAAAGTACATAAACCACACCTTCTATGGAAGTGGTTAATCATTTTCATGGATTCACTGGTATAAATGACGAAACTCATGCTTCTTTTATGTAAAGCAAAAACAAAGTAATGATTACATAAACAAGGAATCCAGGTGTTAGTTTGAATAAAAGATACAGAAATTGTTATATGCCCAAATACTAATAATCAACCATGTATTGACTTCAAATTTTTTTTATTGGAAATTTTGTTTTCTAGCACATATGTACATTGCTACAAATAATACCATTCTGTACATACAATTTGAGATCAAAGAGGACTTTATTATAAGTGATAATATTAATCAACTATTTTGAAAATTATCGCACAGGAACAACCTGATTGTTACTATTACCCACTACTAGAATCAACTATAAACAAACCACATTGGAAAGAAAGTGACAAAATAGTGCAAGAATGATATTACATAATGTTACAGAAAAATAAACTGGGAAGTTGAAAATGACAGAGAGGTACAGCATTTAAAACACAATTCATGCATTGGAGAGCGTACATTAACTTCTTAAATACAATCAAACATTCTGCTACCTCAAAGAAACTTGTTATTAAGAAATGGTGGGATGTTTCAACACAAAAGTTATATTTGATCATGCAGTAATATCTAAAGGTTGCAACAGCATTTACAGACAAATCAAAACAAGTGCCTCTACAAAACATTTAACTACAACAACAGCAGTGGCAGGTATAACAAAAACGATCATTCTGACGGTGGAATAACATTTCAAATAAAAAATCCAGGCTGGTTGTTATTATACCTTGGCATATGGTTACTTCTCACGGTTCCTGCCGGGCTATGATTCACGGATGGAGCCGAAGAGTTCTTCACAAAATCTGCAACGGTGGTGGAAGGTGAAGAATAAGATGGTAAAGTGCTGCCGGCAGCCATGATTGTGGTAGGCGTGAAATTGACCGAGGAATTCGACTGAGTTCCTGGAATTTCAGTTGTGCCTACACCCCCATTCGGTGGAGAATAGGGTGGTGGGGGACTATCTCCACTGTTGGGAAGCTGGTGCCTCTCGTCCTGAGTGGAACTGAAATGATATAAAATTATCAAAGATTCAAATTATCTTATCATAAGATGATTAAAACCCAAAGGAAAATGTTGAAATTATGTAATGGAATTTTATTAAATAAAAAGTTTTCATATTGAAGTATTGCAGTTTTACTTAATCAAAAAAAAAGAAACATTCAAAATTTAACCACCTAAATTCACACTTGTGTAACAATGAGACAGCATGAAAAGGTATGTAGAAATAAGTATATTAACTCGGCAAGCCTTCAGTACATGATTGGAAAACTTACTGCAAAAACATATATTATATTCTTTGCAAGTGCTTCTAGTGGTAATCATAACTTTATGCTTCCCATGTGAAAGAGAAGATTTGCAAAACTTCCGTGTAAGTGGAGAGATTCTCTCCAGTTAAGGCCCAGAGAGTTCTAGAAAGATTTGAAAGTTCTGGAATACTTCTAATCTTTAGGACCAGTCATCTCATCAATTATTCCCAGGTATTGTGTTTTATGTCCTTTTTAAAAAATTGAGTGTGAAGTTAGCAATAAACAGTAAAATGAAAATGTGAAGTAATGAAACATTATATACTTCTTCTGATTATATGTTACCATATGAACGAATTTGAGTTTTAATATAAACAGTTTTTGTAAATGTGAAAAGATACCTCATTTTGTTTCAAATTCTCATATGGCAAAACTAACAGAATTCTTAAGAATTTAAGCAACAAAATGTACAGCACCTTTTTAGCCAAGGGTTTTTATGAATTAAATTTTCTTTGTTATTGTAAAAGAAACTTTAAACTTTAGAATTAGGTTTTTATCAAGCATTATTTATACTGAAACTTGTATGTTGCACAAGTTAATAAATATAGTAAGTGTTAACATAATATTTTGCACCATCTTTCTTGACAGTGTCCGAAGTAGAAAATGTTATGAGGATGAGCCTTGGGGCTAGCTGGAGGGATGCTCCAATAATTTAACTGGGGAGATGCTTTGTGTAATTTTTCTATCTGGGGGACAAAATATCCCTCTGCTTCAAGCACTGCATTTAGTACAAAAATATTGTGGACAAAAAATATGTGAACTGAATTCAGGGAAGACAACAATATGTTCCTAATTCAAATTAAGGAAGTTCCTAAGCTTGATAAAGAGAAGGATTGAAGAAATTAAACACTTGAATATTTCACTCAATCCATCCTGAATTGTAATTGAAGAGTCATTAAAGGAAGGGTAACATTCTTTGATTGGTTCTTCATCATTGCATATCAACACCAGTCACGATCAGTAGTTTTGTCCAGACATTCTTACTTGTTAGTATTTTCTTTTCATAACAACAAGTTTTAACTGTGGACAACAAGGACGTATTTAGGGGGGGGGGGTCCGGACTCCCCCCCCAAAAGATTTATCAAGTATTAAAATTAAATAATGAAAAATTTATTCGTTTACCCGTTTATATAATTTCCTCTGAACTTATTGTAAGACAAGGATTATATTGGGATCATATGGCTTTGAAGGACACGAAGGATGTATTTAGGGGGATTCAGGGGTCCAATGACTTACCAAGTACTAAAATAAAGTAATGTAAATATCAGCATTTGTTGCATAATCAATGGTTATTAATTTCATGACATTACAAATAAGATTTATGTACACTACTACTCAAAATAATATGCATAAGATATTAATCAGAAACTTACTTGTCTCCAACTACATGTAACATCATTTTTGTTATTCGATAAATATTCAATTATTCATCTATTTGACATTAATTCATTGCCAGGGCACTTGTTTTTATGTAAATTATTCTGATCATAACTACAGGTAAGTTACGCAATGAATATGTGCTGTTATATCTATATTTATACAGTCTTTTTATGTATTCGTGTAATAATAATATAATATTAATTTATGTAATGTAATTAGTATTAATTTGATTTAATATAATTATTTTAATTTAAATATTATTATTATTATTATTATTATTATAATTATTATTCCTGCCACACTTGGTTTGGACCCCCCCCCCCCGAAACATATTTCTAGATATGTGTCTGGTGGATAACTATATTAATAACTCCATTTTTTAATTATAATTAAAATATACATACATATACTAAAAAACTAAACTCATTGTCCTGAAAGAATGCAATTTCATGGGTGTACTGTGTGGAACAGAGCTTCTATTATCGAGGTTGACATTGAAGGGGAGGTTACCCATTACATACCCTATAAACCTCTCCAATGGCATAGTGGTAACATTGTTGCTTTGTAATCAAGGGGTCCCATGTTCGATACCTGGTCAAAACACAGTGGTTCGGATCCTACTTTAAACTGAAGGCCCAATTCTGATTACCCTATCTATACATAAAATGGACTTAAACTCAAACATGCCGCATAAAAACTGACTTCATATTGCAAGAGAGACGAAAAAAACCGTGTCCTTACTAACTTGTAAAATTCAAAGTCATGTTGTGTTTTCAGACAATGTTAGCCTTGTGCATACTAAGATAAATAGTGTACAGGGCATTTGATTGCCATGTAGGAGTCTCAGGTTCAATTCCCAGGATGGATGATGTAAGGTCGGAATTCTTTTTACCTTGTCCCTGCATAAAGCAGCTCTTATGTTCACCCAGGTTCATGTGCCTGGGGTAAAGGCAGCTGGAACATTGTGTGGATCACATCATATCCAAAAATAGCCAAGATCTCCACATCTCTATGTACCATCATGGCACAGCGCAATGAATTTTAACTTTAATGGGGAACTTCAACTATTTACGGTACCACACCTGTTCAAGATTTCACCTAATTTTTCTATTTAATGAATTGATATAATATAACTGAACAGTTGTTTACTATTTCAAAAATTATGCATGAAGAAGACAAATTATTCACTTCATTGTTTCTCCTCATAAGAATACAAAAAAGGGCAACAATTTAACAATTATGATCATGCAGTACTGAAGCAAGTATGACAGCAGAAGATGTCCTGAAGTAAATACAATGAAGAATATACTGTAAAATTAAAAATAGCGTGCTACCTACATTGTCAAATTGTGAAAAATTGTAGCTCACCTGAAACATTTCTTCAAGATTATAATATTCATTTGCAGTGAACTTTCTTTTAAAACATTATATTATAATGCATTCCTTGTGTTTAAAAATGTCACAGTGGGAACAAGAATAAGTCACAGTTTTAAACTGAGAAAAAAACATTATTATTTTTACATAGCATTCATTAGAAAGTATGATTATTACAAGTCATTAGCATTAACTTTGCATAAACGTTTAATATTACAATATTTTGCTATAATTTTTGATTTATTAGGAATCTAATCTAAATCCTTACACACAATTGATACATTTATTTATGCACTATACATGTTCCACTTTTTTACCAAATTGCTTAATAGCCATAAGTAAACATGCTATGATATTTCAAATTATAAGAGTATTAACACAACAAGAAAAGTCCATCACTAGTTTTATCAGCAATATCAAGATAAAAATATCAATACAATTAAAAAATCCAATGTACATGCATTACAAATTTTACCTTTTAGATCTTCTAGGAGATCTTTGTCTTCTTTTGGTACTTGGTGAAAATTTGATCTTCGGAGCTTTTGTAGCTGTTTCCACAACTTTGTAAGGAATTTGTCTCAGTTGATCTTCAGTCATTCCTTCTGTCTCTATTAAATCAAACTCTAGGTGTTTCTTCAGTTCGTCTGGAAGCCGGGTTTTGCTTTCTGAAGGGGATCTTGATCTTGACCTGTTAACATGTAATAAGAAGCTAAAGAAGGATGCACATGTTTATGGCGAATAAGAAATAAATAACTTCAGTACAACAACAGACTCATTTTTTAGTTCGAAATAATATATGCAATGGCATTTGGTGCTATTATGGTCAATAACAATAATAACAGCCTGTGCTGCAACAGCCCTTGGGGGCCAGGGCCTACCTCCTGGACTCTCCTACCACATGCCTCTGCATAATGTTTTGAATGCTATGCATCCATTGAGACTGGTGTCTGAAAGAATGCTAGGAAGTTGTGTTGCTCCAAACCAAAGTTGAACTGCCTCACTTCACCACATGAGTTCACAATATTTTGAAATATCAGAAGATATTTACTAAAAAATTGCAGGGATGAATAGCTCCTGGATTTTTTTCTGATTGACCTCAAGTCTACTTTGCCCTTCCCCCAGTTCCAGAGATCCTTGGTCTGGATATAAGGGATACCAGGTTTCATCCCCTGCTGAGGCACAGTGATTTGAAACCAACTTTAAAATATAGGTCCTGTCCAGATTAACCTACCTGAGCATAAAGTGGACTAACACACTGCGACAAACAAACTTTTGGTAAAATAGAAGTTCTATGTTCAATATTCATTCAAAAATTCAGCTCATCAAATCTGCCACCAACATTACCTCGAAAGTTCAGACATTTTATGCACAATGGAAACAATTTTCTGTAAAATATCCATGACTGCAAAGTAACTTTCTATGGTTGCATTTCTCACATACTTGTCAAATTTGGATTTGAAAAGGGGCCATAATAATTTTGAAGGAGCACTCAGGTGGGGGTTCAAGATCCATTGCGAGAAGAAAAAGTGGTGATAATGAAATGATATAAGCCACTTTGTAATGTGGAGTTCTTGTAAACTGACAATATGGGAATCACTTTCCCTTTCAGTGTTAATAGGCACTCAACATGTAAGGTTGTTATATGTCCTATCAAAAATCCAATGAAAATATCTTCAGGAGAACATTTGATTCAATATGTAGCAAATTTTGAGGTAAGAAAATTTCCTAACATTTGAAAATGTAAAGGCAAAGTAACCGTCGATTCCATTACAGTTTCCATTACTCAAAATAGTAACTGTTACTTGTAGCTGCATTACTTGTTACTTCCCAACACTGCAAATGACATACTTTGAAATAACCCAATTACAATATAAGACTATAATTATGCATGTATTTTATTTTTGTTCAAGGGTTAAGATTGTGTAATTCTTAAGATAGAATCATGAGGTTTAGTCAGTAGGGTGTCTGACTGCCATGCAGGAGTTTGATTTCCAGTGTGTGTGATCTAAGGCAGGAACTTTTCTGGCTTTGTCCCTGTATAAATGAGGCTCTGGGGTTCATGCAGACTAAAAAAAAAATGGTACCTAAAATTCGCCCAGCTAAAGAATGGACTTGAGGAAACCCAGATTTTCCGCCTCCAGTTCAAGGAGAGAAAAGCAGTGTTGCTACCTGTTGCTACACGTCTGATTTTTGTCCAGTCATACACGACACCTCTTCCTGTCACCATACCCCTTTCGCTCACATTTCAGGGATAGGCAGGGAATCTGAGACCCATTCGCTTGCTGTGCTGCGGCAACCATTAGGCACCGCTGTGCTTGGCCTTGTTAAGGGTGCCACCTGTTTCGAAAATGACTCAAAATGAAAAATTTGGCAATGCGTCACACCGACAGCTCGACAAAACCGATTGGTTCAGCGGTTCATGTGACACTGTTTCGACAGAAAAGGTAAAAATAGAATTTCCAAGTCCATTCTCTAGCTGGGGGTAAAGGTGGCCGGAGTATCACATCAGTGGCTAACTTGATCAAGAAATCGAAAGAAAAAAAAACCTCAGCAATGTCCACCCTATCCCACCTCCTCCTTGTGGTTGCACCACTGGCCACGATGTTTAACTTTTAATTTATCCTCGTTTGGTAACGTGGAAAACAGTGTATGTAATAAGTAACAATGCACTAATCTGAATAATCTTCACTCACTGACCTATATTTTATACATTAGAGGACACTTCCCTAAAAACACAATTACAGGAGGAAGGGAAAAACAAATCCTCTCACCTTCTCCTCCCCCAATGCACACTATGTAAAAGAAATGTCAAAGGAAACTCGCATCACCATAGGATTTTTTACATTATGAAAAATATAAAAGTCTGGATGGCCCTTCGGATGCATCTATCTTATAGCTAAATGTTCATTTAACTTGGATAAATACTACTTCCCAACTGGTCTTACAAATCAGTCATATTTAGCAATTTATTTCTAAAGGTGGCAGCTATGTCCCTCATCGTGCCAAGCAAAAATGGGCTCGGCTGGTGTCTTATGGCTACCCCCTTCCCCTCCCCCCACCTTGTTCACCGCTGAGCCTTCTTCAACCCTCTGAACATGTGCCAACTTGGTTAGGCCAGCTCTTGGATGGCTCAGACTGTTGCCTCGCGAGGGTACGAAACAGCTGGCAATGCCACGTGGAGGTTGGGTCGGTTGTCAGTTTGACCGATCGCAAGATTCGAATCTCCTTGTATGTAAATTATAAATGTATTAATTTAACAATACTTTGGTGAGGTATAAGTTACTTCTGAGGGTAGTGCCATGGCGTGGCGGCTCTGTCCTTCGAGTCGCCGGTGCATCACATCAGAAAATGTCCGAGATCGAGAATGTGTGGGGACCTACCTCTACATCCCTTCTTGGCTCTGAGCAATGTGCACTGGGAATTCTTGAGACATTGTAGCATTTCTTAATTATTTTTAATGTTCAAAATATTTATCAAACATTTTTAGAACGTTTCCGTATTGCTAGTCATAGTAGTTAGAAGGAAAACATCTTACCTGTGCTTTTTATGCTTTTTCTTATGATGATATGATGCTTCTGATTCTGTTTCCATACCGCTGTTCATGTAACCTGACTTCCTGTTTCCGAGGTCTCTGACAACTGTTGCTTGTTGGATGCCAGGCTGCCCTTCTGCTTGCTTTCTCTGCACTTCCTTCCACTGTGCTTGAGAATCCACAAGTTCATAATTGCTTCCATGCCTGTAAATACATACGTTTTTTTTTTTACATCTATTTCAGAACCACATTTCATGAATGTAAAACATGAACTTAAGATACTTCCCAACCTTATTAAAATTAATTACAAGTAGTCTGCTGCAGTAAATTTTATGTAAATCAAATCTTGTTTATTTATGTATATGCATTGTCACAATTAAGAGATTGGATATGAAATACAAAAATTGAAAATAATAATAGCAAACTAACTGTCTATTACAAAATAATAACAATCATTTTCTGAAAAATTAAATACTTATTCACTTTTACAAGTTCATTACATATAAATGTAGTATGCACTGCTTCAAATTCTCATTATTGAATGCAATTCAAAATTACAAAGATTAAAGGACCTAATTTATTTTGTATTGGAATCATAGAAAACTTATTTAACTTTATAATTGCTTCATTTATTTGTCGGTAGTGTTGTTTTTAAGTCCACTTTATGCACAGAGAGACGAATTGGTACTGGACTAGTGGCATTCCCAAGGAATGTGTTGATGGGGTTTGCCCAGTATTCCTAAAAAAGGAACGTCAAAGGCAGGAAAATATGGTAAAATGAGGGTAATTAATAAAAAAAAGTGTAGGTAACCCCTCCCTTCCGAAAATTCTGGGCATGCCACTGTACTGGACCTACAGTTTAAGGTAAAATCTGAATCGCTTTGCCACTACTGTGTATCAAATCCCTTGATTACAAGGCAATGATGTTACCACTATGCCATTGGGGAGGGCCTATAATTGCTTCTTTCCTTATCTTATGGTGAAGCCATGAACATCAACGTCGTTAAAGGAAAAATTAAGATTTATCAGAATAAGTCACTTACAGGGTTGCACATATTATATCTACCAATATCAGTTGGCAACCCTGATAGAATGCAAGTGCGCATGCACAGAAGTCTCCCATGCTTAGGCAGCTGCAAGTCTCTGAATCAGTCTGCTATGGAATGTTGGCTGGTTCAGACATGAATCGTGGCAGTGGATGTGTTCATGAACGGGTTCCATTCAGGAGACGCAGCAGGCACTGCACTCAGAAGTATCAGAGTGCCAGAGAATACGCCTCCTCCAACCTGGAGACTTCTGTTCCTAACGCTTCCGTTGGTTTTCTATTGTCTGACCCATCGTATCATGTTTTGATGCTCTGGAATTGGTTGATGGCAATCCTCATTGGACCATTGTCACAGTGCCTCATGCATCACCTGAATGCAACCTGTTTGAATGAACGCATCCACTGCTATGATTCGTGTCTGAACAGGTGAGCATTTCATGGCAGTCTGATTGAAAGACTTGCATCTGCTTTAGCATGGGACACATCTGCGCATGCGTACCTGCATTCTGACAGGGTTATCAACTGAAATTGGTAGATACAATACACGCCACCCCATATTACTAATTCACAAAATAACTTGACATGTAGCATAAATAATTTATTCAAAGAACCAGGCTCACTTCTTTACATAATAAACAATCAATACATATTAAAAAAAATAAAAGCATGTAAATGATAGGAGAAACAATACCTGTGCTTGCTACCTCGGTGCCGATGCCTGTGATGGTGTTCACTTTCACTACCTGAATCACGCTTTTGGTGTGACCTGTGCCTTCGATGATGGGATCTTGCAGATGCTTTTGACACTTCACTATCATTGTCCGAACCCCTGCGACTACGGTGGTGACGATGCCTTTAGATGGAAAAAAAAATGAATCAGAGATTATTTTAAAAACTCACTATAGATCAATGATCATTTTAGAAAATATACTAATCACAAATCATGTATATGTTAGTGTAGTGACAATTTCATAATAATGTTTTTAAGATTAAATTACAGTGCAAAACCATCATATTTCTTATCGGGCATATTAAGTTTGTTACCCACAGACCTCTGAAAAAAACATATATAGTAGAATGTTGCTATTTGATATCTTCATGTAAGGAATTATAACGTTCTAGTAACATAATATCTGTCCTATGTAATAGGTTAGTTAACAAATAAGCTTTTTATGTGTGTGAATTATAATATATCGTATTATAAAACAAATTGAATCTAATGGAAAAATTATACATGCTACAGAATTATTTTTAAAAATTGGAATTACTTTGTTCTTATGTTGTGCGAGACTTTATGAGATACACCACACCACACGATATTGGTAATTCATAGTAGCCAAATCTTGCATCTTAGTAAAGACAGTGACCAAATTGGAAATGAATTACTGCTGGTATGCTCAGACTTGTCTTTTGATACAATTTTTTTTGTGTGTGTGATTTCTTAAATAATACACTGATTGTCATTCTCTCTCTTTTATCACCACAAATTGAGCTCCCTTTTTTTTATTTATTCCACACATGAATTGTAATAATTAATAATGTATTAGACAGTAAACCACTCACTACTCATTACTGGCCCAATTCGATCACTGAGTAAAGAAAGTCCAAAGGAGGGTAACATTGTCATATTCAGTGCTTCAAGTGGAATGGGGATGCATTAGGATGGTGTCCTCAAAGCTAGGAAAAAATTGCTCAAAGCAAGCTCCCATCCCCTCCCCTTCCCAGCTTCAAGGCTGAAGCAAATATGCTCCACCTAACAATGTCCAATTCTAGCAATGGTCAGCATATGTATTGAACTTAAAATCATTGAGGAAAAAAAGGATAGAAGAAAAAGGAAGAAAATTTTATAGAGGTGAAAGTAGAATATCTGAATTCTGGAAATTTAAGAAAACTTAAAACACCACAATAAAGTACAGAGGACAATTATGGTTAGTTCTGTTATTCAGTTGTTCTCAGTTCAGTGTTCAGGTTCAATTCAATTTCAAATGCATACTGTTCACTATTGTCTTATAATGCATTATGTTTACAATACAATATTACATACATACCGTTTACATGTTCTTGATTCAGTCGAACTTTGACTCTCAACGCTGCTCGACCTCCGTGTCAAACGATTCAGGAATTGTGTTGGATTGTGTCCAGCCGACCTCACTGATCTTGGACTTGCACAAGAATAGAGGCCTTTGTTCGTGTGAGTCCATGGTGCACTTCTGCAGCTCCTTGGTGAATCAGAACGAGGCAAACAATTGGGTATTGAAGTAGACCGATACACGGAGGCATTACTGAAAGTGCAATTAAGGAAACAATGTTTACAGTTTATGTACACATTTATTAAATATTATCTTTCAAATAGAACTAAATTTGCTAGGCCTCTATATCAAGATTACTGCAGGATATGTGTACAAGTGTGCAATTTCAAAATGCAGTTGCTAATATAAATTTTCCCCTATTATTTGAAGGGCTTGGGGGTAAAATGTGGGAAGTGACATTTTGGCCATCATTGAATTACAAAGTAAAACAGCAATCCTTCAATTATAATTAATTGCCATGCCATGAAATTTGCATTGGACTCATTGAATGTTTCTGAAATTGGTAAACACAACACAAAAACAATTTATCTCCACTATAGCTTTTAGTAATCTTTCTGCTTAATAAACTCAATAATGACCAAAATGTCACCATGTTTTGCCTCCGAGCCCTTCATTTGTCTTCTTTCTAAAAAAACAATTACATCAAATATTTGCACAAAAACCAAAGACTTGCTCGCAAATTTTAAAATGAAATGGCAATTTAAGTAGTTTACATTTCTGCATATTCGATGAAATTCTTTTACCATATGTAAGATAATCGTAGATTATAACCCCTATCAAGGTAGAGCAAGCAAAAATACAATCATATCCATCTTGTGAAATTCCTAAAGATACAAAATAGCATACAATAAAATATTAAAATGAATTTTATAATAAACTTACGATTGCATTTGCTGTTGTCCTGTAGATACTGTATTATTTTCCTGAGATGGTATGTTTTCTTTATTTGCACCTTCTTCAACCTTTGGTGCTGCAATTTAAAAATACAATTATTAAAATATTGTCCAAAAAGATAAACACAATGTGAAATTGCAATATCACTTACACAATTTTAAGGACTACAGTGATTATAATGCATTTAAAATTCTATTAATTAAAATTTGAAGTTCTACAATTAGTGACAACACAAGAAAGGGCAATGACGTTGAACCCAAATTCCCACCCCACTGGAGATTAACAGATACTCCATATTGTTGGCATTTCTGCAACTTGTAAGCAAGAAGGGTTTTACAGGGTTCTGTAAGCTACCGTTAATTATTTAGAGACTTTCACCATGGAGTACAGAAATGAGGAACTGAATCTAAATGGCCTATTTGTCACCTTTCTCTCCTTGTCCAGTCTGGTACATTTTTGTGTGATTAATCTGAAAATTTTTGAAATTTGAAGTATTGTGATTAAATGAAAATGAGAGGTTTTATTGAGCAAGTGATATAAAACTTTATTTAGCATTTCTAAGTTTAAATCAGAAGTTTCCGTACTTCTGTGAACCCCACTAGGTGCTTCTGATAATAACTATGACTGCCATGTGTGTGTTCTTCCATCAGAAATGTATTCTGCATGGCTTTACTCAAGTTGCTAATTCATACATGCATAAATATTATGTGTAATAAATTTGAAACTATCCCTCCACCTAAATTTGACATTCTAATTTTTTTTTCATTTTCCAGAAATTCTGGTTTCATTTAGACTGCAAACATAATTTCGTCAGCAATTCACTGAAACTAAACGAGGAGTGATCAATACCAAATTAAATGCAAAAACAATTACTAACTAACTCTCTAGCCTTCTTAAACCCGAAGGTTCCTGGTGCAGCAACACAGGCTTTCCATCCGTCCCTATCCTGAGCAAGATCTATATACTCTTTTCCATCCCTACCGATTTCCCTTAGGTCCATCTCAACGTTATCCCTCCATCTTTGATTTTGGCCTTCCTATAGATCTCTTACCATCAGGTTTCCCAACAAGAATCCTGTGAACTCTTCTTTCCTCTCCCATTCGTGCCACATGGTCTGCTCACCTAAATCTTCTTGATTTAATCATTCTAATAATATCTGGACATGAATACAAATTATGCAGTTCTAAATTATGTAACCTTCTCCACTCACCTGTCTCCTTATCCCTTTCAGGTCCAAATATTTTCCTAAGGATCTTAATTTCAAATACTCTCAATTTATGTTCCTCTTTCGATGTAAAAGACCATATAATTACAAAAAATTACAGTCAGAAATATTCGAAGGCACAAAAAGAAATGTTTAACCTACCATCTTGTGCTCCTTCAACAATACGACGTTGATAGCGACGGCTAGGTGTTCGTGTGAATTGAGGTGGTGTCCGTAACCTCATTTGAGCATCACGCTGGGCTTGTTTCTCAGTTCGTCCACTGTAACAAATAGAAATTGGTATCAATAAATTGAACAAAGGAAGAAAGTGCACTCACAAAAATGTATGTCATTACATCCCACTGTAACGATAGGTATGTAACAATCACTAGAGGCTGGATTTTAAAGGGAATTCCTTTTTTATTTTTCAACACGGATCATGGAATAAATAACAACAGCATTGATAATTGTCTTCCACCAACAAGATTACATGGTTTTGACTTCCATTTCTCGAACCCACATTCCCTTTTCCCCCCTTTTTAAAACATTTTCCTCTCTAATCCCTTTATTGACTAATTTTTCAGCCTACATTCTTTTTTTCCCCCTTTTTAAAAAATATCTTCCTTGGTCCCTTTATTGACAAGATACCAAATATTTTGTATGACTGTTTTTTCCCTCAACAAAATATTTAACAATTGTCTATTTGGTTCACTTTAGAGGAAAGAAAGAATAAGCATCTTCTACCTTACCTTCCCTCCACGAGTGTTGGGAGCACGTTGCAGCGATTTTTGAAGCAATGCAATCTAGGCTTATGCAGCAACAAACGCACTGTAAGCGGCATGCCTGTTGGGTTGAAAGTGTACTTATCTGCTAGATTTAGACTTTTATTATGAAGTTTTTCAGAATAGTTTTAACTTAACTGTGTGACAGTGGTAAAAGTATTGAGTGTCAGTGAAATGGCGAAACCAGGTACATGTGGCAGCAAGCTATGGAATGTGGTAAGCTGTTGCAAGGAAGATTTAATCAAAACGGATGCTAAGATTATTCACTGTACTTTTAAATTGTGTGTTAATGTATCCCTTTTTATACATGAATGGAATTGCTTTAATTTAATATATTATTTATAGTTGGGTGCATAAAAACTATAGTCCTTCCCCCCCATTTCTTGGCAATAAATTTCCCTTTTTCTTTCCTTTTTAGAGGAAAATTTTTCCCTTTAAAATCTGGTCTCTAACAATCACCAATCTGTGATAGGTATAGTGATAAAGTTAGATAAAAAAAAAAAGAGTCTCTTTACATATAAGTTATGCAAAACTGCACCATAACACATTGTGCAAAGTTTAAATTTATTTGATTTGTTCTTTTAAGTCCACTTTATGCACAGATAGGCTAACTGGGACTGGACCTATAGTTTAAAGTAGAACCCGAACCACTGTGCAGTCTACTTCCACCAGGTATCAAACCAGAGACTCATAAGATCTGAATTAATTGTTTGTTTTAACTACACAGGACACCAATGTGATACTGTGCTCTACATTTCTTTTACGATTTGTTAGAATAATTTTGGTTACAGGACCCATGTAAATGGATACCGCAGACTCTGCACTGATCAAGTCAAGTGGTTGGAACATTGTAATCAAACACATACACTTCAAGTGTTTACAAATAATACAGAATAACTTATTATTTTTATTATTGTATCTACTAAAATCTTCTCATGCAAATTAATAAACTACCTCTATTCTCTGTCAACAAGTAAACAAATCCATGTGACATGTGAGGAATCCTATTGGTTAGTTCCCATGGAAATCATTCTACAGGCTCCTTGCACACAGGAATACAAGGTGCATGATAAAACTGTACTACATAATTAAGGTATTGTACGTAATTACAGTATAACTTCTGTCACACGTATACAGACAAGCTGAATTAGAAATTAACATAGAATCAAGGAACTATTTTCTCGCAAGTCACATAGTTTTGTTTACATTAACTTCACGCTTCAAGTATCGAGCACGTGCCTTTCTACCTACCCCTATCCCAAGTAACCAGAACCGTTGGGCCAACTAGAGTTTTCACATGGGAAATGTTGGGTTTAAGTTTGTTGGCAAATTGAAGTTGGTCTTACATTGTTGCCAACACTTGCCCAAACATGAAAAAGTAAGTCAAAATCAGCTTTAAAAAATGCTTTCTCCTGTTAAGATAACCTTCAAGAGTATGCTGTAAATTCTAGTTTAAAATAAATGACGTATGATGGTGTTTCTTTCCGAACGTTTCAGTCACAGGACATACTGGAAATATAATATTTTGTTAATGAAAGTACAAGCTATTTGTAACTTGTAGGTGCCCACCAGTCCTTAGTCAATAGCCATAGATGAAAGATATTTCTGTCTTGGAAATTGCTTATGGCTTGTCTGTTTAGCTGTAGTAGAAAAATAACATTCTTACAGGTATTCTTGTGAAAGTGGTTCATTATCTATGTATATAAAATAAACAATTCTATGTGCAGACTAAAATCCCTGAAATGTGTAAAATTCTTTATAGAAAGTGTTTTGTGCTACGTGAAGGTACCTTGAAAACAGTGATACCATATGAACAAGAAAGTGTTGTGTATTCTATTTTACACAAATAATTTGTATCAATGTTTATCTTTGGATTCGCAATATATTTTATATATCACAACACAAACCTAATCTATATTTAGTTTTCAGTACATTGGCCCAATGTAAAAAACACTCATTGACCCAACATTGGAACCATGGCCGAAATCACTGTTGCCCAACAGTATGTTCTTACATTTGGCCAACCATTTTTAGTAAGGCTGGCCAAACTTTGGGCCAATAACTTTTGGTTACTTGCGATCTATCTATAATAATATCATCGTCATCTCTATTCAGCCACTGGCTTCTCTATCACCCAATCCAGATTACTGATTAATAGATAATACACTAATTAAAAGATAATACTTACATGTGAGTAATTATATTATTATTTATATGGTAGCGTAAAAGAAAAACTATAAGTTTCTTGGTAGCATGCCAGTCTTATGTTACTTATATGTGCTACTGTTCTGTGTGCAGAAGCATCACTTAGTTTGATTTTGAAACCTACATACCTACCCCTCCCACCCTCTCTCTCTCTCTCTATCTGTGTGTGTGTGTGTGTAAGTTTGCTAAATCATTAAAAGGATGAGATAAACACATTAAAATTAAAATAAAATATATAAAAACTATTTATTACCACCATGATCATCGAGATATCAAAGGAGATATCACGACTTACCTATACCTGAATCGTGATCCAAGATTGAAGATATTGTCTGGCGTTTGAGGGGAGACCTGGACAAGACGGAAGAAGGCATGGTGCTCAACGCAGCACTTCCATAGGTGTTTGCATGCTTGCTTTGATGGAGTCTCAAATCCATATGTGTTTTCATCATTCTGAAATAGAAAATATTAAGATTTTAATCTATTTGTATTGAATCTACAGAGCTTAAGTCACTTTGCTCTATCCTATGATTGTTGAAACAGGCATGCAGAAAGGAAAGGAAAATATCTGAGATTGAGATAGTACTGAAAGTAACAAAGGAAATAAAATGTTGGCACAAATAAAGGAAACGAATTAACGAACAAAACTGAATTATTGAAACTTGTACATCATAATTACTTTTTTCTGTGCAGCAAATATAAAGAGGCTATTTGATTTTTTTATTTGGTGTTTTTAAGTCCACTTTATGCACAGTAAGGCTAATCGGGACTGAACCTACAGTTTAAAGTGGGATCTGAACAACTTGTGCCACCACCGGGTATCGAACCCGGGATAAAGAGGCTATTATTGCATTATTCGACCACGTGTTGTTTGACTACATCGTCTCGCTTTGGAACGAACGAGATTTCCAAAGCCATATTTGACATTTGGTGCTCCTTTTAACTATGTACATTTTAAACGACATAACTTAATACACTCACAATCCTGCCTTTATACGGCTTTAACATATTCCACGCAGGGGCTCAGTAGCAACTTGCTCTAAATACCACCTTGCCAGAGAGCACATTTGGTGTCATAAAGCTTGTCATACTCTGTTACACCACGCAAATATCCATACCTCATATGGGGTTCGAATCGAACCAAGTACTAGTAATATCGCACGTTCGTGAAGAGTGCCTTTTGTAATATGACTATAACAGTCCTACAAAAATACGCGAATGCGAAAGTAATGGACACTTTCAAATACTCTGTTCTGAGAAGAATAAATTGCATGGCATGTTTCCGAGATTATTCGTCCAATTCTTTCTGGTGCAATGGTGCAAAATTAATTAAATTATTATCATATATATTATTATTTTTATATTACTATCATATTGTTATATTATTACTACATATTAAATTATTATTATGAGACACTTGGTTCGGAACCCTCCCCCCCGAAATATATTTCTGCATACGTGATTGCAAGCTTCGTCGTTGTGTAAACAGTTTCTGTAATTTTCTCTGTCGTTCGGTTTTAAACTCATTCAGCAAATTTGTGTGGCTGTATGCACAATTCTCATTGCAAAAACACAGAATCGATACCTTACTTTATTTTTTAAAAGGGAGCTATCTGAAATAACATTGAAACAAGCGACTCTCTGTTTGGAAGGGTAGGAGCCATGTCTTGCCGCGAGAAATTAACAGAATGCAATGGATGGTCGAAGCCAAGAAAATGCAACGAAAAATGAGCGGCGTTGATTTCCCATCTGCAAGTGTGCAACTGTTTGACTCCAGCTTTTGGCAATCGCAGGGTCTCGCCTGCGTTTTCTTGGCAAGTGGATGGCCCGCTTTGGAAGTCGTAGGCGAATTCAACTCAAGGAAAAACAGAGAAAGACATTTTAGGGAGAGAGATTATTAAATATAATTTTAGTCAGAAATTTTTATTATTATTTAAATTTCATAATACTTTTGCTGACGATACTGTCTTCAGTAATACTTCAGACCATAGTGTGGGGGCAAAAAATGTGTGTGTGAGTGGAGGGGGCAATCTCCGCCACTGCCTGAAGATTTTGTATCGATTCACATTGAGATTTCAAATGTAAAGAACGGATTGGAGGCCTCGGATTCTAATCTTGCCCAGGGTCCCGCGATATGTTACTACGCCAATGTCTAGCACAGTATCACTTTCATAAAATTGGAGCTAAACCCTGTCCCAGCTAACTGTGGAGCAGAGCCGCGCATAGCGGCAGAGGAGGAGGGAAATCGAGTGGTGAAAGCGCAGCGTTGCCAACCGTACGGAAATTTCTCCGTACGCTAAATTCACGGCTTGTCAAAATTTGCACTTGCTGTTTTATCCCTAATATTTTCCCCACGAAATTCTTAAACCAAGCGTACGGACGTGGAGACAAAAATACGGTCCGTTTGACATGTGGGTACGGTATTATCGTTATCAAAAGTTTGCAACACTGCAGAGCGAAGTAGGGAAAGCGGGTAACTCCAGTCGTCCATTACGCAATCCCGTTTCTCTCACTGTTCATTGGTGGAGCCGTCTCGCGTCACTACTTGCGCAGAGACTTGTTCTCGTTCGTCTGGTCTACAGTTAGCTGGTACAGGGTATAGGCCTACCAAAAAAGGAAGAAACATCAGCTCAAATAACAGCGGTTCACATGAAGTTGCTGGAATTCCCCGTTCTCCCACTGTATTTTTTTTAGATGTCCCACTGAATATGCGTACAGGTTTCCTTCTTTCCTTGACAGACATTTTTATTCTTGAAAAAATATATCGATTTAAAAATCGCGCTGTGGGTGGTCGACATAAATGTGTGGTCCAGATTTCAATGCTAAATATTCATTAACATGTTCCAGGAGGCTGTGATAATATCTGATGGCCACAGGAGCGTCGTGGCTGAGGTAATCATGCATTACACATTTCGCTGCCTACCTCTCTGGAGCACCTACGTCATCACGGAATGTTCTGGGCATTTCGTGCAGATAGTGTTTCAATATAATGTTTGGCAGTGTCAGGGGCGGATAATAAAAATTTTCTTCGAGCAGGCCTTATTTTCAGGAAAATATCAACTCGGAACAAGCCCCGGCGGCACACATTGACCTGTTGGGTGAGATGAGTCAAGGCAAATGGATAATAAACCTTTTCCTGCCCCCACAAAAATAGGCAATAGTTAGGCTGGAGAGTTCAATGAACTAACCAATCTCTAACTGCCCTTACTGGGCATTTCGTGCAGATAGTGTTTCAATATAATGTTTGGCAGTGGCAGGGGAGTCACCAGTGGGTGGGCGGTGGTGGGCTCTAAGCTACTCAAATAGCCTACATATGAAATTTTCAGAATTGTACACCAAACTGCAAAAGAAATAGTAGGCAAATTGTCAATCATCATTTTCACTCAGTCTGTTTTCCACATCGTAATGATTATGAATTGAAATAAAAACGTCAATACGCAGAGGACGATAAGTGCCAAGAATCAAAATAATTACATGCCTTAAAACAACGTAGAATGTAGAATAAACATAATGAAAATAGTGATTGGCAATTTGCCAATTTTTATCTTTGCCGTTGGCTGTACATAGAGCCATATGCACGCTCATATTATCTGATTAAAAGGGGGGAGGGAGGCAAAAATCTTCATGAAAGTTCGGTGAGGTTCACTGTCTTACAAACTCTGTATTGATGAGTATAACACAGGGACGTATATAGGGTGGGTCCGATATTCCTAAAATTCCATTGCTTTGTACATTTAGTGTAACTCTCGTAAGTAAGTAGCCTATATATGCTACACAATGTGGAAACGAAACTTCTTAAACTAAAGCTTCCTTTATACACCGCACCCCCCTCTCTTCCCGAGCTTTTTTTTTGTGCTGTTTTGAAATATTATTCGCAGGATTTTTAATTTTAGAATGTCTTATATCATCATTCTTACTAGTTTCTGAAACATCAACACATCACTATGGACTGGCTGATGTCTCTCAGGGTCAGACAGATAGGCCAATCGAAATATTTTGTATTACGTGGAGCTACTACTGTATGTGGTAGGCAGTGATGTGCGTCTACGCGTAAACAACGATAGTCTACATTCTACACGTAGACTATTTTATACACGTAATTACGTAATCTATGTAAACAACATGGCGAAAGGTTATAACTTAGCAAAGGGCGCCGTGGAATTAAAAGAAAATTATACTGCGTATCAGTTGCTGATGTGTGAAGAGAACTTTTCATACGTTTTCCACCAAATTCGAACAAAATCTCACCTCGGAAGAAACCTAATATAAGAAATATTCTAGTGTTTTATGGGAAAAAGACCACTCTTCCCTCACGACTGCCATCTGTTGTTGTTTTTTGCATACTATTTATCTTCTTCCATAGTTGATAATAGAAGAGAAGAGAAATTTTGTTGTAAATAGGATTGTTTTCATTTCGTTAGGAACCAATACAGTTGAAAATGTCACTTTCCCTTCATGAAACCACTGAAAATTAATTTTAATGCACTTTAGATTGTCTACGTAGTCTATGTAAACTACAACCCAATGTAATCTACGCGTAGATTACGTGTAGACAACGCATGTAGACGTAAACTTATAGTCTACTGCACATCACTGGTGGTAGGTCTACTGGTTCACCAAAATCCATCTTTATAGCTCCGGAAGTTGCCGAGATACGGACGGACAGGTTAGGAAAATGAATCTTTTTAAGTTTTCCACATCCATCTTTGCCGGTGTCGATGTTTAATTGCACACGAGGAGACTGAATGATTCGACTACGCTGGAGGATTATTGTTGCTTCTCGCATTATTGAGTGAGCTACACCACCTGGAGATGTAGTAAAGGGGGAGGGAGAGAGAGAGAGAGAGAGAGAGAGAGAGAGAGAGAGAGAGAGAGAGAGAGAGAGAGAGAGAGAGAGAGACAGAGAAATCGAGAAAGCAATAAAGAAACAGAGAACGAAAGAAATATACGTATAGAGAAATAGAGGAAGAAATTGAAAGAAAGCAATAGAAAGAAATAGAAAAACAAAGAAAGATATAGACAGGTCTTGTAATACTATACAATTTGTTGAAGATAACTTTATTTCAAGTCATTTAGTTGCATACGAGACAATGCAATAGAGAGGACACAGTGACCGGGCGTTGTAGAATTAGCATTGATTTATCATGGTAATTTGAAATGTGAAGTGCGAGTTGTAGAGTCGGGGACAAAGATAATAGCGGACAAATTGTCAATCGCTATATTTTCGTTCTTTTGTTTTCTTCCTACATTTTTTAAAGGGATTAAATCGTATTGTTGTTGAAATAGAGTTGTTCTTTGGTTATTAATCTCACATTATTGCGGAGAAAACATGGCGTGGAGAGTTTATCTACCATTATAATTATTACACGATCAAGCAATCGTTGGCTGAATCTTGCTATTCTTCTTTACGAATGCAAACAAGTAATTTCTGCTCAATTGGGTAGCCCACACAATATATGAAATATTCTGATGATTGACGAAAAATAAGACAATGATCATTTACTTCCATCTTCTCCTCCAGTAAAGTAAAAGTAGACAATTAAATGCTCTTTTAACCCAATATTGAAATTATGAGTGTAATAATGTGACTGTCCTCGATTTTTTCAGACACCCCACTCATTTTATTCTGAATCCTTCACTATGTAAAAATTGAGGAACTAAAGTTACTTTTTAATCGGATTTGCAAAAGAATCTTCTTAAAAATAAAACTTCACGACAAAGGAAGACAGCAAGTTGAGGTGCACCATTAACCAAGGTGATGTCATACTGTTCAATCCGTAGTCAATCCGTTGACCTCCCTTATTTTCCCCTAATAGGGTGCAAATAATATCACGGGGCGCCAAGGCATTCTCTCTCTCACAACTTGTTTTCATTTAGATCATTCAGCGCCTATGACCGACTCCCGCCGCCCCCTAGCTAAGGTTCTGAACTTGACGAAAATGAGAAAAGCACGGACTGCGAGAAAATTTTACGAAATTTATTTTTATTTGCATAAAATTTTAATCAAAAGGGCTAATTGCGCCTCTGTGCCCCCCCCCACAGGTGCCCTTGGCCGTCAATGTTTGCCCCTCCTTGCCCCCTAGAATTGACTTCCGTCGAAGGTTTGGGGGCAATGTCCCCTGCCCCCTCCTGTGGTTGCGCCAATTTGAACAAATCTATGCAGTTGCTACGTACCAGAAGGAAGGTTAACTTAGGCTGACCCTTAGCACCAAACTTAGCTTTCGCATTCGCCACCAGACGGAAGAACTATCGACCAAGTTCTTGTTGGATATCCACGAACCATGAGCTAACAATTTATTGTGACCTAGTTCTAAAAAACAGGGGAAGGGCTCTTCCTATTTGAGAAATACCTGAGCAGTATCATAAAAAAATATGACAATATTAAAATATAAATTTACGTCAAATCAAGAATTATCCTGTTAGGAATTACTACTCTTCTTGAACTGGTTTTATTCCATGAATGAATGTCACAACGAAACTAACTTCAAAATGTGTTACATGCAAATGTAGATCTTATGTTTTTTTTCACAAAGCCAAATTTTGGTGATCCTGTCACACGAACATAAAAGACCACACCCAGAATTACTCCTTTCATTAGCAATTTGTTGTAAGATGGAGGTTAGGCTGCCAAAATTCGCCTTCCTCCCATGCAAGCTCACAATAAAAGCAATTATGTCAAGTATAAATAATAAAAAAAGGAGAAGCAGGTTTCTCTCCCTCCCTCCCACAAGCACAAAAAAGCTGTCTTGTCCTTAATAAAAGTTGGCATTTATATGTAAATTACATGCTATTAGAGCCGTTGATTTGTACAACTGTCGAAGGTATGAATAAATAACAGAAAAGCACGAAGTCACACTCAGTGCTGATTTCCTCAACAGAACAAGGTGACATTTTATTTCTCATTACTGTTGCCAGATCCTGTGGTGCTTTTCCACCAGAGCCAATATAAGGGACTACTGATCGAAGCATGTTTTTGTTTCTCTTTGTGAAATGTCGTCAGCGTGAAGTTTGTTTTTTGTGTAGTGTAATTCCAAATGTTGATATTTCCATCTAAGGACAGAAGAATTGAAGACGATAGTAGGTAATACCGAATATCAAAAGTTCGTTTAAGCTAGTGTCTTTATTATTTTTTTTAATTAACAGGCAAACTATTAAATTTTACTGTTCCTGCACAAATAAGATTATGACCGAACATTAAACAGGAAAAATAATTTGAGGTTTGAACAGCAGTAAATTCTTTATTCCGTAGTATAACGGTTAGCGTAATGCACTGTATAACCAGCTGACTTGAGATCAAGTCATAGATTAAGAAAAGGACGTCATCCCTAAGTTTGCAAGTTACAAACAGCAAGTTTAGTACCTGAAACGCCGAGCTCGCAACACTTGGTCTCATGTGTCATTCTTTAATATTCACGACACAGTGTCGCCATTTGTGCTTACCCTTTATGGTCTAGCCTGGCATGGAAGTAACCAATAAACGATTCATGGTTAGCCTTAACGGCTTCTTTGAGGAATTTCTGTCTACGGCCAATCCCTCTCGTGGGCACCGTTTATTCTCATTAAAATGAGAGGCATTAAGGCCAATTAACATCGTTCCCACTTTAGCATTTCCAAGATCCAAGGTATTCTCTAATAGACCTTCCCGTAAGCCTTGTCGTTCTTTAAAGGCTGCACATAAGGCGAGTAGGAGACCAAAAGTTATGCGTTTTCTTTTGACGAGTGCACACCGCCATGGTCACCTAAGTAACATACCTGACGTTATGTTCTTGTTTTGACCAATATCTCGTGGCTCCAAGTGGATGAATTATATCCATTCTGGTCATTTGCTGATAGCAAATAATCTAAATAGTCCTGAGTTGCATTCAACGAGATTATAAAACACAAGCACATAATATAGATCAAACTAGAGAAGTAAAAAAATCGACTCATAATATATAAATTTTAAAGCTCATAAAGAGTTTTACTTCTTTCAACAAAAACAGAGAGAACTTTAAATAAAGGAAAAGCCAAATAATAGCATGAATCTTCCTGTACCAATTATTGTGGATTTTTATAAAATTACATAGTATTGAACACATCTATAACTGTGAACAAAATCTCGAAGGGAGCTTTCAGACCGAAACGACACTTGTCACTTGGAAACGAAAACCTTCAGAAATAAATGCAACCTTTCGTACCAGAGTGACACAACAGGATGCACACGTCATTAGGACTAAGTCGTCGTGTTGCCTCGGTCTGGTGGTTGCACATGCACTGTAAATGCCTTTATCAGACTGAAAGGAAAAGTGTATTTTCTGGTGTGTTCAGTTAGTGGTCGTGTCACTTGTCGTTTCGATGTGAAACTCACGTGTCGCTTGTCGTTCGTCGCTTTGGTCTGAAACCTCCATAATTTTACCCTAGTGGTTTGTTCAAGGTATTCAAAAGCAGTATAATGCAATTTTAAGAGTGTAAAAAATAAAGTGGAAAGTGATCTCCTTTAGAAACCTTTGGACAATAGGTACTCAAAGTGAAATAAAACTATATTTCTTAGGTTTTCATAAAAAAATACAAATACTAAACACTTGCACTACTTGCGAAAAGATAAATTTGAAAGGATGAAACTCTAGAAAGAAGAATAACATGTAATAATCATTAATGCACTTAGAGAACCGATTACACGAATAGTTTCACAACAATGCATTACTAATACTTACATTCTTATCGCAGACTCGAAGCATAAAATATCGTCCTTTGAAGTAGACCTTAGTTATTCTCGGCCTAGAATGGAAAGATAAGAACATTGCTTTGTAACGAAGGTGACAAATCAGAGTAAATAAATTTAATACAATTAAAGAAAAATTGGGAAATTGCTTAACCAAGCTTGCGGATAGAAAGCAAGATGCAGGAAAGTATTTCTCAACTCAAGAAAGGAGGTAATACTATTTACCATTCACAATTACACAATTTTGTCAACACTTCGATTAGAAAGTACAACAATTGAAGTTGTTCCAACTTTGAAGTAAGGTCAGACAGACTAATTTATTCTTAAATCGTTTTTATTGCAGAACATTACATAACCACCGTTTTTTTTTAAAAAAAATGTAAATGGTTCAATTGAACCAAAATAAACTTTAAATATTGTCCATTATCATATTTCTTTATTTATTTTTACATTTATTTGACATGGAAGTGAAGAATTGAAACTTGAGCAAAGAGTAGAACAGAATGCATACCACCCGCCTAAAAACAAGTATAATTATATGAAAAATATGAATCAAAACCATGTTGAACATTTTGTGGAAACACACATACTATTACTATGAGTGAATGAAGAACTGAGATGTAGTTTAGTTCATATAAAGATGCGTAGCAAATTAGTTTTGTAAATGTTAATTTTTAATAATAATAATAATAATTACTAATAGGAGGTAATAGCTTATTATTATTATTATTTGTCCAATTTCACCCGAAAAAAATAAGTTGCTTTTTATGCTCGTAATCTCATACTATCTCTACACACGATTCTCTCATAACTGTAGCAGTAGTGATGAATTCTAAGTTTTAGCACATTATGTGTGATATCGGACAACTATAACACACAAACGTCATATCGGATGTGGGCAGAAAGAACAAAAAATATAGAATAGAGAATTTGAGGTTATAAAATTGAATATAAGTATAACATGTGGAATGTCAATAACATTTGTGACGGTATGGCTATAAGAAAAGTGTGTATGTATTAGGGGGGGATGTAAAGTTCTATACACAGTTACTTACCAATAATAATTTCCTACTTTGGTTTTATTTCGAAGAACAATTATACCGCTGGGCGTCAGTCCCAAAAAATATTCTACGTTGTCTTCACCCTGAAATTAAAATTAAATTTTATGAATACATTGCAATCACAACAGAACATATTATTGACATTAAGCAAATTTAAACACGTTAAAAAATGTATGTCAGAAATCAATCAAAAACTGTACGTAAACAAAGTTATTGCAAGACTGAACCGAGTTTCTCATGAGTTTTTGAACTGAGGAACAAGACTGTTGAATCGTGTAATGTACTTCGGTCAAACCAGAGTACCTCCCATCACCTGATGCTTTATACGATAAATCAGTTCAACAAATCCACACATCAATTTAGAAAGATATTTATGGTTTACGCTGAAAAACTGTTCTAAGATATAATCTAGTTGGTTATTGACTTTTCGTAAAAATCTTCAACCCCTGTTTATTTATTTATTTTATTACGTCTTGTTTATCATGGTGAAATTAAGGCCTTGTAGCCTTTTCTACCACTTAACCGTGTTTACATCGAAATTTGATCATATGAAAATTAGAAAACAACATTTAAACCTGTTCACGGCGAGGAAATAAGTTTGGTGACTGGGTGGTCTAGCGATTAGAATATTATGAATAAAAAATATACTGCGTGATTATTACAGCATATCTGCTGTGTGAATTAGCCAAAGATTCTAAATTCCGCGTCTAATACAAGCTATATGTGCGTATTTTAAAATTATATTTTTGTGATATTTCGCCAAAGGTTTCCTCATATAGTATCTGTATTGTCATACATTGCATTGTTCTCGTTATTTCTAATAGATTGTAAGTTATTACCAGGGAAGGGATTTATATACATCAAAAAATGTTAGATATGTAAACATATATTTAGTTATTTTAATCAAAATATGAACGAAATTGAGAAAATGGCTATTTTCATTAAGCAAGTGGCTGGCTCACTAATCAAAATAAAATGCACAAAGTTTACAGGACATTAATTGTAATGCAAAATTCAAACACAAAATGTGCTTTATCTTCTGTTACCAAAATTGGATTACGAAACTAGGCTTAGGTGACATTAATTGTAATACAAAATTCAAATGCAAAATGTGCTTTTTTTTCTTCCTTTTTTTTCAAAACAATGTATTGTCAAACTTTCCTTTAAGAAGTGATGAAACGTGAATTTCCTCCTGTTGATCTTAAAGACAGTTTTATATTGAATGAAACTGTGCTCAATATCGCATGAAGTAATGTAAGCATATTTAAAATATGCAATGGATTTCGTTGACAACAAAACGAACAGAACACAGATGAACGGAAAACGTTTGGTATTAAACAAAAGGGAAATATGTAGTAATATGTAGTGTAAATATGGAATATATGTCGGGAAATATTTGAAAACATGGAAATTATGTATAAAAATAACTAAAATATGTCAAATATGTAAACAGAAATTAAAAATAGCATTTTTCCACCTAACAATACAAAATACAACATAATAAAAATACAAAATAGCATTGATTATAGAATAATATGAAGGTATGTGTTTACATATAAATTATTTCCCTGGTTATTACCAATGATGAAAATGTATGAAGACTTGCGTTCAGTTTATTTCTGGTGGTTCATTACTTTGTGCTGTTGTGTCAAGTTTGTTGCTATCCCGATTCGACATGAATAACCACTTCTACTTCAGACTGCCAACCTGAGCCCCTTTTCCCCTACTCGATATCTTTTTTTCTTCTTAAGTAGCAGTCTTCATTTGGGTTCCATGTCCTTGCAGCTTTCATTGCATGCAATGTTGCGCCTGTTTTCAACTGGTTACCGAGCAAAAAAAAGGTTGAAAATCAAGTCAGGAGAGGCCGGCGTAAAAACGGAAGCACCTGTGTCATTGATTCAACTCTTCTCCACCCCTCGGGAGCTACGATGCGAAAAACTCAAGTCTGGGGTAGCCACGTCTCCTGTCCAAATATCACGCTTGTCCGACACGGAAAGCTGAATACTATGAATTTAACGTTTTATGCGTATCGACCTTGAAGACTCTTTTTTTATACTATTAATCCCTTCTTTCCTTTGCCTCTTTCCGTTCGAATTAAACAATGATGTTGACGAATCTGATAGCCTTCGGTGCAAAGCAGGCAGTGTTGCCATATTTGTTCAGTCAAAGAAACCAATCGGGTACGACGCCTCGCTAACATAAGCCTCATATTACACTCGCTTACGAGTATTCAGCCGGGCCACGTGGCGAAGTGGTTACGTATAACGCCAAGGGTCTCTGGTTCGAATCCCGGCCCGGGCATGTGTGTTTGTGGCTTGTGAGTGTCCATTCACCAATTTCACCATATCATTATTCATCCCCATTTTCGCCATTAGCCAACAGTTGCACAAACGCGAAGTAAAATAAACTTAAATCAATCAATCAATAATCCCTAATTCAGGTTGAAATTTCTCCGAGTGGTTAAAAAGAAACATTATTTGGAAGCAACTACCAATCATACTTGAAGAATGGGGATGGAACCGAGAAGGATACTTAGTGTTCGATCCAATCTGTATGACACTGAAAAATTTACCCAACCCGGAATCATCTTCAGACATACCAAGAGCTAAGTCATGTATATATTGTTTATTTGGTTACACTAATTACACAGTCAATCCATCAGTGGCAATCCTGAGCCATTGTTACGCGGTTGAACATACATAAATTCAGGATTAAACTCCGTTATTTGAGGGTTCATAGCGTCGAAACAGAAAAAATGTTATTAAGAAGATGTGTTTGCCTTAATAATTTCTACACTGTGAAAGTGTGGGGTGACAAACTGCATATTTTGTTTATACAGTGCCTTCATTTTGTTATTGTATCGCTCCCGAGCGGCCCGTTTAGCGGCTGGAATCAAGCCGCTTGCCGGTGAAATTTGACCATCACCTACGCCAAGTCTCATCTCCCCTTCATATCAACCCTACTGAAGAACTTAGCAAGCGTTCCTTGTTTTCTCAATGATATAACAGTATAATTAGGGAATATAACCCCAAGAAAGCTCTTTGTGCACATGGATTATCAGTTCAGATCTTTACAGACGGCAGTTTTCTGTCAGATACCTTAGAGTAGCAAGATAAATTATTTTTAATAAGTCAATGCCCTGATCCCAACAATTTTACTAGTAAATACTTTTCTAATTGTTTTAACTTTATACATTAATTTAAATACTTAGTAATAGATTATGGCATAATCTTAAGAGAGTTACAGTTCAATTATGCCTAAAGTGTGGCTTGTTGAGAAGTATAAAATTACGTTATGAAATGTATATTCATTACTGAAAAGTGCTGTGCAAACTAAAATGACGATTTTCAGGAGAATCTCTCGCGGGCCGGCGGTTGAAGACACTGGCAAGATGGTGGTGAAAAATACAATTGTAATGATTTTTCGAATGATGTGTAATCAAATTCTGCAAATTGAAATACCGAGATAAAAAATCACAACAGTTGCTATACAGATACAGATTTGCCTTTGAGGGAAGTAGATCGGGAAGTTTCAATACAAAAACTTCAAAATAAAGAAATCAGATTGGAAAATAGACATGGGGCGTTTGATGAACGGAATTTATAAATGCAGTATACTCTGATACAAAATTCCCATAAATTCCACGGAATGTCACCACCAACATGTTTTGTACCGTTTAGTGTGGATACGTAGAGCCGCCAGCGATTGCAAGCTCTGTTGCTCTGAAATGACAGGTTGTTATTTTCCACTGGCAACACTGACAGCAAAAGTGGTCTTGGTAGCCGAAGGGTGTGGTGTGGTGTGTTTGGGTGCAGTGGCACAAAGTGAAGACTTGGTAAATTGCTGCGGACCGTGGGAAAGAAAGCTACCCGTTTCAGAGGCGATACTCTGAACTGTTTCTAATCACTGGATGCAGTAGAAACATTCCACCCAGGTCTGGTATCAGGTAAACCGGAGAAGCAGAAATATAGCAAATTCCTACGTTCGTCGTTTAAGAGCTGTAACAACAGGGTTGTGAACAGTAATATATACCCAGAGTATGGGCGGGGAAAATGGAGAAAGAGAGTTGGTAAAGAGGGAACAAGGAAATCGAAGGCAACTGCCATCGTATTTGTTAACACACACGGCCAAATATAGCTGCGTATGTATATACATACAATACACAAACTATACAAAAACACACACACACACACACATGTACACATATCAATGGCAGGAGTTTCAGTAGCCACAGGATATCAAATATTAACAATTACTATCATTATTACTTAAGAACATCATAGTTAAACACTAAAATTTTATTTCTAATCATTTTAAGTGTTAATATCCACTTTCAGTATGCTACTTTTACACTCAATTTTATTTTATAGTTAGGATTATATTTTAAATCGTGAAAATTATCTATCACAATATTTGATTTTTTTAGAATATCATATTTTTTTATTGCACGGTTACGAAATATACAACAAATTTTACAGTTTCTCTCTTCCACAAGGAATATTTGTGAATAGCAGGTGTTTATAAAATGAAGCTAAGCTGAAAAAACGCTGCAATGAAAATAGTTATGCTTATAATATTACGGAAAAGTATTGCCGAGATTGAGAAAATTATGTTCAGTAAACCAAAAATAACAGTTTTTCAAAAACCTGTTTAA
Organism: Lepisma saccharinum; assembly: GCF_977018435.1. NCBI lineage: Eukaryota > Metazoa > Arthropoda > Insecta > Zygentoma > Lepismatidae > Lepisma > Lepisma saccharinum. The sequence goes on along the minus strand of NC_139239.1, from coordinate 31,432,424 downwards.
GTGTTTACACACACTGTAATCTTCACTTCTGGCCCTTTGGTTATACGGTCATTCTTCGTAAGTTACCGCTTATTACATTAAGTTCACAATGCATTATCATCGCCACGATCAAATCAATAAAGCAGAATAGCCAAATATGGTAATAACAACAATACGTATCTACTGTAGGTTTAATAAAAGAAATGGAGACAGTCTGAATCTTCATCCTTTTAGGTAGTCAACCCAAATTACATTACAGATGAACCTGGTTGTATATCCTTTAAGAACGAAACTTAGTTGAAACAAAACCACAATGAATTGTGAGGACAACTCTTGTTGTTGAAATACGATCAGTTGACACGCAGGTCTTCATGGTGTAGGTGAAGCGTAATGCGCTGCAAACATAGGCATACATTGTTTTATACTGTTTCTCGGCGGTGTCACTCTTTTGGAGTTTTACACGTGGCAACTGGGCTTCCCGGATGATGTAGCGGTAACGCTTTTAATCAAGGGGTCGCGGGTTGGATTCCCGGTGCAAGCAAAAAGTGGTTCGAATTCAACTTTTAACTGCAGGTCCAGCCCCGATAAGCCTATATGTGCATAAAGTGAACTTGATAAAACACTTAGCTACTGTTGCGTGTGAAGATATTTTTATAACTGCAAGGCAGGCATGCAGATGAGCCAATTAAAGACAGTGAACGGCCATTGCTTGATGAAATGATCTCATTTTCAAAGCACGTGAGAAAATGCAACCAACAAATTGAATTCATAAACCGAAAGGTCATAGCGTAACATAAGCAAATATACTGCTGGACAATGAAAACCGGACACTTTAATATTTGACATCTGAATTGCAATAACAGCTCGCAGGTATATTACAGAATGTTCGGCAGATCATGTAGTACCATATGCACCATTCATAGGCTCGGACTTTGTTTATGCATTCGTACTTAATTCAGTTTCTGCAACATTTAGTTAGCCCTTGTACCAGAGCTTTTATCGACCCATTGCGTTATCACAAAAAATGCAAGTGTCCGTTTTTTTTTGTCCAGCAGTATAGTATTATGTCGTCTAACAATGAAAATTCCATACTCATTTTCCAAGTTGTTGTGCACCATTGCTCCACGGATTCACGACTGACTTTCTCAAACTTACCGCTTGGCGGTGCTAGTAACTTCCATATTAATCTTTCATTCGTAAGTGACGTCCCCTATCATAGAAACTAAACTAACCTAACGAAAACGCAAATACCATCTATACGCTAACTACATGTGCACAAACGACATTTTTGGACAAAACGTATGCAAATACATTCCCTCCCTGTTAACATCCTAATAGCAAAAGGCTCGAAGCCATTTATACAAAAGGGTCAATGAACTGCAACTCAAGCACGAAACGGCAATTGGTTACAACACTGCCTCTGGAGAAGGTGAAAAAAAGGTTATTAACAAGAACAATTTTCGTTTTTCTCTTTGTTCTCCGAGATGGTATGTCAAAGTTTTCCTACAAATTAGCCCTTCAACAAAAATGCTTGCAGGTACGTATGTGGGAAGCTATTCATTTTCCCTCCGAGATGCTTTTAACGGAAACGATATTTTGTTTCAAAATGGCTGGTGTTTTCAACTCAATTATCTCTCCGTCACAAAAGTCACTGGAAATCTTTCTTTCTCTCTCTTAAGTCGTAGAAAGATTTGAAAAAGTGCATCACCTTTTCAAAACCGGTAGTTTATGATCGAAAAGCAACTCACTGAATAATTTTATTGCCATGTACAGTTCTCATTCGAAGCGTTAAAAAATATACAGATGTAAGTCTCTCAAGCAATGGTTGTTAAGTACGAATTACCGCTCTTTCATTAAATCAGGTTTGCCAGCTGGTAATAAGAGAGCTACAAGATTTGATTCCTTTTACACACGACCTTAATGTGCTACAAAATGCATTACTCTGATTGACATCAATCAGAAACTATCCGTTCCTACCACTCTCTCTTTTTTTGGAGCACATAACGCCATGATATCTTACGCAATAATTTTAAGACATTCGTGATCACCCACATCTGTTATCATTCTTTTTCCGTTGTAGGTGCTGTATGTTAGGCAGAAGTACAGGTTTATATATAATGTTCAATCACAATCAGTATTGGACATGGATACTACTGAAAACTATACCCTAGCGTCGATTTAGAATTTTTCGAATAATTGCCAGGCCAGATAACCCCCTGCGCTACCAACTGGACATAAACGGAAATGATATTTCGTGCAGATGCAATCTCTGTGCTGGTGATTGGGTTCATACAGCACTATGTGTCATGTTATTCAGACACATGTTACCAATAAATATCCTTATAATTGCTAGCGATGGCATTTTATCATCGCTGTGATGTCCTTCTTCACGGTATGACCGCCAGACGGTGTTGCTCTAGCTCTATACGGCACGAAAAACCGCATACATTATTGAACATTTATTTGGAGTGTTTTTAGAAGTTTGATCATTTTATCAACGATATTATTATATAACTACATGAATAATTAAAGTAAGGCGATAGAATATTACAATTTTCTTTATAAAAATATACTACTGTTTTATATAAAAATCAAGTATTGTAAATTTCACGGTTTCAATACATTCCTTACCATTTATGAAACCACATACAATTTATTCTGTGATGATATCAAAATAATAATTCATTTATGGGTAATACGAAAGGTATATTTATTATAGAAGAAAATTATATGCACATTACTTCACAGTTTATAATGGTCATTGAAATACCTAAAATCTGAGAAAAATATTATATTGTTATACAAGAATAATTTATAAAAATGGTAATTTTCAAATATTTTGATTATAATGGGAAAACGGTCCGACATTAATATGCTGGATGATTTTCGCAAGGTATACGGGAGGTTGAGGAAAGCGTCTGTGATGCGTGCTTAATATTTAAACAATCTTAGAAGCTTTGAGAACTTAATTCCGGAGTTTGTTAGTTGCGAAATAGTTAATTTCGAAGAAAGTGAAGTTGCGGAAATTTTCGCGTTCGTAAGTTGAAGCTATTGGAGTCTTGTTTAGTTTTATAAACAATGTAAATATATGCGTACAGGGAAAGAAATAAGGCGTGGAAATAATAAGACCTTCATATTTAACTAGTCTAATCTAGACGAAACGTAAAACCTAACCTACTCACGAAAGCATACAGCGCTCGGTAAGTGGATCTAAGAAAACTATCGTCAACTTACAATTGGTTAGAAATACATTATTAATGAATGAAAGATTTTAGCTTTGTCCCTTGTTTCTTAATGAATGCCTATATTTGAATGGGATACTTCATTAAACTTGCCAAACCCATGTTCGAAGAACATACAAGATGAATCTTTCCTTGTATTTTATAGTGACGTCACATTCTCGCGAAGCGCGTTCAAGGTCACCCAGTGACATAAGAAGTCGATAGGCAGGTAGGTAGCTATAGCTACAATTACTTATTACTCTTATTTTCTTATAACTTGGCGGTAGGTTCCTTTCAAGGCACAAAGGATAGATTTTTACTAGAAAGCAGTCAAGGCATTAATATTCGTTGAAATTACCAGACAGTTAAGGAGGGGGAGTGATAGAAAAAGAAGAAACTATGTGGGAACGAAGGTTAATTTCCAAGAACAACAGGAGCACTCCGTGTCTCTAATCACCAATGAAAGGGAAGAGGAAACTTGGAGTTTCTAGAGCTACCTGTTGCTTCGCTGACGGAACAACGCCCCTTGTGTCCGTCTTGTTTTTCTTGCACGATCCTCACGCAAACCTCAAAGGCTCGACGTTCACTTTCAGAGTCAGGAGAATAACAACTTTATCTGCCGCGTGGTGCTGCGGTCGATTTTTCGTTCCGGAACACGAACGTACTGTGAGCACTGTTGCCACAATATGACTAGCTGAATAAAAAAATCAACATACTGAAGTTACTAAACGAATGAACTGGCGATTAAAAGGGCGAGAATGATAAAAAAAAAACCTACGAAGTGATAGAATCATGAGCGAGTTAAGGGGGTAGATGTCTAAAATTAGTAGGGGCTGTATCACAATAACTTATCAACTCTATCCTAAAGCATGCGCAGACATAGGAGTAACTTGGCGAGTGTCCCTTCCAAAATTTTTAGCATTTAGAAGATTTACAAGTTAAGGATACTTGTGTTAACCTCATGAGAAGGAAAAATATAAATAGTATTTTTTATTATTTGGCAAATGAAACAGTTATTTAGCAAATAGTCCTAGAAGAGAATGGGAAACTTTCGATTCTGCCCCCCCCCCCAAGTTACGCCTTTTGGCACAGGTAGACAATATATTATATATATATATATATATATATATATATATATATATCGAGTTGAGATATCGCAACCAAAGAATAATAACACTATTTAAATGAGATGGGCTAGTACTTATAACTGTAAAAATAATTTGGCGGAATGTTAATTCCAGACGTGTGGCTTTTACTAGAGCTAATGCTAAAGAAGAATAAGAATAAACACTGAAATAATATGGACACAATAGAAGTCATTCCATATACTCTGTTAGGTGGGAGAAGTGTCTATTGAAGTGCATATAGTTCACATTAAAATTTCATTCGAACAAAGTTTTGAAATAACAAGGATACATTTGCATGACAATTAGATTCCCATGTAAAACATTGACGTTTCTTCCCCGTAACTTATACATACCGAGTGAGTGACACGATTAATTTCAAAGTATGAAAACTGCAAACATATAAATCATTAGAAGTGAATACAGAAAATATTTGTGGGTGCACGTGTTTAATAAAGTGACAAGGATTTATTTGAGACAGCAGTATATTTTATTTCCTTTGCTTTAAAAAAATAAATGTATATTCGATAATAATTATAGGCTAAATTGTTTCGTAGCAAGCTCTAGTTTGTATTCAAGAACAGCAATGTTATAGTCAACAACTGAATTCAGTACGAATGATTATGTTTTGAATGGTTAATACTGCCATGAAAGCGCACAACTTATAATACGTGAATATTGTTCTACGAAGAGGCTCTTGAAAACAATTAAATCCAGATTTAAGAAATTCGTTGAAGAACGTGTAATCTTATCTTATTATTCGTGGTGATGTAACAGTGACACGTAGATAAATATATAGATACGTATAACTTAACTTTCAATGGTAGATGCAACTGTGTTTACGTGGACCAATGAAATCTCCTCTGCAGCGTGAACGTTTGTCCACTTGTCCGGTTTGGCTGTCTTGAATTCCACAGAATACACTTTCTGTTTAAAGCACAACTACAATAATTCATCCAGTGTCAGGTTACATTCCTCCTCTACCAGTATCATATGGAAATAACTCCACCCACTTACCCCATTCTGTAATTAACACTATGAGAAAGAAGGTGTCGAACAATACCTACTTATGCAACAGCAAGTCGCCAGTAAAAAAAACCCACAAGATATATGTGCATATGCACTTGTCTAACTTCGAACAATGAAGTTGTTGGTGAAATAACCCCCTCCTTGGCAAGTTTAGCTGTTGACTTACTTCAAGTGGGTGGACAGCGGGTTCAATGTAACAGCGGTTTTAATTTATATATCCAGCAACAGCCGTTCCGAAACAAGATATTCAGGTTCAAGGGTAAACCGGAAACCAGTGTCCTCGCGCCATATTGGCGAGCGAACACTGCAGCATCGCGTGTAAGCAGGCCATATTATGAAACCACACGATGTAGACTGACAGTAAAAATTTGTTGCTTAATATGAAGTTATCTCGCAGCATGCGTTTGGTGAAATCGAAAACGCACCAACACAGACGTAATATGGCAAAGCCGGTGGATACAAGGACGTAGACAGAGTTAGATGGCCGAAGGTTCCGAAAGTTACCAAATTGCACTGTTCTACACAAATTTTTAGAAACACGTTTCCGTAATCTTTGTAGCTCATTGGTTCCCAAACTTTTTCGTTTCACGGCACCTTTAGTGTTTCAATATTTTTCCGCGGCGCCCAAGACAGAATGTAGGCCTATCTAACACTTGCAACGCCCAGTTAGTGTGGTTAAGTTGCTTGCCTCAAGTTAAAAAATAAACACTTTGGGAACCATTGTGTAGCTGATCAGTGGTGATTCATTCATCTTAAGTTTTTGGACTTTTAACCACTGTAATAAATATTTACGTACCTATGTTCCGGAGGCTATTAGACATCGTCCCCACACACATCATCATTCATTAGATATACACACTACCCCGAGGACGGAGGCAGAATCAGCCTCCGAAACGTAGGTGCGCAAATATTTAATACAGTGGATAAAAACGTTCAAATACTCAAGGCGTATCCGTATGTTGTATATTTTTGGGTGTTGCATTCCAAAACTACAAAAACTTTTCTTCATTACCTCCCGTTTTCATGTTTTGTAAGGAAATGTTGCCTGTAGGCAACTTATTGCTCACAGTCGCAATAACAGCGAAAAACGTAAATTGTTGGCTGAAATTGCTTTTAAGTGGGTAAAATGACTGATTAAAAACATTTTTCATGCATAACAACTTTCCAGTTAATGCAAATTTAGTATTTTACGTGATTTTTAGGGTTTCTCGCGAATTTAATTACATTTTGCATAATATTCTGTGAAAGGCTGCGTTAAACATAATGTTTCTCCTGCGTGGTTTTAATGTGTTCGATAACATTGTTATTATTTCAGCACTATTTTCCCCTGACAAACTTCCAACATATTTTTCTTTTATCGAAGGTTGCTCCCACCCCCCAAAAATTAATATCACTATGCCTCTGTTCAAAGGATAGTTTTGAGTGAAATACAAGTGTGAAGTTGGTCAACTACATCGATTAGATTAGCAATGCAGACATGAAAACGACAGAGGAGGTACAAAAGATAACACACAGCAAGATAGAAGAATGGCAGCTTTTAAGAACAAGAGCGAATAATGTGAATTCCATGACATTCACAACACATTGATTTTTGTTATTTATCTTCAGTTTCCTGCCACTTTTGACTAATCGCGATAAGTGATGATATGATGATACTGATGAAGAGTTACAAAGAACAGTCATTCCCAGGTTGGGATTAGAGTCCGGGACCCTGTGCTAACCACAAAAACTCATCACCGTAATTGAGCTAAAAGTGTATGAACTTTCAAGTTATAAATTGAATCAATAAAGAAGACTGAACATAAAGAAAATTTTCTAAATATAATGTCTAATGCAAAGCAAAAAAAACAAATACAAGCACTCCAAACTAACACGCTCACCGAAGTTTTCACCACACATTCCCATACATTTATTCACAAAGGCCTAAGATGGTGCTAGATTTGGCTTACACCCTCCAAATTCTGGATAAACCTTGCATTAATGACCATTTTTGTATTTTATAGGAAGTGTAAGGTCTGGATATACTATAGGGAACAGCACTGCAGTCCAGCGAGCATCGTGAAAGATAACCTTCCTTTATCACCTTAAGCCAACCACCAGACATCACCGAAGAACTCAGACAAAAACGAAGAACCGACAAAAACAACAAAAACATACTAAGGAACATGCCGAAACAAGCAAGCGAATTGTTACCTTTTCTCAGCCCGAACCTAAACGGAAACACTTAGTATGCAGCATGAGTTGGCAGATCAGTTGGTGAGAATTAAGTGGAACAAGAGAAGCAGCTAGGCTTCAGACACTCAATCTTTATTTGTCCGCGTTTGATTTAAAGCGCGACGTTCCATTCCGTCTACCTACTCGTTGGACAGCCACACTGCCATCGTCGAGCAGGAGATTAATAAACACGGGACCAAACACAGGCAGCAATGCCTCATTTTCAACAGAGGAGACCAACAGCCAATAAATAAGACATAGAAAGGAGATCACGTCAGTGATAATGCGAAGCTAAATATATCTAATGTACACATTGATTACTTTTCCCTTGTAATCTCCTACTCTTATGTCTCCACGAACAAAGTTTCCGAGACTTTCGAGCATCAAGCCCTACCGGTGCGTCATTTATCATTGAAATTGGAGCGTTACAGCTCTTTGCGATTTATCGTCAAAAGCGGAGAGTTTCAAGAAAGGCCCAGACGTGATATGGGTCCGACGCAAACACATGTTTCATTATGCATCAATTTCTTAGTTGTTCGACCCTAGGTGAGGCATAGATGTGTATCATTGCATTTGTCCCACCATTCGTTTCCTAATTCATCCTTATCCTGGCAATTAACCCAAGAAGTAAGAGGCACACATGCCTGTGCAGTGGCAATTTGCTTCCCAGTTTTGGATCCCAATCGCCGCAACTGTTTCAGTGGTGTTTTTTGTTTCGGTTCTAGGAGTCAACCCCTCCCTCAAATGTCAAGATAAGGACAAATTGAAGTGGGGATCTGACCCCTCTGTCCCCCTCCGATTTCCATGAAATTTGGCAGGTGTATAAAGGGGGCCTTATGCCCCTGTTTCTTCCTATGCCATATTTACGTGGTTTCGGGGTCAGATCCCCATTTCAATTTCTCCTCATGTTGACATTTGAGGGGGGAAGGTTGCTCCCTAAAACCGTTTTTTAGCTGAAACACAAAAACACGTATTTCTTCCTTTGGGCCCCTCTATACACCTGCCAAGTATCATGGAAATCGGAGGATGACACTTAACATTAGATAACCTCCCTTGTTAGTAGACATAAACTGGATAATTTACCTTTGAGTCTTCCCACATGTACGAACTGTGGCATTTTGTCTTGTGCTTCAAGAAACAACCAGTTGCTGATGGCAGCAGCGTAACTTTGGGGAGTGCGGACATGAGGTTAACAAAAATATCGGTAACTTGTAAATTTTAAGAAAGCTCAAAATTGTGAGCCTCCCTAAGTTATGACTATCAGCGTGTGCACGTAGATTGTGGTGCATTATTCAGTAAATCAATTCATGACTACTTCATAGTTGCTGCCGACTTCGATTGCAACACATATAATTACTCTTCCAAGAAAGGAAACAAGTTCTGTGTATCAGCACAGCTGCTATGAAAATATAATGGTACATAACTTTTCGGTATTTCCCATATATCTGCCCATTTATTTAGCCATTCTCCGCTAGATGGACACACTAGCGACGTATTGAGTTATCGTTCCGCTAAAGTGGAATTTTGCAGAGAAAGCTCTGTAACCTTCAGTTATGAATTTTTCATTGTTTTAATCATGCGTCTCTTAGTGTCATTATGTAAACGTTATCCCCTGCTTAATTTCTCTGGAAGCAGACGAAAGTAACTACGCATGCGATGTGAGGGAGAAATGAAAGAACAACAACTATAGATTGTCCTGGATCACAAGGCGCCCCAGCGGTAAAAGGTAAAACGGGACGAATTAACAATAAAATGGGAACTGAGCACGGCGGCGTCCTCATCGACTCGATTATGTTCCTCTTTGCGAGAACCAGTAATTAAAACCGAGAAGCAGAACGTCGCTATAAAACAGGTTGTTTGTTGAGGTTAAAACACCATCGAGCATGTTCCGAACAGAGGGTATCTGCTAAAAGCAAGTGTTTTTCCAGTTAATTTGTGGCGTGGTGGAAAAAAGCCACGTCGCTTGTGCGCAGCAGCTGGTATGAGCAGTGTTTCAAAACCAGACATGTTCCAGAAAGCAAGGAAAGAGCAACTCGGCCACACTGAATCTGAAGCGGAAATGGGATAAATGGGGTAGAAGGAAAAGAATCAGTATCTGGAATTATAAAATTATGTTCCATAAACCTGACATTACGTTTGTTTATCCACATAATATCAGTGTCAGTACTCAGGATTTTAATTTGAGAGACGGCGTTGGAAGATATCGCAAAATCTAAACATTCACAGTCTCGGTTATCTCTTTAGGTGATGTTTAAGCACCACATTCCAGCAGGCTTTACCCCACCCCCGCTCCGGTACTCATTTACTAGATACTGGGTGCAGCTCCGGAAAAAAAAAAACCCAACTAAAATCTTCCGGGAACCGAACCAGGATCTCCCGCGTGGCAGTCAGACGCCTTACCGACTAGACCACCGCGGTTAGGGTGTCCGGAATGGGACTGACAGTTTTTAAACAGTTATAACTTTTTTTGCAAACCGAGCTTGTTTTTTAACAATGGACTGCAAAGGAAGTATACATTTGCGAATTTCGTTTCGCAATTGCTCATACTTGTACGACTAGCGGTGTTGGCGCTGGTATCACTGAAACCAAAATGGCGTCGGTACGCGAATGAGCGCAATGCGTGTGGTGGTATGCAGAGACAAACAGTGTTGTGCAAGTGCAATGAAACTTTCGGCGTGTTTACTTGTCTGGTTGTGTCAACAGACACAATGTTAGAATATGGGGTTGTGAGAATCCTCATGCGTATGTGGAACATGTCCGAGACAGTCCCAAATTGAATGTTTGGTGTGCTTTAACGTATAATGAAGTCATAGGCCAATTCTTTTTTTGTGGAGCAAACAATAACAGGAAATGTGTTCCTATATATGCTCGAAAACTTTGCAGTTTCCAAATTACGTCATTTACAACCTACAGTGCTATTTCAACTAGATGGTGCCCCGCCACATTGGAGCCTACAAGTGAGGGAGTATCTTGATAAGGAATTTCCTGAACGTTGGATAGCCGTGATGGACCAATTTTCTGGCCACCACGCTCGCCTGATGTTACCCCTCTGGACTTCTTTCTCTGGGATTATGTGAAAGACATTGTGTATTCTGGCCCAAAAGGTACGAAACCTACAAGAACTGCAGAACCGAAATAGGAATGCGATTGCTTCTGTCACGCCTCTGACAGAATACGTGGAGAGAAATTGAATTCAGGTTGGACATCCTCCGTATCACAAAAGGAGCTCACGTGGAGCTATACTGAGCTGAGCTGAGTTGTAACTACTACCAATAAAACTTGAGTTTATCTTCAAAATGCTTGCTTTTCCTTTTATCCACTTCTATCCATATTAAAACCACAAACTTTTAAAAACTGTCAGTCCCATTCCGGACACCCTATATAATGTAAAAAATATTTTTTGCAGCAAATCATAATTTGGAATCCCAAATCCCGAAAATTTTGTTCTAGATGAATGCATATTACTTCTCCTATTTTCTCAAGACTTATATGTGCGGGGGTACGGGACAGTTGCGGCTCATCAGCCGATCTTCCGATACGCAATTGCCTCATATTATTGTTAATTTCCTTACCGCTGCTTATATACAATGATTAGGTTATAGGGAATTTTCACATTCTAATCGCAACCTGGGCCAAAATGCTAATAACAGGACCGGGAATAGAGCGTGTCTTTATTTATGTAACCTCGATAATGTCTGGCTACTGAAACTATTATCTTTCCCTCCTTTGCAGTATTAAAAATGTTAAATAATGTTAATGTGTGAAAAGCGCGAGTTGTACAATCGCTGGTAACTAAACCATAAAGTTGGCAACGCTGTGCGCAAACCATGTGCTAGGTTATACGAACAAAAGCTTCTTTTTTTAGTAATCGTGACCGCTGCTCGTGACTTTTTAAAACTACTAGCGAGGCATACCTTCACGTAGAGTCCAAGTAACGGTCCACGACGTCATAACCCACCTCCACCCCACCCTGCACTCCTGCATCTCCCATTGAATGTCCTGCGATCTTTCGCATTGTTCCTATTGTTGTGCATAAACAATGCCCATTGTTGGACAGTTCAGCTCGAAGCAGTAACAGGCTTTCATTTCTTGACCGTTAGAGGGAGGAAAAGGCTAGAATAGCGTGTTTATCATTCATAAAGACGAAATACTGCTTGTGTGCATGAGGAATATTTTGACCGAACAACGTCACAAATATAATGAGAAACAAAACAATGTTCACTGATACACCAATAACGTGAAGTTTGTTAATCGACATGTCTCTCGGTACACTAAATTTCACATTTGTATCTTGAATTGATTCCAAGATATGGGCAGTTCAAGGCATATACATTGTTGAATTTCGATTGACTGACTGACACCTGAAGGCAGACGGATGTACAGTCCCCGACAAAAAAAGTGCGACACCTATCTAGATCCTGAAATGCTCGCTTCCCTGCAAGGTGTTATGTGTGTTGTCTACTCTTCGGCAATAATTAGATTTTAATAGCAATTTCTACCACCGCCGTATAGTTAGGCAACAAACATATCACCTTGCAGGGAAGAGAGTGTTTGAGGATCTAGGTGTCCCTTTTTTGCCGGTGACTGTACCGATCAACGTTATTTTTTTTATCGTCGCTACTTGTTGTGACCATGAAGAATTATGTAATATGGTTTTGATTATTATACTTTGAGGCACTGGCGTACGCAGAGGGGGCTGAAGGGACTAAAGCTCCCTCCGAAATTGTGAGAAAATCAATATTTTCAAATAAAAGCAATGAAGGACTAGGGAAAAACCAGAGTCATAAGTGCAAATTCGGTTTAAAATTACCCTCTTTGCCATTGTTGAGAGTGGAAAGTTTTTAATATACGAAATATCTTATTGTGTATGCCGCCCACCTAGAAAGCAGCTATGCACTATCCACTTTTACAATTCCAGCCCCTTCCGAAATAAAACCCTGCCTACGCCAGGAAATTTACTTTGTAGAGTTTATGTTATAGAAGGGATATGTTTATTTCCCTGCATGCGCGTGCACTCCGGTACAGCAAAGCCAGCAGTGGTGGCACACAGCGTAACTGTTACAAATTAATTCTTTAACGTTTGGTTTCTCATTATTTCTTCTGGGTTGCCTCAACAGAATATCAACCTGCAAGCGTCCAAGGTTCGTACTTTTCCGATATGGGGCCATTAACACCCTCTCGCGGCCTGTTGACAAAACATCTGCGTACTATCACCACCCTGGCAATGCCATCAGAAACCCGAAAAATACCCCGGCGACCTTCAGGGATCCCATGGGAGGGGACGTTGTGTGGAGACAAAGCTTGTTTTCCAACCCGTAAGGGCTGGAAGAAAGCAAAGACTGCCATCGGTTAGCCTGCTGATGTCCTCAGTGTTGCGAACTGCACGATTAAGTGTCCAACTGTATTGTATACTGTCAGTGATGTAGCATATCCACCAAGCTAGTTAAAATTTATATTCATAAATAAACTATAAAGTTTCAAAACACGGGAGAAACACAAAAATATGATTGCTGACATACGCATGAGATATTCTATGTGAAGATAAACGTTTCCGAGCGTTCGGTCTATTAAGACAGCTAACATGTCAATGGACCGATCCGCCAAATAGAGTTGGTAAAACTCGCTGGCCGCGATCACACTTTATCGAGCGCTTTGCGAGGTGAAAAGTTATGGCTTTTTAGGCGGGTGAATTTCTATTTGTTTGTTTCAAAAACTTTAGTGTTGGGATTGTTTACTATTTATTACGGAAAGAACTACGTGGTGCCAAAGTGGATTTGTGAATATTGCAATGTGTGAAAATCTTGAAAAATGTTTCAATCATCCGCGATCGTCTGTTGCATTAACTACGTTTGACAACAGACCAACTGAAATTAAAAAAAATGAACAACTGCGCCAGGACATTCATCTTTCCCTTAGACGTTATGAAAACAGAATCAGGTAGAGTGCTATTTTTTTCATTATAACGTACCATGTAGAAGCAATGAAGTCTTGGTTTTCTTAATTTTTCGGGATCTGCTTCCCAACGGAAAATGTCACGGCACGCCACTGATGCAGGGACATGGTCAGAAAGATCCTCACCTGAGATCATCCTAATCGCGGATAGAACCTGGATCACCAAAGCGGAAATCGGGCGTCCTATTTCCTGGACCACAGCGGTTCTAGATTCTAGGAGTTACGGATACTGCAATTTTTTATGCATGCGAATTGCATTTAGATGCATAAATCAGAGGCGTAGGAACGATTTTGACGGGGCGAGAGGTACAAAGTGAATCTGTGTGTGTTCGTGCATAACTCTGTAGTACCAGTGGCGGTGATAAGGGGAGTGGGGGGGGGGAAGTTGCCCCACTTATGGCCACTTTTGCCCCCGTACTATGCTAAACCTGATCTACCAAGGGAAAGCAAATTCCCCCCCCCCCCAAGTTTTGGCACCTTGCCTCCTAGCTTTGGAATCCAATCGCCGCCTCTGTGTAGTACCAATAAGAGAGCAATATTCAGAAAATCATTTTTATTTTTAAACATTTTATGACTATTTTCAAGATAGGTTTTAAGACGTTTCAAAAATATATGCAATTCCTGAACAGATAAAGTATCCATCGTATTGCACTAATTTTAAACATTTTTTTTCTTCCTTACAAACTCTTCCAAGAGCACAGATCAAGTGTAGGAACTAGTACAGTGGGATCCATTAGTATTACCATGCAAATTGTCCATCACCATGTTCGTGCACTTTGTTTGACCCAATAAGAGTTTGAAGAATTAAAAGAAAACTCAATACAAGCTGTTGACAACTTCTGCACCAGCATACATTAAAATCCACCCCTTAAAAACACATAGGATGTAAGAGATAAATTAATGAAAATAGTCATGGACAATTTGCACGGTAATACTCATGGATCCCACTGTACCACAAAGTAGTAAGCATCTCGGAGGTTTGATTTCGTTTCGATAGATATAATAATATGAACAAAAGTTTATTTTCTCTGATTCTTTGAACGGCAGGATCTTGCATCTGAAAGGGCTGAAAGGGTACAATTCAGATCAAAGCATTTAGGGGGTTCTGTAACCCTCCCAAAAAATTGGGGGTATCCCTGCTGTTTCTACGTCATTAGTGGAAGTTTTAGATTAATAGAGAAAGGGGGCAATTTTTTTCCACACACACAACCACAACACCACAGAAAATAGTACACTGGCCTTATAGATGGGGGTGACATTCTGAAATCTTTCCCTGCCCGTTTGCCTTTATGACAATACGCTAAACTCAGACAAGCGTACTTTTTTTTTCAAATATAATTTGTTTACAATCTTTATTTCCCTTCTCCGTGCCCGCACGACAGCGCAGTAACGACAATGGGTATAAATAAATTAAAAAAAAAACAACAACCCTGGCGTACGTGTTCATACATGCACGCCGCCATTAGCTGCAAACGCGAAGTGCACGCGTTGTCTCGCTTCTGGCCACGACTGTCGACGGGCTTCACCTCCAACGGGTGGGAACGTATCGACTCGAAGGCGCTCGAGGCGCACACGACGCTTCTCGACGGCAGTGAATGAAGCTAAACTTAATGGAATTCCCTGGGAGGCAGTCACGACTCGGGAGGTTCGTGAGGAGACGAGGTCGTGACCCCCTCAATGGGAGACAACGAAATGAAAGGCATAGTTGATTCTTTTGCTGGAAAACAAAGCTGTTTACGCTTCGAGAAAAGAATCTGATATCTGTAAGGAACTCCACATAATGTATGATAACTGATAAGCTATACCTTACAGCAGCGTGCCCAGAAGCAGTTACACGAAAATGAAGGGGAGTGGGGGAAACCCCCCGAAAGCAGCTAATTTCCGTGCCCCAATTTTCAGAACAATATTTTGACCATCAATTTATAATGAATGGCATCACCATTATCATATACAATATTCTGTAATAATTTTTAAATTCTGAGAATTTTTGTGTACCCCTCTGGCACTTTTGGGGGGTTTCTATTTCTCCTCCCCAATTTTTCCAGATTTTGCTACGCCAGTGAATAATTGTGTAATCTCTCTTGATTTATTATTCCTTGGAGAACTTCACTTTGTAAAACCAAAGGTAACATTTTACACACAAAAAAATATATTTAAAGAAGACTTATGCTTATTGTGTGTATACATACACACTGGATATTATTTCAGTGATCATAGATTTATTTGAAGTGTATTATTGAGCAGTGTACACTCGCATCTGTTGGTAGTGCCACAATTTTCTTCGTTACACAGCACATTTGTCTAATTGAGTTTGAGTTTTTGTTTTAAGTGCCCTTTATGCACAGAAAGGCTAATCGCGACTGGACCTACAGTTTAAAGTGTGATCCGAACCACTATGTGCCTCCACCGAGTATCGAACACACATTTGTCTAATGTTGGTCAAACTGCACGTTGGAAAAAAAATACCTCATATAGAAGAGAACTGCGGAACTACTAATTCAGGTGAGTTTGAGATTGATTGGAGTGAAATAAATAGGAAGGTGATGTTAATAGAGAACATTTAATTAATCACGCCTGTAGAGGACCCATAAGTGTCCACTAAGAGACTTATCGAGACACAGAAATTGAGACAGATCTATATTTATGATTAAGCGAATTAAAAAGAGAACGTTTAATTCCCGTTAAGCTACCTATAAAGCACGCTGACAACCCACAATTTGAAACTATAAATTTTTTGCACACTTTCTAGAAACGACACGTCACTTTTTGGACACTTTGTAAGTGCATAAGTATACAATAACGGTCATAAAGTATACTAAAGTGGACCAAAGTGTTCCAAAGGTAAAAAGTGCTTCAAAAATATGTAAATGTGCACTGCCGTAACCACTTTTGAGCGCTCCAATACTTCCATGTTTCGAACCTTTTTTGTAGACTTCTAGTAAACCTTTTCAGCTCTGCATTTTAAATATTTATCAAAAGTAATTGCAATTGATAATATACTTTCAAAATTACAATAACTTTTACTAATATCTTAAAGCGATATTTAAAAAATAAAAGAATCACTCATTACGAAGTTTCCAATTTTAACACCTCCGGCTTTTAATCAAAACAAGAGAATCTTCAAGTTGAAGTTTCAGAATTTGAACGGACACTAAACACAACAATTGGTGATATTCATTAGACAACAATTCATGAAAGTTCCCTCCTGTGTATAGCACCGTGCCATTAAGTCATATAGGGGTGGCAGTAAGGATCCTCACATTCTCGATCTCTGCCATAGTAGATGTGATCCCCATCGATCATTCCCAGCTATCCATTGATGAGAAGAGAAATGAACCCTATACTCTATCCCGGAAATCTCTGGAGCAAGGCTGCCCATAACGGTAGAGAAAGGTGAGAAAACGAATAGCGCAGCGAAGTAGTACACGGTGCTGCAAAGGCTGGTGGCTGCAGTCACTCCACCCTCCCGCACTGTACAGAGACTTGCTTTCGTTCAATAATAATAATAATAATAATATCGTCTTTATTGAGAGGGCGTGTTTCGGCCTCGCGGGCCGTTCTTACAACAAACCCTTAAAAAAAAAACACATATTACAATTGACACTTTAACACTTCTTGAAAATCATTGTTGCAGTAGAAAGAATAAAAGTAAAAAATAAAAATAAAACATTCATACCTATAATGTAAAACAATTAATGTACTGAAGGTACAGACTTAAATCTAAAACCACAATTAGAATACAATTATTACAGCTAATACTAAAACCAATACCTCATTCCTATTCATTACAGAAAAGACAAATCCAGACACTATTGTTTGGACAGTAGATGCTTCTTTAGATTTAATTTGTGTGTTCCAGGGTGAAGCTCCCCTGAGGTCAGTGGTGGGGGGAGGTCATTCCATTCTTTTATTGCGGTGACTATGAAAGAGTTTCCATAGAATGTTGAAGGCACAGAATATAGAGCTGCTTATGAAGGGACGGTAAATCCCTCTCTCCCTGATCTAACCCGGGTCACCCGCGTTGCAGTCAGATACCCTACCAAGTGAACCACCTTAATTGGGATCCGTCTGGCTGAACACTTGGTTGTAATCGGAAACCGAAGTAATTAGAAACTGGTCTCTGGTGAAGAATATCAGTAGCACAGGGCGATAAGGTCAGGTTTGAAACAAGCATTGCCCGTAGCCATGTAATACTAGCTAGCTACATACCAGGTGTGATGTTCCAAATTGAATGTCCACCCTAATCGTATGGATGATTTAGAGTGGGTGTTGTTAATTCTCCTAAATTGAAAGTGATGTAAGCGCCCGTGCTGCAAGAGAATGAGAAACGTCTACACGCTTCTTATACGCTGTCATTTCGGCACCGACAAAATGTACTCGAATATGGAAGAAAGCCTTCAGAGGCAGTTGCAAGAAGCTCTTACAGTTTGGAGTGGGATCAGAACCTCCACCGAAATTCAAACTTGGAACCCCTCGATTTTAAGGCGACAACTTTACCTCTATGCTATTAGGGAAGCTCTAACTCATAAGAATATGCAGACAACCCCTTTTCACTGCAAGAAACTAACCAAGCAGAGAATTTAAAAGTATGACGAAAAGCGACAAGATACTCATCCTAGGTGCTTCAGAAACTAAGGATTGGAACTTGTTTACAACCTTTGGAGTCAAAGTACTTCTAATGCAGGATACAAGTGCTATTTCTTTTACCTTTCTCGACGGCAACAGAAAGGATGACTTCCTCTTGTTAATTGCCATTGTACATTGTCCATAACGTTCATTGTCATATGAAGTTTCCTTGTATTGTGAAGTTACTGGTTGAATGGGTCTTAAAGTGAGTTGTGAATATGAATGTGCCTTCGTTGTGATTTACTGAAGCAATGGATGGAATTTCCTGTTTGTGTAAATTACTTTCCCTTTCGAAACACTATGGTCTCGATCTAATACTTACAAAAATGTAATATTATCACTTCACAATGAGTTATATCCCATGTACATTGTCTACTTCACATTTTTGTTTATCTAACAGAGAATGTGACTGTTCATCCAGCACAGTACAACCAATGTTTCTTTTAAAATGTATTGATCGATTAGTATTTAAATTATGGGCACGTCAGCATACAGGCTATTTGTGCACGTCACACAATACGTAGATAAGTTCCTTAACTAAAATAAAACTGAAGACAGTACCCCAACAAGAAAACAAATCTGTTAAAAACTTCATTATATTTCCAAAACTAATACTGTCATGTACTTCTTACTAACACCTAAGACTTTACTGTCTCAGAGGATAAAATCTACATACCTAGGTTAAAAGTTGAAGCTGTGAAGGGGAGGTTTACACTGACTATGAGCCAAGGCGCTAGAGCCTTGTCGGCCTGTAAGAGTGCAGTTACAGGGATGCACTGCGTGGAAGTGAGGTTGTATTTAGGATGCATTCTCAGATGGTCACCCGTTACACTTCAGCCAAAGCCAAGGCAATTTCTCCAATTTGGAACATTTGCAAAAGTTTTAACGATATCACTAACAACAAAGGTGTGCCAGTTCACCCATTCATAAATTGATTGATTAACATTTTTGGTTGCCTAGACACGTATGGCCATTTTGCACCCTTCTAAGCATACGAGGGAGTATCTCATTATCTAAAACCTTCACCTTAAAGTTACAAAAGGGGACGTCAAGCAAGAGCCCCTTGAGAAAGGTTAAAAGTGCAACTTGTAAAGGGACCTGCACAGGACAGACACAACACATTAATAAAAGGTAAGAAGAGACTAAAAACATCCTCAGAAACAGTGTAACAGGCTCTCTCTTTTCAAAAACCTAAAAATACTTGCTAAAACAATCATCTCAACGTGGATGATAAATTGTTGGGGAAGTTAAAACTCTGAGGAAAGTAAAAATTTTAACGAGGAAGGTGTGCGAGTTAATCCACTCATAAAGGTATGAAACATTGACAAAATATTGCAAATGAGGTACTGTGACGGTGCACAAAGTTCAGAATATCGCAATCGCTTTGATGGTACAATCGTGTTGAAACCTCGAATAGCTACGCAAACCAGTAAGATATCGGTAAGTCCATGTAAACGATTTTATAAAATACATAATCAATTATTTAGAAGGAATCTGGAGAAATGCATCAGATGTCAAACAGAGACATGATTTTCATTATGGATACATACGCATTCTCTTATATAAAATACATAATCTGCTTTCTTCTCCGAAATACGTAGCAGCCGATGCCGCGCTACGCCTGACAAAGGCTATGCAACTAGCTACATCTCATAATGTGTTAGATATTAATTTTACAACATGTGTAGGTTGCGATGAAACGGGATGTGACCACAATGCATCTCTCTCATGTGCCTGGTGTAACGGTAATTATTGTGCTCAACAGTTACATTATCATCATGTTTAATGAGACTCCTTTTTGGCGCATGCGCATGGCCACATACAGCAGAATGCAACATTCCGGACACTGGCAAGTAGTCGCGTAAGAAAAGTCGCCATGTAACATGGACTTGACATTCATTAGAGTTAGAAACACGTGTACCATTAGATGCAAATGGTCACAACTTTAGGAAATCATTGTTCTTTTTCTATTCTTTTTGTCTCTCAGGCCGTTCACAATTTTATCTTTACCGTCTATTATCATCTAACCCTGATCAATAATAATTGATTATAATCATGATTAATAATTATAATTATCGGCAGGAAATGCCTATCTTCAATGGGTATTTATCATTTAGTAATGTCTGTATCTCTTGTACAGTCACGGACACTTTAGGTTGTAACAATCACATTGTCTCGCAATGGGATCGTTAGAACCCAGAAGTGTATCTGACTGTCCGTTGCGAAATATAATACTTTGGGAAAAAAGTGTGGATTTATTTCCTCCAACTTCAACACTGAACACTGCAACATATACAATAAAATTTCTTAAAATGAGTGTTCATGTATTTTCTGCTATAGGCTATACAGAGATGGTGTTTTTAAATTCCATAATTAACACCTTAAATAGCTACAATATTTGTTGCATTCAATTATTTAAATGAATATTATAGTCTCTAGTCTTCGGGTGAACGATCCTCAATTGTTTCTACAACTTTGGGGTTTTTGATTCCAAGTCCTATCCACTACCCTAACTCCAGAGAATTCTACGATTAGTTTAACTCTAACTTTAAGGTATATTACAGAAAAAGAACTAATTGGCACCTTAACAAGTACAAAAAGACTTTTTAAGTTAATATTTTTCTGCATTAAAATAAAATCTCCCAGTATAATATTAAGCAAAGATTGATTGATTGGTTTGGTTTAATTTATTTCGCTTTTCTGCCACTTTTGATTAATCGCGAAGAGGATTATTGACGATATGATTAAATTGTTGAAGGGACATTCACAAAGAACACCCATTCCGAGATCGAACCCGGTACTTTTGACGTTGTAGCGGATGCCAGCTAGTAAGCAAAGGAAATTTATTTATAATCATTTATTGGAATTGCTACACTCCTTAAAGCCTAGATGCACACATCTACAGAACACAAACACACATCCCGGATTCGATACCCGGTGGAGCCGCATAGTGGTTCGGATCCAACTTTAAACTGTAGGTCCAGTCTCAATTAGCCTTTCTGTGCATAAAGTGGACTTTATATATAAAAAAATTAAAATTAAAAACAAACACATATGATTATTTGTATATATATATATATTAGGCTATTTATGTATTTATGCAGGGAAAGGACCAAGTTAGCTTCCCGATCAATCGGGGTAGTAAGAGGTCTATCGAGCACGCTAGTGACCTTAATGACAAGTGATGGATAACTGTAAACCTTTTTTATATATAAAGGAAGTAGTACGTTTTAATTGCGAGAAAAAATGTTTAGAATTAGGAAGTGTTTCCACTACTGAGTTGTGACCTTCAGCCCAGAGTGCCACTTGTAATCGATACATTCTTTTACGAGAATTTCTGTTTCATTGCTCATAAATTCCGGCAAGAGCTTAAGAATTGGAGTACAAATGCGATAAGGTTTACAACTTGACTGAAACCTGTTGCTGGCTTCGTTGCTGAAAGTGGCGAATACACCGCGTGTAAACAGAATTACATATACTCACATCCTCCCTGGCTTGTGAAAGAAAACAGCTGCGTATCCAATTTGTATTGAATGTTACGCAGCCCTTTACCCAACCCCTTTACCAGGGACGGACTCGCCCTTTGGGTTAAACTGGCGGCAAAAATCGAAACCCTATTTCCTGACAAGGTCCTCTCCCACACATTATTTTAGCCTCTACTGCAATTCGCCCACATTGTCCGAAAATAAAAGGGGCATCAGCCTAACTCATTAACGTTGTGTGCGTGGGCGGAGAGGGGTTAGAGCAACCTCCACCCCCTCCCAATGCATCTCGACACTCGCGCAAAGTAATTTTATATGAGAGTTCATTTGGCGAACAAAAAAACGGCAGTGCCGTTCGCTCACGCACAATTTACGCACTTTTACCCCCCCCCCACAATCAGTATGTGCGTGCTTCCCGCGTCCAATGTGATTTCATATTCATTGAACGTTGCCCCAAAGCAGTGTTACACCGCACCTGGTACTGAAGTTCAGTCTATATCTCTCCCTCAAAAACAAAATTCGCATTCAACCGAAGATGGCGTAACAAACATAAAACTCACCGTTCGGAAAATACCTGTCATGTCGATCACTCATCAATATTGCTGAAAGAGAACAATTGCGCGCACGCTGGGTGATTCAAAAGTCTCGCTACAACCACATTATTAACAGTTAATAGCATGAGAACCATGGAAGCAGAATTTTGTATTATAGTCTCATTTGGATCATTTTTAATGAATTTTACCTGCAGTTCCATTCTGGGGGATTTCTAGGAATTATTTAATGCATAGGCCGTAGCCTTTTCTTTTCCAACGAATAATCAAATTGAGGGGGCAAGGATGCAGGAAAATAAATGCCGTTTTAGACCATAAATTACAGTTTGAAAAATAACGAGTATACAGCTCTCAATTTTTTTAAAAAGAAATGTTAATCTGGCGAGCCTGGTAAAACGAAAATAAATGAAAGATGTCTGTGGAAGAAGTTGAATTCCCTTACAGCTAAAATTTGCTGCGAGAGTATTGCTACTTAAACTAAAAGGAGCAGTTATTTAGAAAAAGAGGTACTCTACTCACCAAGACGGGATGAAGATCCACTCCGTACATGTCCAGCCATTTCACTTTCTCCAAATAGTTGAGTTCTGCCACGGCGGGAATTTGACCTCTGAAACAAAACAGGAAAGACGTACTAATTGTTTAGGCTTACTCTTATTTACGCTTTTTTCGAACCATGCTGCTAGAAAATGGTAATAAAGAATTGTCCTCACAAATACCTAAGAGATAATGAACTTTTTCTAACCATAAACATAACAGTTATGATTTAGTTCAACATTGAAATTTGAAACTGGTAGACAGTATAAGAAACACTATATCCTTTCTTGATTATTTCCAGCAATAGTTAGTTAGTAGCCATGCATACGTCAAGTTTAAGATCATGAATATGCAAGCGCCATCTATATTTTCTCTCCGATGCTAACTTAATTGGAAAAATTATGGATATTTATGTAGGAGGCAATTGATGATTATGGAGAAGATTCTGGAAAAGTCTTGCTTGCTAAGTTACACAAATAAAGTCACTTTTGGATTAAAGAAATCAATAGTTCAATGTCCCTTCAAACTGCAATCGACAGCCATTTGTATATCACACGAATCTAACAAAGAGAAACCGAAAGTGTACAATACTTACACAAGGCCTTTATGCAGTTCCGATATCCGTGATTCCAGCTCGACCGTTTGGTTGGACAAGAATCGAAATTCGGACACATACCCCGGGGAGTGACGTCTCGGATCATAGTCGCCAAGTTCCGCTGAAAAGACAAGAAATAATCTATTTCAGACATAATTTTACATGGAAGCATGCAAAATAATATATTTACTTCAGATACTTTTTCTTAAGAAATTAGAGTAGTTAAGGATATATGCTTTTGTGTTGAATGGTTACGTCCATAGTTGCCAGCAGGGAGGTCACTTGACTTGCTATGGAACGTATAATCCGTAGATGATATTTTTTTAAATCAAATTTAGAAAAATAAAATGTCGCGTTTTGTGTCGTGTTTCCCTAATCATGCTAATTCATCTAGCTTTTCCCTTTCTGTATAAACAAAAACAACTCAGTCTATCTGACTGCGAAGCTTAAAGCTAGAAGTGAAACGCACTTATCCTCCACAAGAAATTCCACCAATCTTAATGCACCTCATTGAATAAACTCACGTCAATCTTCATTTAGTGATATAGCACATAAAATCTAGAATGCACTCCCAAACGAAGTAAAACAACGAAATTACAAACACTTTTGTAAAAAAACTTAACGATTCACTGATTGATGATCAGAAGCAATGTAATACAACATTTGGTTAAAACAGAAAATTCCTGTTACCTTCAACTGGACTGAAATTAGTAATACTGTATTTATTATTATATCTGTCATTTATTTGCACACGCGCACGCGCACTGTATATATATTTTATCCGTTTTCTCTTATCATTTCTTTATGTAGTAGTAGTAGTAGCTTTTTATATATAAGTTCTTTTTTGTTATTTCATTCATGTAGTGTCTTATAATTTTTCTGTATAATCATATACTCTGCTATATCCCTTTCTTTTGTGGGGTTAGGTACAGCATTTGCTGAACCTCGCCCAATAATAAAGACTATTGAAATTAATTGAGAACGGTGCAAGAAATGCAACAAGATGATTTTGAGATAATTGACTCCCTCGTGCAACAAGCTACGATTGTTGAAACAAGAGGCAGAAAAATCCCTGGTAAGGGGCGCGGCCATCTTCACATTGATTTAATAATGACGGAAAAGTTGTTGGTTCGGCTGCTCGAATTATGCAAAGTGTTCGTCAGCTTTCCTCTTTTGCTACCGAGAGATTGATAAACATCAACGGACGATTAATTTACGATCCCAATTTCAGTAAGCAGCCCAATCATTAGCAGCGAAAAACCTGTCATTATGGCGGTCCCACCTTTTCCGAAATCCGATGCCTTGCGATTGTACAGCGAGTGTGAAAGGATGAAAAGTTGCTTCAGATTATAAACTTTCTTCTCTTTTTTAATCGCTGACTCGGTTTGGTTCCATCAAAGTTGCCGTCCTTCCCTTGATCGTATCCTTGATCTGGATGACATCCATTTTCAGAACTCCGGAAATGCATAATTATGCGCATTCCCTGGCCTGTTTTGGGTGCAAGAACAGTACGGTAAAAATGAACGTAGTTTATCTTTTCTTAGGCGGATCCCTGTACGGGATGAACAAATGTGATTAAGTTTAGGGTGCGGTTAAGCTGCAAACAAGCATTTGTGCATGTGAATAAGAAATTGTGAAACATATTGAAGTATTTAGTCCAGGAGCCAAGCCATCGTTGTATACAAAAAGTATGTAGATGATTTTGAAAGTATTCGTTCTCAAAGAAAATATGTGATTGTCACAAATGACCGTTGGTGCATTTGGTCCCCACAGGAAATTCCAAGTTTTCTTTTAAAAAAAATAGAGGAATTTTCAAATGTCGCGACTGGAAGAAACAGCCATAAAAACCGATTCCGAATATTAATTCTGTTTTTACAGATGACCATATAAAATTCAAGTCCATTTCATGCACAGATAGACTAATCGGGACTGGACCTACAGTTTAAAGTGGGATTCGAACTACCGTACAATGTGCCTCCACTGGTATGGAACTCTGGGCTCCTCGATTGCAAAGTGACAGCGGTAGCCACCACGCTATCCAGGAGATCCTACACTTATGCGAAAATGTATGTTAAAAATCACTATTATTTGGAAATAATTATGTTTTCAGCTAAAAAAACAAAATTCTGCGTCTTGTAATCGAGAGCTCCTGGGTTCGATACCCGGTGGATTTACACACTGGTTCGGATCGCTCTTCAAACTGTAAGTCTAGTCCCGATTAGCATATCTGTGCATAAACAGGACTCAAACTCACGTTTAAAAACAGTATTATTTCTATTGATTCAAATACCATAGATTTGTCATGGTATGGCATAAAAAAGAACAGAAAATAAGCGACAATATCAACAGGGGAGAGTAAACATTGGTGGGGACAGGAGGAGGAAAGGGAATTCTTTAGTTTGTTTCCGGAGCAGTGACGATAACTTATTTGCGCCTACGGGGCTAGAGCCTGCCAAATAATTTGCCTTCTGTCATTATTATATTTAAGAAATAAATCCCACGTTGGACAAAATAAAGGGTTTCATAATTATACTTAATTATTAACCAACTTAATTACTGTTCATAATAATATGTTCTCCAATTTGATTCTTGTTAGTATTCTATATTATTCACATTACCGTGGTCATATCGTTATTACGAAAGTAAGGGCTTATGACGTGTTATGTAAATATACGGATACGCATAATAACAGACAATGTGCCTCCCCGATGGCGCAGTGATAGCGTCGTCGCCTTGTATTGTATAAATTTATCTCCGAGTTCAGCCTACCCAATAGTTGGCGCCACTGTTCCCGAGGGTGCATACCTTTGCCGTTGACTGTACCTGGAAGTGCAAAAGCTCCACAGTTAACGGACGGTCATGTTTGATTAGACAAAACACGACCTACCTACGCTGGGTCGAGCAGCTCGTGCCGTAAAACAGTCACTTATTGGGATTCCTCGGTGTAGGATACGGGATAGTCTCACCCGTCCTTGCCCCGGTCAGCTGATCTGGGTCACTCGGAACACGAGACAGGTCACGAATCCGGTCTTTCGTGACTTACGGCAAAGGACGCAGAAGGTTACGGATGATGAATGTGGTATTTGGCGGGGATGGTGCATCGGGCAGTGCGCTTTGGATAATTACCTAAAGTTAACCCCACGCAGGGGCGTACTACCAATAATGACAAGGGGGCACCGCTTCAAAATTTTATTACACTGACTCCTAGAAAAACCAGAACTACCCAGAACCCAGGAGTGACCTTGACAAACCTATCTTCTATGTTTTATAGCCTACCCTAGAATCTGCATTTTGTAAGCAAACGAGGCTTTGGTGCCTGGACTTACAGCCAGAATTATCCTGTGTGCGATTGTGTGTGTTTGTCCCGTCTGAATGTATCTTCATCGCCGTGATTAGCCAAAACTAGCAGAAAGCGACGTAAAATAACCTGAATACAATATATAGAACTGGTATGAATGACGAATTTTTACAGTTCACTTTATGCACAGGTGGGTTAATCGGGAGTGAACAGACAGATTAAAGTGGAATCCGAATTACTATGTGCCTCCACCGTGATTCGAACCTGGGACCACTTTGATTACAATCAAGAATGCCGCCACTGCGTCATCGGGAGACCCAAAACACAGAACTGTGACATACGTACTATAGATATATTCAAACAGCACGTACTGATAGTTATAGGTTATAAATTGTAAATGAAATGTGCTGTTTTAACTCGATAGAAAAATGAATATGTGAAAAACTATTAGTTGGTCATGTGATTTGGCTTGTAAAAGAATTATCAACACTGTCTGTTATTGATTGAGTTGGTGTTTTAAGTCCACTTTATGCACAGTAAGGCTAATTGGGACTGGACCTACAGTGGGATCCGAACCACCATGTGTCTCCACCAGCAATCGAATCCGGGACCCCTTGATTACAAGGCGACGACGCTATCACTGCGCCATCGGGGAGGCACACTGTCCGTTATTATGCGTATCCTTATATTTACATAGCTAAGTTTGACATAAAATAACATTTATCTGTATTTTTGTTATTTAACGTCACTTTTCTGCCACATTTTGGCTAATCGCCGATGAGGATGAGATGAAATTGATGAATAAAAACTTGCAGATCACCGATGACAATACCGAGATCCGAACCCGGAAACTTGTGTACAGATTTCTGAAAATTAGGAAATTCAAAATGGATACTGCCCCTATCTATATTTTTTGTATTCTTATTGTTTTACGTCGCTTTATTAGCTGTTTATGTTAATTCTCATAATGAATATGGGCAGTTAGTTGAAAAGAGTTGAAACGATAATTGCAAAATAACTCTCATTACGGATTGGGACTTGGCCACATTAACAGAAAACTCTAAAACTCGAAATACTAGAGCTACGGGGACAAAATTAGATTGACTGGTAGACAAGCTCGATGTCCTATCAAAAATTACCCACATTCTGTCCTGAGGCAACATTGATAAGCAATGTTACGTGTAGATGGTGCAACGTAAGCTGTTATAACTTGTATCTTTACTATTGGCTTAGGAAAATAACGTCATACTCAAAATACGATGACAAAATCTAACAAGGACTGCCCCAAAACAGAAAGACATACCAATCATCTTAATAATAACCTTGTAAACGGAACTGAAAGCCACTGTACATCAACTTAACAACTTGATTGTGCATTTTGCATTTACTCAATTGTGTGCAATATTTGACAGCCTGAAAAGTATAGTATCAGAAGAGTAGTCCTTTATAAGCAAGCAAATAAAGAAACACAAAACTAACTCCTGAATGATCGTTTATTTTGCATACAGTTTACATGTCGACCATTTCCAAGACCGTTTTAATTAGCTCATCCTGTATTTAATTGCCAGTAATAAACCCAGAGTAATTACGGTAGCATTTCAACCTGATATCTTGGCTAACAAGATCTGACCGAGTTAATCTGGACATATAAGTCAAAATGGCCATAGCTGCATGGCAGCATACCTGAAGGCTTCGACTTATTGGGACAAATACGTGATCACAAAGACAACTGCAAAAAGCCTCTATACTTCACGCAGTATTTTAACAAAGATAAAAATGGAGAAGAAAGTTGCACAATACCTTGTATAGGCATTACAGTTTTCAGCAGGTTTTACGGTTACCCGTAAAAAAAAAGAGGTTGTAAAAGAAGTATAATTCTATTTCTGTAATTACGAAGACTCAGCTGGGTCAAATCTTTGTACTTCCTATATTACTCCACCGTTTATAGTTGTTTATGTTGACATTTATGAGGTGCCTTTGTTTCCGCAGAATGTTCAGGCAAAAAGCGGAATATGGCTTCCTCCTCTTCCATATTTTCACGCATTCAACACATTCTAGCGTATTTGAGATAGTGGAAGAACATAGCCTAACTCTATCAGCCCCCCTGGGCACAACTTTCCTTCTTAGGCTCCTAATTTGGAACCCTTGATTGAATGATTGATTTGGTTTATTTTACTTCGCTTTTCTACCACTTTTGGCTAATTGCGAAGATGAAGGAACAATCAATCACCCATGCATAGGAATCCGAGATTGGAACCCCGGGACCCCTGGCGTCGTAGCGCGGTGTGCTAACCACGAAGGTTGACACTGATGCCACCCTAAAATACCTCCAAAGGGGAAAAAAATGATTGTCAAATATCGTCTAACGTTTTCTTTATATATATATATATATATATATATATATATGTATGTATAAATAAAACACACACACACACACACACACACAATTACAGAAATGTATAGGGTGTTCCGTATAGGTCGCCGAATTAGAAAATTAAATAAAAATAGAGAAAATATGATGAAAATAGTTATATTTCACATATATGTAAGCAGTAACATCTCCCATTTACGTATGAAAGACAATGTCAGGCATGTGTCCACCCCTACTGAGTCTGCATGCATTTATACGCTCCACAAAATTATTGATAACTAGGGATAATTATGAATTTTGCATTTGCATATTTAAGTATTTTTAACTAAAAATGCATATTTCATATGCAGGTGCATATTTGTATGAAAATAAGTTCATGTTATCCATATTTTTGTATCCACAACCAACACCGAGCATATTTGTATTTATTTTTCTTCTCGCTTTTCTGTATCTTTTCTCTGTCTTTCTTCTTTCAACAACTTCAAACAAGCATCAAAATTATAGAAGACGTTAAAGTGGTCCTCGCCCAGGTTGAAGATCCTGTGTATGTACAGAAATTGGATGCAGTATTGAAAACTAACAGTGGTTTTGCAACAATGGTGAAAGTTTGCAAAATTCTGCATACGTGTGGATGATCTGGAACTTGATGTGTCTGACTTTGTTGCCCTAAAATACAGTCCACTTGTATCTTGCGAAGTGGAACGTGTGTTTTCTGAATATAAGACTATTCTAGCTGAAAACAGGAGTTTCAAGTTCGAAAATTTGTTATCAAATGCAATCATGATCTTGATCTGTAATGTATTGTGTTTCATTTAACGCAGAACCATATTAATTGAAAAAAAGTCAGTAGCGAATGAGCATTCAGAATAATGCATATTCATTGCCTGGCATGTAATCTTTCATAGTTTGTAATATACAGCATTTATAAATTAAACGGGTTTTTAAAGTGCATATTTTACACTTTTTAGTGCATATTTGCATGCATATTTTGCGTTTTTTCAGCCCTATTGATAACCCTCTCGCAGATGTCTGTTCCGATGCCTCCAATCTCCCGTATGATTTCAGCTTTCAGTTCAAAAAGGGAAATCACAGGGTGTAAGATCACATGACCTTGCCGGCCATTCCTGGTCACTGTGCAAAGAGATCACTCGTTGAGGGAATTTTTCATGGAGTTCCAGATCGTAACCACAACAAACGAGTCAAAACAATTGTGCTACATTAATCGGCATGACAACAGATACCAACATTGGTAAGATCAGGTCTGCCAACCTCGAAACAAAACAATAGAATTCGATTCAAATTCGGTGTCCTATACGAAACACCCTTTACCCTTTATATCAAGAGCGCATTCGTTAGTCTCTAAATAATTAATTGGAATAAAATATCGTAAAAGATGGCAGCACCGATACCTTCCTCGAAATAATGTTTATTTATATTACTCAGAATCACCTGTGCCTGTAATAGGCACTATCAAAAAGTTCCCGGAATTCGCCAACAAAACTTTTGCAAATAAGGTGTTCCTGTTGGAAGTCGAGTCACCCTCTCAGTACTCAATACTCGCACCTCCCGCTGAAACAATGTTGCCACATCGTTTTGTATAAGAACTCAACACTGCCATTTCGGGAACTTTTTTTTTATAATACCGGGTCAATAAACGTCATGTGAAAAGCAGAGGGACGTAACTCCAATTTATCACTCTTACAGGTAAAAAAGGTAAAGGTAAAGTGCTCCCCTGTGCATAGCACCACGCCATGAAGGCATATAGGGGGTAACGCCCCACACTTTCTTGATCCGGTCGTGAATGGGGGTGATGTGATCAGCATCACGCCCCTGACCGCCTTTACCCCCCAGGGTTTCCCCCCACGTACCCATGTTATTCGACGCTGGGTGGGCGCCGAGGCCGCTTCCCGGATTTGAACCGGCTGGGGATCGAACCCGGGACCTTTAGCATGGTAGTCAGACGCGTTACCGTATGAGTCACCGCGGCCCACTCTTACAGGA
This sequence comes from Lepisma saccharinum, assembly GCF_977018435.1. Classification (NCBI taxonomy): domain Eukaryota; kingdom Metazoa; phylum Arthropoda; class Insecta; order Zygentoma; family Lepismatidae; genus Lepisma; species Lepisma saccharinum. The sequence goes on along the minus strand of NC_139239.1, from coordinate 31,401,447 downwards.
GAGAGGAAATAATGTATTCTTAGGAATATGTCAGACTCTTAAAAAGAATCAGTAAATTGAAGATACGTGACTCTGCTGAAAAGCGAAACTGACCATGACAATGGAAAAATGTGAGAAGGTAACCTGACAGGTCACGTAACAAGGAGGTTGAGGGTTCGAGTCACTTGAAAAGTATGATTTTCTAGTCAAAATGACGAATTTCAACGATTTCAAAAATTGAATCAACTTACTGCTAAGGATTAGAAGTGGAGATATGTCATTTTGACACTAAACAGAACAGAGCTCATCAGAGGAGATTACTTCAACGAAACTGAAGTCTGCATTTTTCTGTTCCTTCGGTTCTCATACGACGTTAAGCTATGCGACATACTTACTACTTCGTCAAACCAGATTGTGTACTGCAAGAAAAATCTTTAAACAGACTCGTAGAATGGTTTACAAGACTCTGAAAGCGAGGATATTATTTTTAAGAAAAAAAAATGGTTTTCTGCACAACCTTCTAGCCGAAATTTCCTCCACTGAAATGTCTTCCTCATATTTTGTAGGAAAGGCTGATTCTGAGCATTTGAATCCCATATGTACACCACACAATGTCAATCTTGCCAATCCCCAAATTATATAACTTCACCGACAAATATTCTCTAACTGATTGGTTGTAATCAAGGGGTCCCGGATTCGATACTCGGTGGAGATCCATAGTGTTTCGGATTCCACTTGAAACTGTAGGTCGTCCCGATTAGACTATCTATGCAGAGGGTCTCATCGATGGTGTAGTGGTAGCGTCCTCGCCTTGTAATCAAGGGGTCCCGGGTTCGACACCCGGTGAAGGAACATAGTGGTTCGGATCCCACTTTAAACTGTAGGTCCAGTCGCGATTAACCTTACAATACATAAAGTGGACTTAAAACACCAACTCAATCAATCAATTAAATATCAGTGCTTAAAGTGCACTTAAAACAACTCTAACTGCTTGGTGTATTATGTTTCTTCTGTTCTTTGCGGCTGCTGTGCACCGTTTCATTTTACAGTACATGCAATATCTTACACTTACGATATTAACCTGCCGATGGAAGGTGGATGTGAAGCCAAGAACAACCGAGCAAAGATGAAAATCGATGAATTTATAAATAATTCAGCAACCAGAAGCCCTGAAACTTGATCCTTCAATAATGAAAGTTGGGCATGAGGCCTTAATTTTCAGGTAACTGAGCTGCCTTTAAAAGCCTTTCTTAATTGAGAGATTTGTCTTGTTCTTGGTATTCTCGAAACTACCAAAAGGAAACTGAATAGGCTAGTACGTTTACCCCAATTTTGCTTTTCTCATGAACTCTTCCTTCGTTTCCTCATAACCTCAGTCTTCTCTTTATCTTGCAGAGGAAAGACCAATAGATCTCGTAAACCTTCACTGATAATGTCCAACCACAATATGTTTCTCTCCCTTTGAACAAAATATATAAAGATGTAAGAACTTTTTACAGAATGTTGCGTTTCTTCTCTGTTGTTAAATCACATAATATTCCCGTAACAACAATCTTTCCATCTTATTGAGGTTGACGGAGTGGCAGTAATGATTATAATTACTTTGTTGTTCCAAGTTCAAACTTGATCCTCTATTCCTCTCTCTCTCTCCCTCAACGGAAAATTAGACGAGGGAAGGTAGAAAAGCGAGAAGGGATATACATTATTTTCTTTCTTGATTTCTCCCTCGAACTCTTTTCATGAACATGATAAAAATAAGCAAATCTCGTGAACTTAAATATTCTGAATATATTAAGCAGACAGTTTTAATAAACATGGAAATTATCACATTTATAATCTAATGCCCGAATAATAAGAGCGATACTTGCTTGCTATGCTATTTCAAATTAAAAAGAAAGATTGAAACATCAATTGAAGATCATAGGATAGTAACATGGTGTAACAAACATAATTTAGGACAATATCTGTCCTTATTTTTAAAGGTAATCGTTTCAAATCACCTTGAAAGTGATTCAATTCAAGCATATATTGCAGAAAGAAAATAACTTACACTTGTCATGCCCTCTTTAAAGTTGTATTTATATTTTGGCAATTTTACATCGCTTTAGTACCACTTCGGAGCGATGAGGGGGCGGCCACCGTGGCGTAGTGGTCAGCGTAGTGTGCTACGAAGCCAGTGTCCGAATTAGAACCCTGGTTGACACGTGGATTGTGTTTGTCCCATCACCCATTCAGATCATCATTCACCTTCATCGACACGATTAACCCAAGGGGTAGAGAAGTGATGTAACATTACCGTGATGAAAGGAAATTGATTGACTGATTTTGTTAATTTTACTTCGCTTTTCTGCCACTTTTGGCTAATCGTGAAGATGAAGATGAGTTTTACAGCACATAATGTGGATGTAGTTTGACATTTTTCGCATAATATGTGTGTTCCTTGCAACACGTTACCGACGTTACCACTATGCCATCGGGGAGGCCCTTGAGTCATTAAAATTACACTCATTAGGTTTACTATGTAATATCGTTAATACTTTTATGGACGACATAAAATAATTATAAAAACGGTCATTTATACGGTAGTTAATGGCAGCGGTAATTGACGGTCAGACAGTTTCTCCAACCTTTTGACAGTGTATTTGTAGAATGCTGATATTTTCGAGACACTCATTCTGTGAATTTTCATCTTTTTCTTTTACCACGAGAAGTTCTCGAGTTCTATAGTTAACTTGTACGGTCTTTTGTATGAGAACTCCAGCCAGCCCTCGTGGCGAAGTGCTTAGCACATCGCGCTACGACGCTAGGGGTTCCGGGTTCGAATCCTGGCCTGGGCGTGGATGTTTGTGAGTGTCCATTCATCAATTTCATCATGTCATCACTCATCTCCATCTTCGCAAATAAGCCAAAAGTGGCACAAAAAGCGAAGTAAAATAAAGCAAATCAGAATTAAAAAATAAAAGTATGAGAACTCCATCTTTAATTAGTATCGTAAGAAGAAGAGGGGAAGCTAGAAATTGGTATTTTAATTTAATTCAAACTGCCCCAAACTTCAGTTAACGCAACCCATGTCCAAGGTTCTTCCCTGTGCACATTTCTGAGTCTTCCAGTCGGTGACGCAACATGGAAAGTTCAAGACAAAAGCCGTAGAAAAAAGGTGAAAAAAAAAAAGGAACCAGTTGGCAAGAGTCGTAAAGTTAATATTTCCCTGTTGACAAAATTGAATCAGAAAAGGCCCCGAGATCAAAGAGAAAGTGCCCCGTTCCCCGCTTCGCAGAACCCATTTACGTCTCGCATATTGTTTTGCTTAATGTAGGCAAAGGTATGGGACGCAGCCGAGGCGACGAAATGTTAATACATGTCTGAAGGAGCCGTTTAAATGAAATAAGGCTCACTTCGATTGCAAAAAAGAAGGTGGCGATAAAAGAAAACTAGTTAAGTCCACCTGTGGGTGAGGGAATAAAAAAAGGAGAAAATGATGCTTTAACGCCTCCGTAGTAATAAATAGGTCCGAACGTAGGCCTTAGCACAATACCTGCGAAATGTTTCTTCTCCACCCATTGCTTCTACCTATTTTCGTATGGTATAAAAGACAGAGAGGAAAGAAAAGGAGTTTACAACCAAGCAGATGTGTTGTTTTATGTTCCTGCCTTACGAATTGAAACTGTATTGAATACAAATTTCGCCGAACTTCATGGCGGAGTGGTTAGCACAGCGCGCTAGGACGCCAACGGTCACGGGTTTGAATCCCGGCGTGGGTGTTCTTTGCGAGTCCCCCTTCATCAATTTCATCGTATCATCACTCATCCTCATCTTCGCGAGCCAAAAGTGGCATAAAAGAGAAGTAAAATGAACTAACAAACGAAACACTTGAATTAAAAGAAAAAGGACACTTCTAACAAGTTCCCTTAATCCCCCGCACCAGTACACTTTGCCAATCAACACATACATTGTTCTTCCGCCGGCCCCCGTGGCGCAGTGGTTAGCACATCGCGCTACGACGCCAGGGGTCCCGGGTTCGAATCCCGGCCTGGGCGTGGATGTTTGCGAGTGTCCATTCATCAATTTCATCATGTCATCACTCATTTCCATCCTCGCAAATTAGCCAAAAGTGGCACAAAACGCGAAGTAAAATAAAGCAAATCAAAATCAAAAAACATTGTTCTTCCCTTTCGTTACCAAAGTTGGCACCACTTAATTTACTTTCCGAATCATTATACTATCTTCTCGTTCGTAGCAGGGTTCGGAGCAAAACATACTTAACAACCTTTTCGGACATGTTTATGAACAGTCGTTTCCTTTTGCGAAACGCGCAGGAGATATAAAAAAACAACCGTAATGGCGAATAAAGCGAAAAACCTTCTAGAGTGCGCAGTTGACCTACTTAAGGAAATACGCGTCGAGAATAGAAGAAAAGAGCACGAAGTGATAAAATATATACATTTTTTTTACTTGCCTATCCACGTTCCATTCTGCTAATGCCACTTTAGCAAGCAGGCTAAGGTTTCCTTATTACAAAATTATGCTCGCAAATTTTCACCTTGTCCCAGAGAACGCACGACAAAAAAAATACTCCTTTCACTGGCTCGAACACCCTTCTCTCCGCCTTGCCAACCCCCTCCGTCAGTATATATTTGGTATATGGAACACTTGTCCTTAATTAGTTTCCGCCAACGAGGTAAATTAAGCATGAAATTTATTCCTGCTCAAGGATACGTGTATGAGTATATTTTGCCTTCTTTCCTCCCTTATCAACGGTCGTCAAAGCTTGCAAATTGGGTTACACAGTTACTCGCGGAAGGTTTAAGCATTCAGATGCATCAGACTAAAAAACAATATCACAGAAATGCTGCATTGTAATTTCAGAAGTGTACATATCTACTCTGTTCTCTTCCCGGTTTCAGTGAGGAGAGTCGTGTGGAATTCTTGCTATTGGATGTCCGTGTCGTAATGTGGTGGAACATAAGATGTCGCAAGCAGTACGTGCGAAGGTTTCTATCCAGAATTCCGATCTGAGGGATGCAAGGGCATTTTTAAAGGAGGGTCCATTTGCAGTCAAAAATCCAAAAATTAAAATTTTTTGAAATTCACACTTTCATATCGCTAAAATTTGGAGAGGATTGGACGTGAACGGTTCGCTTCGCTTTCGTGCCACTTTTGGCTAATCCAGAACATGAGTATGAGTGATCATATGATGAAATTGATGAATGAACACTCACACAGAACACCCAGGCCCAGTCCTGGATTCGAACCTGGGACCTCCGGGCTCGTAGCGCGCTGTGATGGCCACTCCTGCACAGAGATCGGCATGTACGGATAAATTACCGAATATATGATTTACTGTCCATATCTTGTAACACTGTTCCCATCTACTGAATGTAATTTAAATATTTAGCATGCTGCCTCAAATACTAACGATTCATTTTATAGTGCATGCACACTAGGCCGAAATACAGTACTTCAACTAAATAAAATGCAATATATCAACTATTTAAACACATGTTACGCTATATATTACACGAAAAAATACATCAATACATATAACGACCATATGGAAATATCATGTAGGAACTTTATGCATTTAATAAGCACTCTTTTGTACACCATTTGGACGTGCCTTCCGCTTTTAAACATTATATAATATAATTATGGATATAATGTTTACGAAGACCATTTTGTTAACGAACATTAATTAAAATGTTTAAAATAAGCGCTTGTAAAGCGAATTATTAGACTGAACGCACTTACATATTTCTCCAAATGTACACAGAGCAGGGATTTGTCCTAAATTTGCAATCTGAAAAGGGGGGGGGGTGAGTGTGTGTAATGGTGAATTTAGCAGCAAAATAGCCATAAAATAAGCATCTATGGAAAACTCAGAGGATGTTACTAAAATTTGAGGGGAGACACAATGCACAGTGGTTTGGATCATCCCACCATAAACTGCAGGTACAACTCCGATTAGCCTATGGGTGCATAAAGTGGACTTCAAACGAATTTTAATGAATTTATATTTTAGTTCCATAAAAACAACTACTCGTACATGTAGTTTCTAAATATGTGTGAAACAACATTTTCAATCTTGAATCTCCTTTTTTTCACTCCAATATACTCAGTGGCGTGCGCAGGATTTTCCAAGGAGGAGGGGCACGTATACTTTTTTTAGCAGTCAGTCCTAATTTTTCCATCTCTTCCTGTCTTTGACATTCTTCTTTTTATATAAATACTTGGCCAAAGGGAGAGTTTCCGACCCCCTTCCCTTAGGCATGCCACTGAGTATAACTTTTTCTGTCGCACACCCGGCGCAATAGTGCCACAGTATACAGGTTGGAAAATATTTTAATGAGTTGCAAAAATGTCAAGACCGAATCGGCGGGTTATGCTGTGGCAATGTTGAAGTGTTTTCACAGACTCTGTTGATACAGCACGCCACAGACACGCGCGAGGAACTGTAATTTGTGGAGTGTTTTGTCTGTAAACATAATTGTAATTTCTGTCCTTTAGAAACTCTTGAGTAGCTTCTTCCGAAACACTTGGACACGGCTGTCGTTGTTTTTTCCCCATTTGCATTGCTATTGAAATTAATGCCTCGAGTTGCCTCCAACAATATTAAATGCTTCTTCGCTGCAGTAATCCGTTACGGAAATTCTGTTTAATATTTTTGTAAGGAAACATTCCCGTTGCTTTCAGCTTTTTAATATTGTTTATGTTTCCTTCATGTTTCAAACTGTATTCATTATTACAGATAAAAACAGTAATAATAATAACTGTAATTCGTTCTCGAAAAATAGCACCATATTTGGATTGATTGATTTGGTGTTTTAAGTCCACTTTATGCACAGTAAGGCTAATCGGGACTGGATCTACAGTTTAAAGTGGGATCCGAACCACTTGTGCCTCCATCGGGTATCGAACCCGGGACCCCTTGATTATAAGGCGACGACGCTACCACTGTGCCATCGGGTAGGCCACACCATATTTGGATCTTGGAAATTTATTTTAGGTACGAAATTATACCAACAGACTTATCCACGAAAAAAGCTGATTTAACAACACTACTGATAACACCGCGAATCGGCTCTTGTATTACGAGGCGACACTATGCCATCGGGGAGGCCGAAGAATATTACTAGCCGAGCTCTGTGGCGTAGTGGTTAGCACGCCAGGGATCCCGGGTTCGAATCCAGGCATAGGGGGTCCTTTCATCAAGTTCGTCATACCACCACCCATCCATATCTTCGCCATCTTCTTGGCACAAAGCGAAGTTAAATAAACCAAATCAAATCAAGTATTTCTAGCAGCAACAATTATTTTACTTCGTTAAAACTTCAAAATAAAAATCAATTTTCATTTGGCTTCATAACAGAAGCACAAAAAATCTGATGGAACAGAAATAAATCTCAAAGTTGATACTTTTCAATAAACAATGCAATGTTTTCGCATTGCTAATATTCATTCATCTCCCCCAAAGTCATATAAAGTCGTCACCACTGCAACTGTTATTTCCATGGCTTCAGGTTCTCATTGTGTGAGTTCTGGTAAGTCTGAGTGCATGGTGTGAGTGCTAAAGACATCAGAAAGAACCTGGATGGAGTAGATGTGACGGCATGCAAATACATTCGCAGGGAGCATTGCATCTTAACCTCATGTCGTGACTTCGGTGCATCTCGAAACGTTAGAGATAGGGGGAAAAACTCGTCCTCTTTACTAGTCGAATGCAACAAGAAGAAAGGAGATAATACAAGGACGGAAAGAAGGGAAGCTTAAAAAAAGCGACTCGAGACAGGAATCAAGCTACTCGTAACCCAGCCATTGCACCGGTGGGCAATTAGTATGCCTTAGCAAGCGTCGAACGGAAACTCCCCCCCCTCTCCTTACAGAGTCTGGAAGCACGCGGGTTTTTAAGAGAAGAAACCGGCGAATCCTCTTTTTTCTTGTACGGCATTGATGTGCGTGACAACCGATTTCCTTCTTTCAGTTTATGTTGTTCTTCAACTCGTGTGAAGTCCAAAGAAGTATGGAGATGTACTTAAATGTCGACCATCGGCAAATTACTATCTAAAAGTGCGCGGGTTGATAATTTGAAATAACTGAATTAGAACTGTTTATTTGAAAATGTAACTGTGTCAAAATTTTCCCTTGAAAAAGTAACATGGTTCTTCTTTGAATAGCAATATAGTTGCTACTTCGAATAGCAATATAGTTGCTACTTCGAATAGCATAGCAACAGAGTTGGGAGTTGCTCCGAATTAGAAGTTGCTCTCTTTGAAAGGTAACAGAGTTGGAGTTGTTCTCTTTGAAAGGTAACAGAGTTGGAGTTGCTCTCTCTGAAGGGTAACAGAGTTGGAGTTGCTCTCTCTGAAGGGTAACAGAGTTGGAGTTGCTCTCTCTGAAGGGTAACAGAGTTGGAGTTGCTCTCTTTGAAAGGTAACAGAGTTGGAGTTGCTCTCTTTGAAAGGTAACAGAGTTGGAGTTGCTCTCTCTGAAAGGTAACAGAGTTGGAGTTGCTCTCTCTGAAAGGTAACAGAGTTGGAGTTGCTCTCTCTGAAAGGTAACAGAGTTGGAGTTGCTCTCTCTGAAAGGTAACAGAGTTGGAGTTGCTCTCTCTGAAAGGTAACAGAGTTGGAGTTGCTCTCTCTGAAAGGTAACAGAGTTGGAGTTGCTCTCTCTGAAAGGTAACAGAGTTGGAGTTGCTCTCTCTGAAAGGTAACAGAGTTGGAGTTGCTCTCTCTGAAAGGTAACAAGAGTTGGAGTTGCTCTCTCTGAAAGGTAACAAGAGTTGGAGTTGCTGCTTTGAAAATGTAACAGAGTTAAACTTTGTACAGAGTAACATAGATGCCCATTTGAAAAAAAAAAACTACTTATAGTTAGTAATTTGAAAAGTAAGCGTTCGTTTGAGGAAGTAGCTTGTGTTGTTTATTTTTAAAAAATAAGCAAGTTACAACTGATTTGATGAACTATCATTACAGTTCCAGGACTCGAATGCAAGGCTAGAAGCGTCTACATCTTCCTTGTGCAGAGATCATTAGCAGTAATCCTCCTCCAACATTATACTAGTAATGACATTTTGGCAGAAACAATTGCATGCTGAAACAAAGAAATCTTCCTAGTGAAAACGATTGGAAATTCCTGGAAGTGGAAGAAGCCAATTGTTGAGCACACGACGGCCCATCCTTTCCCTTTGTTTTGCACATCTTTTCCACCATTTCACAACAAGGGAGCTCGGGCTCCTCCTAGCTAATCCGCGTTGTTTCGGAAAGGAAGAGGAGAGCTCGTTTATGAAATCGATGATGAAAGAGAAGGCAAGGCATTGAGAAAGATGTTGGTGGGGGAGGAGGAGCGAGACGAAACGCGGTGAAACGCAGGGTTGTTTACATCGAGGTTGCTCGTGAGGCAGGCAGCCTTCCGTGGAAGCGCCGACACGCAAGCTATTTACACTGGAATGATTATACGAGATTATACGTTGCAGCCACCCACCCTCCAAACGAACCTCTAATGTGTTTCCAATTTCCTCCTCGTTGCCACTCTGTCCTCGATAACACACCAGAACTTTCACTTACCATGCTCCTCGCTACGGTACCCAAACTCCAGTTCACCAATCAGGGATCAACATTACAGCATATCAGTGCTAAGCATTCCTTATATCCCTAGCTTAATTAGATTCCTTAGACCTCTAGGAACGGACCCTCAAGGATATAACACTCAATCGTGAATTGTTCAATTGCCTTGTAAAGGATGGAATCTTGGTCCCGAATATCTATCTATAAAAATGGATGTATGTTGGTCCCGAATATCTACCTATATATATAAAAAATTATGTATGTGTGTGTGTGAATATATATTTGTTTGTTCCGGCATAACTCTCGAACGCCTGGTGCAATTTCAACCGAACTTAGTACACGTATCACTTGCAATCTGGAAATAATATTTTGGGGGTAAGACACCCCTGGCACCCCTAAGGGTAGGGTGGGAAGGGGTGACATGTAAAAATAATCGACAACCAAAGATATTAAATTCCGCACAAACAGACATCCGCGACTCTATGCAATCCGCACAACGATAGTGTTTCTCGGGTTGTCTAACATTCAGGCTGTGTTGCGAATGGAATCCATAGTTTTCGTGACATTCCCAATGCGGTTCAACTCCAAGTTCATCACTTTTCGGCATGGGGGGTGAGAGGGGGTGAAAAATAAAATGCCACAAATGATCTAGATTAGTGTCGAATCCATGGTTTTCGGTGTTGATAAGCTAATTGGTGACATTCACGATCACATTTAAAATTAGTTACATTTTACACTATAGTTAGAATTCATTATTTTCCTTTCTTAATACAAGATTGGGATAAATAAATACCTGGGCAACGCTGGGTAATCAGCTAGTTAATTAATAAATCAAGCATTATGACTGTTTCATACCGTAATGTTTCTCTGAAATTTGAGGCTGCTAGAACTGCCTCGGGAATCTCTGGAGCAAGCGAACGAGTCCTCGGCAGGGCTCGACCAATGAACTCGTGAGAGGGGAAAAAGCTGATGCAGCTACCAGCCGTTTGCAGCAGCGTGCACTGCTTTGCATCACCCACTCGCATTCTTCCCTTCTCTACAGTTATACGCGGTCTTGCTCCACAGAATGCCAAGATAGAGTGTACGATATTGACTCATTAAAATCCAGAATTGCATAGAAGCTAAATCCGAAATCCTTATTACACACATCTCTGCCATTTGCATCTGATACAGCGCGAAGTACCTCACAAAAAATGCAACCAGCTGTCTGTAAACATGCGGCAAAGAAGTCCATTAAATTTTCACTTTGGTGGACAACTACACATACATTGTAGTCGATGGTCATTGCCCTTTTTGTCAGAAAGTTTGCTTTAAAAGGTACTTTATGCCCACATAGGCTAATCTGAACTGGGCCTACAGATTAAAATGGGAACCGAACAACTCTGTAAAGTGCCTCCACCGGGAAACGAACCCGTGAAGCCGTCGGGTGAAGCTCAGACCGTTCGTAAAATATAATATATTTCACACACGCTTCCTATTAACATGCTCTTTAAATAAATACGAATTGTACAGGGTGCCCATAAATTATGGAACGAATGGAGGTATTGATTACGGATTACAGGATGAGCTATGGAACTGACGAAAGTCGACCAAGTGGAGTATCATTGTAAAGATGGCTGGTTAGAGGTTTTTTTTAAAAAAATGTAAAAAGCCAGAATCGGGATAAAAGTGTTGGAACATTTGAGGAAGTGTGAAGAGACTAGTGGCGGACAAGGGGAGCAGGTTTCGTATTCAGTAAATGCTCTGCTCATCAGTTCTCCCATTGGTCCAAGACTTTGTGGCCACCCTGTACAATGCATGTTTCTCAAACAAAATATTTTCTAAGCATACACAGAGATAATAATTATCTTAATTTAAGTAGGAAATAAAATATTAAGAATGAAAACATATGCGGCTCTTCAGAACATGCAGTGCAGCATTCTAAGCAAACAAAAGCATCACATCAACACTTGGCACTCGTGTGTGAATTATACGCTTTGCTGACCCTTTGATCTCCATTGTGCAAGTAATAAACTGCACGTTACGTCTGCTTACACGCTACAACTTTGATTTAACCTTTCTGATCTTTTCTTCATTCATGTCCTTTATTTATGCTGTCCGCTTGTGCCATGTGTTCGTCATTTTTTTCGACGTCCATTTCATTCTCTTCACTCTTGTTTACATGGCGTATTAATCTCAGCATTTTTTCTCATATTCGCATGTGTAATTATCATTATTCTATTGAATACGACAGGCATATTCTTTCAGAAAAAAACCATATATTTTATTTACAAAATGGACGGTGTTTCTTTTTATTTCATCTCCTTTCTTTTTTGCTTCAAAACACTGGAACGGTAGAAAACAAAATCAGTATTCCTTTTAAGGCCGTGCTGTAACTTCGGCGTGTAGCAGAAAAACCGCTATGACATTTCAAATGTTGAAGCATTACAACTGTTTAGAATTACTTGTATAGGACATTCAAGTAAATCTTCCTTTAACTGTTGTCAAGATAATTATGATAGTGGCACCACAAGACTATATTCTGCCACATGTATCTAGATCAAGGCCGGGCTACATCCGGCCCATCACAGTTCTTTGTGTGGCCCGCCTTAGTACTTTCAAAACCTCTGGCTTTTCTTTAGTGTTAGTAGAATACAACAAGATTCGCGACTAATTGCTCATGTAGTTACTGTTCTTGTATAGAAAAAGTTTGGACACCACTAATCTATACACTAGCGATATCAAACAATGCGACGTTTCACTTGAATTCTAACAGTAATTTCTCAACGTTTGGAATATCACAGCGATTTCTCGACAGGAGGATAATTTCTGAAAATGACTTAGTTACGCCCTTGCACATTGGCATAACATTTAACATTCAAAGAAATGTATAATACTGAAATGTTATTTGGGAATTTTCAAAGTCAATAATTTTCATGTCTCTTGACCTCATAATAACAGTTGAAAGCACGAGCGACTAGTGACAGATTTAACAACTTTGGAAGTACACTGAGAGCAGTGATGTTATAACGTCACGTCTTTATTGTCTGCTGAGCAAGCTACTAAACCTAACCTGCCTAACCTACTCACATGTTTATTTCTGCTATTAGATGCATACGTGAGTAGGTTAGGCAGGTCAGATTTGCTCCAAGTTGCTATAGCTGGCTGTCGCTAGCCGCTCGTGTTGAAATATCCTACTGTATTCATTTGTATATAATTCACAAATGGAAGTGTGTTAATAATTTATTCTCGTTACACAGAAATTTATTAAAGATGAAAAGAACGTTAATATGATTCTAACATTTTTTCATGTTTATCTGTTATACAGGGTGTCCGAATTGAAACGCCCTATTTTCAAATGCTTATATTAAACATAATATACAAGCAAGAACAGTGTGGTAGGTGGTGTATGGTTTAGCTGTGAAAATTTTAAATAGGTAATGAATAGTAATGATTTGTTTATTTTGTATCATTCCAGGTGGTGAAAAGTGAAAATGACAACCAATGCTGAACAAGCACAATCTGTGTGGTGGTACGCAGAATTGGGATCCATTATTGCAATTCAACGAAGTTTCGTGCAGAGTATCACAGAGACCCTCCCGATGCCAAGAGAATCAAGGCGTGGAAAGCAGCGTTTCTGGAGACAGGATCTGTCGCTAAGAAGCATGGTGGTGGTGATCGATCACGAACATCAGAGGAAAACGTTCAACGCATTGCAGATTCATTTGCACCAAGTCCCAAGAAATCCGTTCCTTTGGCGTCACGTGAGATTGCTCTCCCAAAATCCACAGTCCACGATGTGCTTCACAAGCGTCTTAAGCTTTATGCATCCCAATTCTGCGTCCTACCACACAGTTTGAGCTTTTTCAGCATTGGTTGTCATTTTCACTTTAAACCACCTGGAACGATACAAAATAAACGAATCCTTACTATTCGTTACCTATTTAAAATTTCCACAGCTAATCTACCATATACCACCTACCACACTGTTCTTGTCTGTATATTATGTTTAATATAAGCATTTGTATTAGGGCGTTTCAGTTTGGACACCCTGTATATTGGAATATTATTAATGTAGTACTTTGAAAGATAATGTCATTCTGATGATATCATAGGGGTACGAGATTCAAAAGGGATGCACTCCCAACATGCTCAAAGATGGCGAATATTGTGCTATACGCATATTTCGTACTCCAGTTACGTGGTTGCAACTAGGTACTAAAGAAAATAAACTGTTTCAAAAGGATCAACCCTACCCTGCGAAGGCTTCAGTGCAGGCCATACAGAGTCATGAAGTGGAAGCATCAGGTAGTAACTGTACACAGCAAGTAACGTACAATGTAACAACTTTGCTAACGCAGCTTTAATTCGACACTACATCGAGACGAGAAGTCTCGTTCTCGTCTCGATACTGTCCGCTTCTCCTAAGTCAACGCTCCGAACAGTTCCAGTGTGAAAAGATCTTACAAGTTCCCACGAGGTCTGCATGATTAAAATTCAAAGCACAATACTCTTCAGCCTTAACCAGTATGGTTCGAAGCTGCTAAGGCAGTGTACTCTTCCAAAGGTGCAATCAAAGAACATAATGCAGGCAAAAATTGCTATAAACACAGTCGTTTACGTACACATTAGTCTGGCGAAGGAATAATATTCTCCTCAGACTCTAAACAAAGGCTTTACGCTCCTTGAGGAATATTTACTGCGATCACACACCGTGAAGTATTGCTGATTCTACATTCGAGTTAGTACAATGCATAATGCAAATTACGACCATGAGCATAAGCTTTATTGGTCAAGTTCTATTGGGGAGCATTACGTGATTTCTGTTTGCAATCGAAGCTACGATGTTCCCTTACGTGCAGGCTGGAGAAAGTTTTTGGTCACGGTACACAGTTTCCGTTTTCTTCCGTGTCTTTTATATGATATATTTTTTGCCTGCATCCAATAAATATGTTTATGACCGTGGTCAAACTTGCGTTAATGCTCTCGATTGGACCGTTCGCTTAGTATTACAACCTGCAGCGCCATTTTTTTTTGGGGGGGGGGTGTATATTTCCTTCTTCGCTCTTGTGTAGCCCTTGGATCCATAGCTTAAACGCAGCGTACAAATAGAGAAAGAGGAGTTGAACAGAAATAGAGAAAGAGGAGTTGAACAGAAATAGAGAAAGAGGAGATGAACATAAAGAGGGAAAGAGGAGATGAACAGAAATAGGGAAAGAGAATATGAACAGAAATAGGGAAAGAGAATATGAACAGAAATAGGGAAAGAGGAGATGAACAGAAATAGAGAAAGAGGAATTGAACAGAAATAGGGAAAGAGGAGTTGAACAGAAATAGGGAAAGAGGAGATGAACAGAAATAGGGAAAGAGGAGATGAACAGAAATAGAGAAAGAGGAATTGAACAGAAATAGAGAAAGAGGAGTTGAACAGAAATAGAGAAAGAGGAGTTGAACAGAAATAGGGAAAGAGGAGATGAACAGAAATAGGGAAAGAGGAGTTGAACAGAAATAGAGAAAGAGGAGTTGAACAGAAATAGAGAAAGAGGAGTTGAACAGAAATAGAGAAAGAGGAGTTGGACAGAAATAGAGAAAGAGGAGTTGAACAGAAATAGAGAAAGAGGAGTTGAACAGAAATAGGGAAAGAGGAGTTGAACAGAAATAGGGAAAGAGGAGATGAACAGAAATAGGGAAAGAGGAGATGAACAGAAATAGGGAAAGAGGAGATGAACAGAAATAGGGAAAGAGGAGTTGAACAGAAATAGAGAAAGAGGAGTTGAACAGAAATAGAGAAAGAGGAGTTGAACAGAAATAGAGAAAGAGGAGATGAACAGAAATAGAGAAAGAGGAGATGAACAGATAGAGAAAGAGGAGATGAACAGAAATAGAGAAAGAGGAGATGAACAGAAATAGAGAAAGAGATGATGAACAGAAATAGAGAAAGAGGAGATGAACAGAAATAGAGAAAGAGGAGATGAACAGAAATAGAGAAAGAGGAATTGAACAGAAATAGGGAAAGAGGAGTTGAACAGAAATAGGGAAAGAGGAGATGAACAGAAATAGGGAAAGAGGAGATGAACAGAAATAGGGAAAGAGGAGATGAACAGAAATAGGGAAAGAGGAGATTAACATAAATAGAGAAAGAAGAAATTAACATAAATAGAGAAAGAGGAGATGAAGAGAAATAGAGAAAGAGGAAATGAACAGAAATAGAGAAAGAGGAAATGAACAGAAATCGAGAAAGAGGAAATGAAAAGAAATCGAGAAAGAGGAGATGAACAGAAATAGAGAAACAGAAGCTGATTTATATAGAGAAAACAGACGATGAAAGAAATAGAGAAACGGAAGATGAAATAGAGAAAGAGAAGATGAAAAGAAATAGAGAAAGAGAAGATGAAAAGAAATAGAGAAACACAGAATGTACTAAGGAAATGCCAAATAATAACACCGTTTCTGACGGTGAGCACCAACACCCAAGGTTCGGAAACATGCCAGTAAGCTACCAGAAAAATTAATCCAGTGCCAAACGCATTTCGTAAACGCCGTGGAACTTTGATGCTAGCCGTAAAAACACCGCCAGTACAGGAAGCCAAAATCTCAAGGCAATTCCGAAGGAGATACATCTAGAAACTCGGCGGTTTACGACAGCGGAGCGCTTGACGGACGAAGCTGCGCAACCAGGGATGAGCTCAGCGAAAACACAAAGTTTAATAGCCCCCTCCATATGATTAGTGATGCGTGACTCAATTACCCGGCACTCCCTCGCAAGATGCTGTTGGGATCCTGCACGCTCAATTTGCCATCAAATGGAAATTCTAGCTTACTGCTCCTTTCGGGACCGGAGGTAGGGATTCGCCAAGGAGTGGACTGACGTCAAGGTTTAACAGCTCTTGTAAGGCGACGGCTGTTCATTGACAGCCATGGAGGAAGGCGGGTTTAGGTTCCCTCAAGGGCAAGGAAAGGGTGGATCGTAGAGAAGAGGAAATGTAAGAACCAGGGAAGTAGCGGCGTATCAAAGATTCTTCTGTCACAGAGCGTCACATGGAATTTTCGTTCGGGTGGACGTACTCTTTTCATTGGGGATTGATTCGGTGGTCATGGTTATTAAATTTCTCTCCCTCTCTCTTTGTCCCTTCTGTCTTCGTTTCTCTAACATTTATGTACCATACTTTCCTTCTCCCTCTTTCTATCAGTTTCTTCCTCTATTTCCTTGATTCTTCCTTCCCCCGTGTCTCTTTCAATTCTCTGTATATTTATTTTATCCTATGCTTCATTATGTATTCTTTCCCTTCATCCTCTGTTTCCCTATTTCTTCCTTTTTCATGCTCTGTTTCTTTATGTCTTTATTTATTTCATCCTCTGTTTCTCACTTTCTTCCTTTCATGAGTGTTTCTCTATTTATTTCATCTCCTGTTTCCTTCTTTCTTCCTTCCTCTCTTTCATCTTTGTTTCGCTATTTCTTTCAACCCTTCTTTTTCCTCCTTCTACCACTTTCTCTGCATTTCTGTTGCATTCTTTGTATCTCTTTTCCTTCTTTCTTTTTATCCCTTTATGTATGCTTAATACTTCTGAAAAATATCCTATTCAGGCTGTTTGAGTGGAAAAGAAGGTAGACCGTGCCCCTCGCTCATCCTGTGGAAACGTCTGTTTTGTCTTCATCTCTAACCCTCTGAAATATTGACATTCTATGTACTTCAAGGGCCAACATGTACGCCAATAGATAAAAATGTAAGGATCTGACTCAAGAAATGATTCGATGGTTACGTATCACCTCACTTTCCACAGATAATGTGCAAAATCTAAAAAAATATCCACGTTTGAGATTGTTGTTTCCAATAAGTCCACTGAAGCATCGAGGAGCATTCAAGCAGCAGCCAGATAAAGACGAATCGAACAGCTCTGAATGCCAATGCTGTATTGTTGAGGAACTTCTGTGATGTACGTATCAGGCTTAAGGTATTCCGAAAACTTGGTGGCCGGATAAAGTTTTGTTTTTTAAGTTCGCTGTGTAGATAGTGTCATCTGCACTAAACCACCGCAATTTTCATGGGATTCGAATCACTGTAGTGCGCCTTCTCGGGGAATGTCGACCAGTTGTGTCACGTGAAGTAAAGTTTCCCTTTGAACAGGGAATTATCTAACTTTTAAAATTATCGCAATAACACCTAATATTTTCTGTTATCATGTATTATTTCAATCAATACCACTATTTTTGTAAATTTTATGCTTACAGTAGAAGTATATGGATGTACGATAATCGTACCATAATCGTATAATGAAGATTTATGCAGTTTTTGTGAACGCGTATTAAATTTTCCTGAAGTGAAGGGAAAATTTGATTGAAAAAAGAAAAGAATTTGAAATTCCACTCTATATACTCCATGACTACAATGCCTTGAAATTTGATATCTTGGACATCGAACCCCGTATGAGTGAACGTATGGAAGTAATGCTGTTAATAAACATATTACTATTAGGACACAAGAAAGGAATAATTCTCGTAGTTCCTCAGTTTCTTCTTCTCCTCTGTCACGAAAATAACAATGGAAAATAAACTTGTGAAAAAGTGATGATACAAGAACAAAAATAAAATAAAATTGGGATTTGAACCCAAGGCTCTTGGTTCCAAGAAAGTTGCCTTAACGGAGAGACCACACGAATGAGGATTTCTATCTTATCTCTAAGTTTCAGAGGGGTAAAGGCGGCCGTAGGGTGTGGGACTTGAAGTGACTTTCCCGTAAGCAGTCAAATGTCAACCTCTCCTCCATGTAGTACACCCTGGACTGCATTTTGCAGACTAACGGGGCTGTGGCGTCTGAGCTCACAGCCAGCATAATCATCTATGTGTGATGTCCAGATATGTTTGTGATTGTCCTTTCATCTTATCAACATCCATCTTCATCTTCGCGATTAGCCATAAGTGGCAGAAAAGCAAAGTAAAGTGAAGCAAATCGTTCAAAACATTTTAAAAGTATGTTGGAAAACACACATATGCCTTACATTAGAGTGGGTAGTGGGTAGAAATAGTGGGTGAACTGAATAAATAAACAGAGAAACAGACGATAAAAGGAAGCAATTAATACAGGAACAGAGGATGAAAGGAAGCAATAAATGGAGAACCAAGGAATGAAAGAAGTAAATAGAGAAACGGGGAATGAAGTAAATAGAGAAACAAGAATTGAAAGAAGTAAATAGAGAAACACAGAATGAAAGAAGTAGTAGAGAAGCAGAGAATGAAAGAAGTAAATAGAGATTCAGAATGAAAGAAGTAAATAGAGATACAGGGAATGAAAGAAGTAAATGGAGAAAAAGAGAATGAAGGAAATGGAGAAACAGATAGACCTAATTGAAATAAATAAACAGAGAATGAAGGACGGAAATAGAGAAACAATGAAGAAGAGAAATAGAGAAAAATAGAACGACGGAAAGAAATAGAGAAACAGACAATGAATTCGATCCTTTCTTGTGACACACTGACACATCATTTGATACTCTTTTTGGTAAGACTAGGGATGGAAACACTGCAAAACGAAAAACCAAAGCCTGGACAATTACGAGAGGAGGAGGAGGAGGGGGAGGTGAAGCCATAGGAGGAAAAGAAGTGCGGAGGGACCAAGAGGAAGATACCAATTAACAAAAGACTTTGTTGGTTCTGGCTAATTATCTCTACTTGCTCGGCCAGGATGTTGAGATAAGATACGACTGGGGTAGAACAAAGAAAAGATAATTGGTGAATTATAAATGAAAAAAGTAGCCAATGAGAAGAGGGGGAGGAGAAGCCGAAGTCGGGCATCCTTGCAGTGATAGAAACGAGTTCATTAAGTTTCGTCTGCAATTTTTCACTCTGGGCATCGTTTGGGAACTCGGGATTTATGTTCCAATCAGATTATCAGACTTTCTCTTTTTATTATTGTTTATGTGGTTTTCTCGGATGTTGGAAATGATGGCAGATGGCACTGAATGAAGGGGGATGGGTGTGATGTCATCATTCGTGAATGTTGTTTCTAGGAGACCCAAGTCAGAGAACGAGCATTATGCTTATATTCAAAAGCACTGATCGGGACTCTACCTGCAATCTTAACTGCGAAGCGAAAGATTGTGTTCCTTACCGGAAATGGAATTCGGGACTACTCGATCTCAAGGCGACAACGTTATAATAATTTCGGTTGGATTAGGATGAATGAAAGGCGTAGATATATAAAATTAATGCTTCTGTGAATACTTTCAACAAAAAATCGCTTTATACATCACTGAGAGATTGCTTCCAATAGGAAATCCCAATATATTGTACACAAGGTCTCAAAGTTGCAATTTTTTAACAATAAAGACTCACAAAACTGAATTCTTTGCCAACTTTTTTACTGTATCAGTGGTTCTAGACTGGAATTCACTCTCATGAAATAATAAAAACAGATTCAATAAGGATCTACAAGAGAACATTTAGTAGACGCTTTATGGAATGATGCTACATACTATTATTCTCGGTTTCAGTCTATTGTCGATGTTTTGTGTACGTCTACCAATGGTTTTTACCGTGGTTTGTCTATTGTGAAGGGTATGTGTATATGCACTGTCTTCTGTGAAATACATTAAGGTGAGGAGGGACAATTTCGCACCAGGCATGCATTTATTTAAATATCGTCGGAATTGGCACTGCTACTAAAGAAAATCCACGCATAATTTGAGAGTATGAATTTCTCCCCATGTTGCAAGTGGAAGCGGTTTTTAAAGTTGATTATTAAGCTAGATACCATGTTTGAAAAATGTTTTGAATACGTACTTACAGAATCCCATGTATTCCTTATGGAGAGACAACTTCAAATTGAAGTTACGGCTAAACAAATGGGAGTCTCGACTATTTCTAGCGCAAATATCATCTTCAATGGATCCTTTACCCGATCATATATTTTTTTCCGCCATCGGAAGTTTGATATCTCCAAATAAACGAGTAAAATAATTCTCCTATAAGCGTAATGTATTTCTCCTTGCCTCCTACAGCCATCCTGGCAGTGTTGCCAAACCTGATGTGCATAAAAGAGCTACATTTCACCAAGAGCTAAAGATGACTTTCAAGGATCTAGATTAACGAAGGCTGCATAAAGTGTCTTGTAGGGTAATTTAGGTGTCAGAGGGGTGGGGGCGCTGCTATTACCGTTATCTTTAAAGTGACGGAAATGTATTCTTAGTTTTTACCGCCTAGATTTGGCGGCATTACCCATCTCAATAACTTTATGACGTTCATATGAAATCGAAAATAAAGGATTCCCGGATAATAATATTGACATCTTCACCTTAAGCCACAGCTCTATATATAAAAATACCTGGGGAGGAAAGAGGGGTGTGGGTGACGCAGCCTATATATGAATATCACGTCACGTGCAAAATGTACACTCATGGCAAAGGTTGGTCCTTATGGGCCAGAGCCAGTGGTGGCATCATGGTGGGGTAGAGGGCGGGTGCCACAGTTGACAGTAACGAGTGCATGAAAGAGCCAGATCTGGCTCCAAAAGAGTGAAGTTGGCAACAGTGATCGGCAGCTGTCCCAGCGAGAAAGACCTAGGGGAAATTGTCCCTCCTCGCCTTAAGATCTAATATATTAATAGATGCACACGTGACACATGTTATGGTTGAGTGTAAGACAAGGTGTCGTGTAAGACAAGTTGTCATTGTAATGATGCGATCATTACTGGATCCTTTTTTATGTTATAAATTGTGTATGGCTATGTATTCCTGTACTTTTGGGTTCTTGGCCGTTGGGGAGCGGTAAGTTTCCAGTAACGGTTTAGGTCATTAGCGGGGCCTATAAATACGAAGGGCAGGGGAGCAGTCGACCTCAGATGTTTGGCGGAGTACAGCAATGTAAGAGGTATCTTCTTCTCTGACGGGAGCGGCTGTGCGAGCATTCTTTCCTTACTATGTGAACCGACGGCGGGGATGTTAACTTTCTTTCTTTTAATACACACACTTGCTCTTTTCACATTATTCCAATAGTTCATTTCATGAGGGAAACCGGGTACACAACACACATACCCTCAGCCACCTTTTTTGGTACTGAGGGTTATATTTTTTTTTACTCGTGGAGCCAGTGGCTACGCGAGTCTACACACTCTCTTCGGGAAGGGGGGACAGGGTACACCGAAATGTAGATTTTGCGAATAACGGCCAAGAATTAACTTCTGTAAATATAATATGAATAAACCTATATATATCTAAAAGGAAATGGGCGTTAAGCTGTAATTTGAAGAGGTACGTGTCTATTGCCTAAACTAGCATCCACAGAACTTCAGGTACTGCAAGTTTTGAACCTCGGGACAAGGATTCAAAAATGTATGGTAGTGTATATTGTGTATCTTGATGAGAATCAGCTTAAAAACACAAAATATACCGCTACATCATGTAAAACAAGAGCTAAGAAAAATCTCTACCAGGAACTATACGTGTGGTGCAAGTTATGGTTCCGTCCTTTTCATACTTTTCATTTATGACACTTCACTCTCCCTCAACTATTGTACGTTGCTTTTCTACTTCTTGGGTTAACAGCAACAGAGGGAGATAGATTGATCTATAAAATAGATATTATTATTATTATTGTGGCACAAATACATTGAAGCACTAATGTCTTACCCCTCCCTCTCTCCTTCTTAGAAAGATTGATTGATTGAGTTGATTTATTTTACTTCGCTTTTCTGCCACTTTTGGCTAATCGCGAATATTAGGATGAACAGTGAAATGATGAAATAGATGAACGAACAATCACAAACATATACGGACGTCAGAACACAAGCATCACGGAGGATTTTACTGGCCGAGAGACCAGACGCCAGCACCTCGCTAGTCTGCAAAATGCAGTCTAGCATTTACTACGTGCAAGGAAGGTTGACATTTAAGTGTCTTCGGAAGGGTCATCCCTTAGAGAGAAAGATAAAGGAAAGTAAATAGAGAGGAGAACGTTAAAAATCCATTTTACTGTTATTAACCTAAAGACGCTTATTTACTTTCAGTTCTTGTCAATTATTTCGGCAGGAGTGGTCCTGGTCTCCCTGTTCCCCCTCAAAATAGATCCTTCAGTAGTTCATTAGTATTTTGAATACAATGGAAAGTCCCTTCAACATAGAGCAGCAGCACAGAATACTAAGAAGCGCCCCGATACAGGGACAGGAAGTTGTACAATTTCGATTATCTAAGACTTAAACTCGAGCACGTAAAACTCCGATCATGGGAAACACTCTGTATTTCATAGATGTCCTTAATACTTCCTTCCCCCCTCCATACCTCACCCAATCAAACACTTTCTCCGCCACCTCGCAACCAACCGCAAAACAAACGTTAAAAGAGGTGAAAACGTGACCGCTTAGCGACGCTTTGAGAGATTTCGAGCCGCCGATTGAAAGGAAAGAAATGCATGTGCACGCAATCCACAGTCGATAAACTCTAATCGTTAATTTGCCAATCAACCGTGACGAGAAGTGAAAATTACCCATTAGGCTCATGGATATCCTCTGGAATTTTTTTCCTCCCCGTCAGCTTCCTTTTGATTTTGAAACGCTCGTTTACACAGATTGAGAAAGGTGATTGGACATTAAGTTACCAACTGGTACTAAGTTTTCTTTCCTGATACGAAGTACCTTCTCGATCGGGAAAAATTTACTAGGAAAACAAACTGTGTGAGAACAGGGGTCAGCAGTATTATCCATCCATCCCAAGTATATGAGCATCATATAACAGTTGGGCTGAAAAGTTCGTAGGCTAACATAGTAAAAAATATTTTTTTTTGACAAAATTCGATTTTATTATTCAATATAGTTGCCTTCGAGGGCGATACAACGATTATAGCGGTCATACAATTTTTCGATGCCATTTTTATAGTACGATTTCTCTTTAGCCTCAAAATAGGCCTCAGTTTCGGCGATTCCTCTTCATCAGTGCTAAATTTCTTTCCAGCGAGCATTCTTTTAAGGTCTGCAAACAGGAAAAAGTCACTGGGGGCCAGATCTGGAGAATATGGTGGATGGGGAAGCAATTCGTAGTCTAATTCATATAATTTTGCCATCGTTTTCATTGATTTGTGACACGGTGCATTGTCTTGATGAAACAGCACTTTTTTCTTCTTCAAATGGGGCCGTTTTTTCGTGATTTCATCCTTTAAACGCTCCAACAACGCTATGTAATAATCGCTGTTGATGGTCTGGCCCTTTTTGAGGTAATCGATGAATATAATACCATGCGCATCCCAGAATACTGATGCCATAACCTTGCCAGCCGACTGTTGCGTCTTTCCACGCTTTGGATTCGGTTCATCACGTGCAGTCCACTCGGCTGACTGTCGATTGGACTCTGGAGTGTAGTTATGGAGCCATGTTTCATCCATTGTAATATATCGACGGAAAAATTCGTGTTTATTACGGTTGAATATCGCTAAACATTGCTCCGAATCATCAAAACGTTGTTGCTTTTGATCGATTGTGAGCACGCGCGGCACCCATTTTGCACACAGCTTTCGCATGTTCAAATATTCATGCACAATATGTCCAACACGTTCCTTTGATATTTTTAAAGTCTCAGCTATCTCGATCAACTTCACTTTACGAACATTTAAAATTATTTTGTGGACTTTTTTGATGTTTTCGTCGGTAACAGCCTCTTTGGGGCGTCCACTGCGTGCATCGTCTTCGATGCTCATTTCGCCTCGTTTAAATTTAGCAAACCACTTCTCAACGGTTGATTTTCCTGGTGCAGAGTCCGAATAATGTTTATCAAGCCAAGCCTTGGCTTCAACAGTATTTTTTTCGCCAAAAAGCAATGCTTTATTAACACACGAAATTCTTTTTTATCCATTTTTTCACAATAACAAAAGCTGCTTCACTCACAATGCTATATCTCACGAACTAATTATCCGGCAGCTGTGAAATTTATACACGTATCTTTTGAAGGTTAGTACTAAGTAAAAATCACATGGATTTAATTCTAGTAACGCCATCTATGAGTCAGCCTACGAACTTTTCAGCCCAACTGTTATTATGGAGATATCACCCCGAAATATAAACGGACACGTGACTTGTCGCCTTTCATTCGAGTAAAAGCGATAAAAAGGGAGAGAAATAGAAAGAGGTAAAAATAGAAAGAAAGAGGGATAAGGAGATCCAAAGAATGTGGTAAATGAAGAAAAGTGGTAGAAAGAAACAGAGGATGAAAGAAATAAAGAAAGAAAGAATAGGGAAACAGAAGATGAAAAGAGAAAGAAACAGAAAATGAGGAAAGAAAAACAGAAATAAAGTATCAAACAAACAAAAATAAGGAAATGGAGGATGGAAAGATGGAGAAACAGAAAATGAGGGAAAATAAATATAGGTACAGAGAATAGGGGAAAGGAAGAGAAGAAATAGTGAAATAGAAAATGAAGGAAAAAGAAAGAGAAATATGATAATATACAGAAATAGAAAAATAGAGGATGAAAGAAAGAAATAGAGAATCAACAGATGAAAGAAGGAATGAAATAGAGAAATAGATGAAAGATTTAGAGAAACAGGATAAAAATAGACGAATAGAAAAACAGAATAAAATAAAAATGAGAGGATGAAAGAAACAAATAGAGAAACAGAAAATGAAAGATAGAAATAGGAAACAGAAAATGAAAAATAGGAAATAGAAAATGAAAGAAAGAAATATAGAAACAGTCTTCACCATAATGCAACCTACACATTTGAACGTATCAACATGAGAAAAGACCTTTAAAAACTTAGTTTTATAAAGCCGAAGCTATTGAACACATACGCGAACAGGACACAACTCGACACAACTCTATACAGGATTGACCCTGACTGTGGATCAAGAGCCAGAGCTTCGTTAGCCTCAATGTACTTTCTAGAGTGTACTATGAGGAATCCTGGGCAAGACAAGTTTTGTTTCATCTCTTTTGTATTTGGTATTTATCCTCATCGTCGCAGCTATTCTAGAGAGTAAAAATTGATCCAAACAGGCAATTTCGTACTGCGCATCTTCATTAAAACATTTAGTACCGACCTGGCACTGTTACCCACCTGCAAGCTAAACGGACGTACAAAAGCCTTTCACAACTCGCAATTTAATTCTTTTTCAACGCGGCAACATCACAGCTTGATGAGAGCTCTCTTTTAATTAATTTAACAGAAGACTTATCACAAGTTCTGCCCAGGAATGAACTCGTCCAGAAGCCACTAACCGCTTGCTCTCGCAGTTTTAAAATTATTTCCATTCTCTTTATACGGGCGTCCATTGTTTGTGTTGCCAGCAACCAAGTTTCATTTTCACTTTTTTCTCTTTCGATTATTTTCCTCGATCATTGCAAGCAGAGTGAAATTATTTTCATAAAGCTTTGGTTGTTCTGCAATTGCAGCTTGGAAGCGAGTCACAACTTCCGAGGCTTCCAATCAACAAGTGAGCCGCCCGACCCTGTGGCCGAGTGGTTAGCACATCGCGCTACGACGCCAAGGGTCCCGGGTTCGAATCCCGGTCGGGCTTGGTTGTTTGTGAATGTCCATTCATCAATTTCATCATTTCATCACTCATCCCCATCTTCGCAAATTAGCCAAGAGGCACAAAACGCGAAGTAAAATAAACTAAATCAATCAATCAATCAAAAAACAAGTGAGCCGATGACGTCATCTCATCTCGGCACCTATCGTTAATCCTCTTTCTCGCGCTCTACATATTTCGTAGACTCGCTAGCTAGCCTGAATTATTCGAATGGAGATGTTGCGAAAATTATTAAGCAGCGGGCAATATGTCCGAGATCGAGAATATGTGGGGCTGTACTTTCACACATCCTACGTGGGTGAATCAAAAAGTAAATTACACCCCCTGTAAAAAACAAACAAA
Source organism: Lepisma saccharinum (assembly GCF_977018435.1). Lineage (NCBI taxonomy): Eukaryota > Metazoa > Arthropoda > Insecta > Zygentoma > Lepismatidae > Lepisma > Lepisma saccharinum. The sequence continues at coordinate 31,375,078 of NC_139239.1, read as the reverse complement.
ACACATTAGAAAGAAAAAAAATATTGGACGAAAACGCATGAACATTTAACTTTTTTCGACATAGTCACCAAGATGTTCCAAGCACTTTTCGTATCGTGTGACCAGTTTTTCGATTTCTTGTGTGTAAAAATTCCGTCCAATTTCTTTGAACCGCTTTGAGACTGCTTCCTGCACTTCCTCATCTGACGCGAAACGCTGACCCTCTAGGTCTTGTTTGAGAGGACCGAAAAGGTGGTAGTCACAGGGTGCCAAATCGGGGCTATAGGGAGGGTGAGACCACACTTCCCACTTTTATTTTTGCAGTAAATCCTGTGTGACACCAGCTGTATGGGGGCAGTGTTGTCGGGAAGAAGTACAACCCCATCACTCAATCTTCAGGGCCTTCGATCTTTAATGGATTTTCTTAGCTTCTTTAAAGTCTCACAGTATGTTGCGGCATTCATTGTTGTTCCTCGGGGCACAAACCCACTGTAAACAACGCCTTCGGAATCTGAGAACATCGTCAGCATGACCTTTCGAACAGTTGGACAGGTTTTGGCTTTTCTTGGTGGTGGCGAATGCTTGTGTCTTCATTCCATTTGTCTCGGGGAGTGTATTGGTGCACCCAGGATGCATCACTCCTGTGATGATTTTGCTCAGAAACTGCGGACCATCATCCGTGGAATAACGCCGAAGAAATGACAGCGCAGCATCAAAACGTTGATTTTCGTGCCCGCCGGTTAACAAGAGCGAGACCCAGAGAGAGCACAGTTTACGATAACCCATCTGATCACGAATCAGCATAGACGCACTGCCATAGGATATGTTCAGTTCACTTGCAATCTCTTAATTTTCACGCGACGGTTAGCAACAATGATTGCATTCACACGCTCCGCGTTGTCGATAGTGTTCACAGTTGCAGGCCGCCCGACACGCAGTTCGTCGTTCACGTTTGATCTTCACTCTTCGAACATCTGGCACCATTTTGCGATCATGGGGCGTGACATCGCATTCTCACCATGCACCTCGACAATTTGGCGATGGATTTCACTCCCATTTTGCCTTTGTGTACACAAAAATCGGACGACGGAGCGCACCTCAATGTTGGACGCCACCGCAATACGACGCACCATACTCTCGCATACTAAACCAGCTGAAGCACGACTGCTTCTGGTGTGTGAAGAAAACATTCCAGACAGTGTTGCCACCAAGCGTGATTATTTTATCTCTCTTAGTACAGGAACACGGGTCGGGTGTAACTTACTTTTTGATTCACCCAAGTATGTGCCTTAATGGCACGATGCAGTGTACGGGGCTAACTTTACCTTTTTTTTTATTTTATACTTCAAATCGGTGAAAGGAATTTAGATTAAGATGAAAATTTCAGTATTATGAACTCTGAAATCTCGATCAAAGAGTGTTTGTAGTAGCTACAGCAAAACTCGGTCTTCCAGTCGTGAAGTTCAGTCTCATCTCGATTTTTAACAATGGCCTCAGTGTAATTTCGATACAACTCCGATACAATCTACAGCAGAAACTTTCCGTGTTTACTTGCAAATATAAGTACACCTATTTGTTTGAGTGTGTTTTCCAGTCCACTTCATGCACAGAAAGGCTAATCGGGACTGGACTTAAATGGATCCACTACATGCCTCCTCCTGGTATCGAACCCGGGACCCCTTGATTACAAGGCTGCGAAGTAATCTAAATACATTTTAAGTCTCTCAAATATCACTATTTAATTGTACATTATACCATTTCAAATTTTGATTAATTAGTCAATTAGAGATCATGCTTAGGGCTCAATGCAAGGAAATGCCTGCAACGTAACTTTCGGTTCATATTTCCGGCTCCTAGTTAACCTGGTAATTTCCGCCATCATTATAATGTATGATGCATCAATGAGATCAACCTACGTATCTTAGTTCCAGTTGGGCGCGGAACACATTCATCTCATCAATAATTAGCATTGCAGGCCGATGTTGAGGATGTCCGGAGTTGAACATCATGAAAGAACTTGCTCCTTATTTTCCTTGCATGTCAATGACTCTTCACATATGGTCGATCCCAGTGGCGGCGATGAGGAGGGCCAAGGGAGGAAGTTGACCCCCAATTTTGCGAACTATTTTTCCCACACTATGAGTTCTTAATGCTAAGCATTGTCTACCAAGAAAGAAATAAAGTGTCCTTTAAGCCTCACGTTTTGGCCACTGTTGATCCTAGAAGTTGTCCATTAATATTTCACCCGATAAGTAAATATAACTAAACAATGCCGTATGGGGGTACGTGGAGGTAGGGCCCACATATTCAAAACATCGGTCATTTGTGGATATGATGTGATCAGCACCACGCTACGCCGCCTTTACTACCCAGGGTTGCCGCCAGGTGCTCATTTATTACAGGTTTGCTGATCCGCTCCATACAGATATATTGATTGCTACAAATATTCCCACGCTGGGAATCGAACCAGGAAGTCAGATGCGCTACCAACTGGACCACCGCGATCCTCTTCAGGACTATATGGAAATAAATCGACATAAATGAGACTAGCTAAATTTTCAGACATCGTAGATATACAAGATGATCCAAAATTGTTGTCTGGTCCCCCCGATAGCGTAACGCTGTCTTGTAATGAAGGATCTCCGGGTTCAAATCCCGCTCGGTTACCCTGTCTGAGGAACTCCACCATGGGTTCCGATTCATCTTTTATATGCAAACGCACTAATATACGAGGTGTGGCTATTATGTAATAAGCCTGCGAACTCGTTCTGACAGGATTACTAGTCCCTTGCTCACTAGTCAACTAGTCCATCATCGTCCGGTGAATTTCTCCCTTTCCAAAACTGAACGCATTAATCTAATCAATAAAATACTTGAGTTTGAGTTTTGGTTTTAAGTCCACTTTATGCACAGGAAGGCTAATCGGGACTGGACCTACAGTTTAAAGTGGGATCCGAACCATTTGTGCCTCAACCGAATATCGAACCCGCGATTCCCTTGATTACAAGGCGGCGGCGTTACCACTATGTCATCGGAGAGGCTTCAATAAATACTTCAACTTGAGCATAGAGCAACATGTTATTACTTATGCCGAAACCAGAACATGGATGATCTGGAAAACAATGACGTCAGTAAACTCGTTTCAGGAAATTAATTCCTCCCCCACTCTTTTCACAGTGGAAATGACTGATGAACTGTTCTGGAAAAGATATTATGGTGACGGTTCGGGAGAAAACAATGTATCTGTAACTTCATAAGCAGGACTCAGCAATAACTATTCTGCAACAGAAGCGCGTGCCATTGTTGAACTGAAACAACGATTGTAAGAACTTGTTGGTAGGGAAGACAGGAAATGATGAATATTGTTGCACATGCCTAAACACATTCCTTAATGATTTTCAATCATTAAAAAAACTGATTGAACTGTTTTAAGATTTGCGGATAACTTCACTGAAACGTATTCAATTATTTGTGAGCACTCTGTATATTGAAGATCGTGCGACCTAGTGTTGTAACTCGCGAACTGTCAAAAAAAGAAGGGGGCCATTCACGTGCTTGGCGATTATACCCATAAATTTTTAAGCTTTGCTTTTTTTGCTTTTGATAAAAAGTTATTTATCTGCAACCCTGGCGACTTTCGGGCGCTCTGGAAATCTCTCACTTCCGACAATTAACAGGTATCGCCGCAGCGCTTATGGTGGGCTCAAAATCCTCCCTTTTCCATCCGAACGAGCTGGTTAAGTAGGGAAAATTGCACGCACCACGCCTAATACCGGCTTCCCTGGTTGCTTATATAAACAGAAAGGATTACTAACCTAAAGCCAGCAAAACCCCACCAGCTGGAAACAGCATTTTGAGGGAAGGGGGGTTGAAAAATGAAATGAAAAAGTCAAAAGCTCCAGGATTGCCTGGATTGTTGGCATAGCAACATAGCCGCATATATATTGATTCGCTCGCACACGTGTTGAAAGAGCAATCGTAGACGTTGAAGATTGCATTGCCCTGCAACACAGAGCCCTCTGTTGGTTGATAAAGGGAAGTGATGCTTCTTTGTTTACTCCCTTTCCCTCTTCGGTAACTGTGTGGAAAATAATAAAAGAAAGAACGCTGTCAGGGTGATGAAATGGATCAGGAAAATGGGGGAATAAACGAAAAGAGCTATCTTGAAAAGAGGCAACATAAAGGACGTAACTAATTGATGGATTGGAGTAAGCGAGGAACAATGAAAAGTCAACAAAATGAACTCGTGGAGAGAGCCTACCTCGAAATGGAAGGAAGAAAATGAAAAGAGATAATGCGGGCGGAAAGGCAGGTAAGAAAGGAAACAAACACCCAGAATGTAATTGTTGCAAAGTGAATGGTGTTCCAAAGTTAGAACTAATCTGGGAAAACCTGTAGTTTCGAGGCTTTACTGAATGGGGATTGTAATGGACTTTATCATTACACTAAAGTTTAATGTTTCAATTTATTGGTATTTCGAATTAATTCAACATTTACTACTTCATCAAATATTTATTGTGTCCTGTCACAAACAACATTAGTTAAACTAATTTAGCTCTTGATTTAAAATTGCGTCATAATCTATTGCCGGTGACGTCAAATTTGTAACTCGCTGGATTTAGATGATGGATTGACCTGTATGGACTTTCCCTTAGACCGTGCTAGGAGAGTTTTCAACATGAAACAGAGAACGCTGAACTGTTTTCAGTTTTATGGTGTCCCAGCGAATGAATTGGAATGAATTTTAATGGGAACTTTCGTGTCTCATTTTAAAGTTAGTAGTTAATTGTGTTCGTAATGTTGTTGGTGGTCGTAATTGATGATTATAACCAGTGACGGCTCATGCTACTTATTGTTAGGAGGGCTGCATTCATAAATAAAAAAAATACCTGAACTATTTGAAGATGAACTCCATGCGGTGGTCTTTCATTGAATTATTCATTTTTACTTGTACGATCTACCAGTCAGACCACCACATTATATAACTCACTGCCAGAAAACAAATAACTCTTTGAATCGATTCGAAAACTTAAACAATCACGCACTTGCTGACAAGCGAAACGGACGCGTTATATGACCGGCCACCGTTTCTCTCGGTAATTGAATGTTTATGCGCGGTGTCCGCCGTCATAGTGTGAGAGGTTTCGATTTCTACCAGTTGGCAGCGCCACCGTACATTGGACTGTGTTAAATGCAGCCCGCTTTTTAGTATTGAAGGGCCTACCAGGGAGGGAAGAGGAAGAAGTGCTTACGTTAGAGTTAACATGGAGATGTACTGGCATTCCCCGAGGGAGAAGCGGCTTCATATACCAGTTTGCCGCTTGTCGCGCGCCAAGTGAATTTGGAAGCTCCACACAGCGCAACGGGACGCAATAAGATAGCGGAAGTATAAATATTTAAATTTTGCACTAATGGCAACATGCAGCCCCCCTTCATCGGCCGCCACTGATATAACTGGTGTGAATGCTATCACAATGGACTTTTCATCTATTCCAGATTAAGTGAGTAAACGAAGGTTAAATTATAATTTCCACACCTTGTTGGGAAGGCTAGTTGAGTTTTCATGTTTACTGCTACAGGAGCAATTGTATCTTTCAGTGGCGTTGCCTTAAACAAGAGGGAGGGGTGTCAATTTCGTACTTCCATAACAGAGGCAATACTAGTGTTACCAAACACACCGGGAATTAAATATTAGCTATAGTGATTTTTACTCTTAACATCCTTCAAGAATGTCACTTGCAGAATTGAACCTCAAACGAAATCTTGCCGACGAGGAGGGATTTCATTAAACTTTCAAGCCTAGATTACGGGGATTATTATGCGTATCTATTCCTCCACGTGAATTTTCCTGTGATAGTACTCTGCTGCTATTATACGTATCGATTTCCTCAAACTTTTCCAAAATATCAAACCCGAGCTCCATTCGTCAAAGCAGATTAGAAAATTGTTACGTATAATATCCCTTTATGGAGTTTATCCGAGGTGCCACCTGTCGCACGAGGATTTCAGCAATCGAACGCAGTCTTTGCGGCCTGTCATGCCGCTACAGTGTGAAAAGTTGCTCTTGATTGGTTCGTTCCCAAGCAACATGTGTAGCTTCCGTTTGAAATATTGAAACCAACATTTCTTACTGGAGTCACACGACAAGTTGCTAAGCATCGCCTCAGTCTGTTGGTCGCGCATGTGCAGTGAATGCTTTTCAACAGACCGGAAGGAGACGTTGCAATTTCGATGTGCGTAGTTTGTGGTCGTGTCGCTTCGATCTGAAAGCTTGCAAATGTCCGCCAATCATTTTCGAAATGGCAATATTTAACTTCAATTATCAATTTCCTTCAGATCGCAAATACTCTCAATTTATTGCCTAGAGATGGGGTAGGGTTGTTACATAACCATTTGACTATACTGCGTCGAGATTAAAGCTTTCATAAACTTTAAAATTACCAGTGGCGTAGCGTCATAGTACGCCCGTACGCCCGGCGTTCCCAGATTTAAAAATTCAAAAATGCTTAAATGCTGTGAATATAAAGTAAAACGTGACTAATTTCATATATGTTTGACCTTCATGGCATTATAATAGCTATTTTTCGCGATCCGCTTGCAACGCTCCACTAACAACACTCGTTCTAGCATCTTTTTTCAATGCCTTTCCTGGCCGGACGCAGAGCAGGTTCGGCGTAAATGACTATATTCCTTGCTGCCTTTCTGGAGGGAAAGCTTCGATCTCTACAGCACGCGCGTAAATGCTCTCTCATACGCCAGCGTACGGAGCAGAGAGGTCTACCGTGATTGGTTCATGTGGCCCTTCCTGCCTTCTGAAGCAGACGACAGCGGTAGAATTCCTACCCGGTTATTGCAGCGTTTATGCAACTCGTGCTGTGTGATGCTACAATACGCAATATTGACTGACGTAACTTTACCAATCTCAAATATACCGCTTCTTAATGGCCACTTCATTGTATAATTTATCGCACGAAAAGCGATGTGCATTAGAAACTATAGCTCTTTTCAGTTCTTACGGCGGGCGCTCTAGAAGCTGGCAGGGGAAGTGGGGAGCGGGGAAGCGACCAATCCAGCATAAGAAACGTAGCTGCCAGTAGAACGAGTTTCACGTAGTACTTTTTCCGGCCGCGTCGCGTCTCTCGGCGCCACTGCTGTTGTCTGGTTGGTCTGTTACGTAATCTCCGCTCCCCACTTCCCCTGCCAACTTCTAGAGCGCCCGCCGTAAGAACTGAAAAGAGCTATAATAGATCAACATAGTTTTTGTCAAATAAGTTGGTGAAGTCCTCGTGGTAGAAATTCAGCCTGTGGCTCCTCCACCATTTAACCCGCAAAACTAATATTTTTTTTATTGTTATTATTTTTTCGTTATTATCTAACTGCTTAATATTGTGTCAATGGAAATGTTTAGCTTTCATTTGGAAACTCTTAACATCGAATGCTCTCTGGACAAAATTATTTTAAAATATTTATCAGCATTCTCAAGATGTAATAACAGTGGTCTGAATTACTAATCGGCACTGTTACGTCAGTAGAGTACGATATTTGGATCATCCACCCACCTCCGTGTCAGAGTGTTTTGCACAGTGCGCCAAGACGACAGAGGTCCCTGGTTCGAATCCCGGCGTGAGCACGGGTGTTCTTTGTCAGTGTCCCTTCATCAATATCATCACTCATATTCATATTCGCAATTAACCAAAAGTGGTAGAAAAGCGAAGTAAAATAAACCAAATCAATCAGTAGTTGGATCATCCACAACAATGACGTCTACTGTTGTGCAGAGGGTCTTGTGATTCAGGTAGGTTTTTAATGACTTTCGTCATGCAGAAAGGTATAAAAAAAGGTATAAAACACCAGACTTCAAAACATTTGTGGCATAGTGAAGCATCTAATGTTCTAGCTAAAACATGCATGGATGATGTTTTATTGAAAACCGAGCTGACTTCAGGCAAATAAAACCTGTGGCGACTAATACCATAAGTAAATTTTTAAGCAAGAAAGGGCCGACCCTTCCTTCGGACTTGGCGTTCCCACCCGAAATGTCCATGCTACGCCACTGAAAATTACTCATATTAAGAACATATCTCGGAAAGTCTACAACATGTAAAGGAATTAAAAATCAATTTGATACTGCCCTGCAAATGACTGAAAAAGTATTGCAACACAAGCAAGTTTCACAAACTGTGAACTTAAAGAAATTCACTACAATTAGAAGAAACGAGCATCGACCGTTGGACTTACCGTTAGAAGAATCAAACACACGGGAGCAAGTTTAAAAGAACAAGAAAATGCTCGTAAGGGAGGCGGGACATATATATTAAGCTATCTCCGTACAACGAACTATTTATTGCCCCGGTCCTGTATTAGGATCTGCTTTCGTATTCCAATCGAGTCCATCCTTACACCCTTTTCATAGCTTATGACGAGTTTGTCGCATTTTATTAACACCTCTTTTCTCTTCCCAAACCGCCCTTCCAATTTCCTGGCAGGAAGTCAAAAACTGGACGAAGTCAGTGTTACCAACTACTACGTTTGACCAAAACTCCCTACGCTAATATTTTATGTCAAGCATAATCTTCTGATACCTAATTGACCTTGGTGTGGTAACCATTTGTGTCTCCAACGTAATTCAACGTGGTGATGTTGACTACAGAGTGTCCCAAAATAGTGTTTACACTCTTTGAAATTTAACGATAGAGAAACTATTAGAGACAACTTGACTGGGCTTTTTGTATTTGAAGCTGCAATTTACGTTAAGTATGTGTGAGCGCGGGTAGGCATTCTGTTGTTTTTAGTTTCATCACAGCCCACCAGGCGGTAGACATTAGCGTACCCACAGTGGCAGAGGTGAGCAATTTTTCTTTCGAGAAACGTTGTCGAATATCCACTCAGCTCTCCCGATTTAACACCGTTCGATTTCTACCTGTGGGGAACTACGAAGAACGCCATGTACGCCAGTGCCACAAGGGAACGGACACTGGATAAGACATGCGATTGATATTACCTGTGCTTCCCTTCCCTTGGAACCATATCTGCTGTATGTTGATTGTAGATCTGTGCTACAGCGTAGCAGGCGATGTTTTGCTGCCAATGAACATCTATAACTTTAAGGTATGTGACATTGAAGAAAGTTCATATTTGCTGTTATTAGTGTTCCTGTTATTAGCTTTCAAAAAGTATAAACACTATCTTGGGACACACAGTATATTCAGTCCATTTCCTCAACACCGCCTAATATCTTTTTTCAGGAAACCCAATGTATGGCCACGTTTAGCCTTGGAAAATACGGGATAATCACCTGATTATACTAATCATGCATTTCTTGACATTTGTATTTGTATTTTCGTTATTTAGAATCGCTTTTCTGCCACATTTGGATAATCACGATGATGTGGATGAGAGATGGTTAAATGGAATTGATGAAGGGACAATGTACAAACCCGTACATGCTCTGGATGGCATTGAAACCAAAGGACGTCGGTAGCAAGATCAAAACTACATTTCAGGTTTCCTTAGAAAAATACGCACAAGGTAAATTTTGAGTTGCGCGTTAATTTTCATTAGTTTTGTTAGGGTATTCTAACTCAATTTCTTACTTTAAATTGCGAATTCTACAACGATGAAAATCTATATCAGTAGGTTTATTACAAACACGGTTGGAAACACTGAAACAAGCTAAATCGAGCAGAAGATTCGGTCAAGAGATGGCGTTGCTATCCTTTCGGCGATGCTTCTTACAAGCCCTTTTTCAATGCGCATCAAAACCTCATACCAGTCTCTAAGAAAATTGTCTTGTTTGCAGAGTACCCGGTCAGGGAGGAAGAAGGTGGAGGGGGAAGCAATGGATTATGGGAGGCCCTGAAGGCCTTCCGGTTGCACTGTGATGGCCAAATCGGGACACTCTTCTGCATCGAGTTGATTAGCACCAGGTCAACGTTCGACAAGCTAACGCCGCGGTAGGAGAGACTGGTTCAGGAAAGGAAGCCAGTGCAGTGCAAAGGCAAAGGAAACGACCACAAGTATTACGGATTTCAAACGAAAAGTGGAACACGATTTCAAGGATTCAATCTATTTTTAACTAAAGTTATTCCTGCGCAACTCTTATATCCGGCGCGGGAACAGCCTTTATGACAGTGACCCTCTGTTGACGCGTTTCCCTACGAAGGAACACGCAGTCAAACAAATAATTAGGCCTACTGCTTGGGCAAGAAGCGACAACATTGAAAATCTCCCTCCCCAAAGCTGCCAGTAGGGGAACAGGATTTTCTCAAAATAACCGTTCAGCGCTGTGATTCCGCACAGGTTGCTATAGTGGAACCACAAGCAAAGAAACCTGCGCAGACCCGCGACTCCTGTGCACCGTGCTCCCGTGTGGAGGGGAGAGTGGACCTGGACCATGCTTTCTTATGGCCCGAGCTGAACGGAAGAAGGGAAATCTGCGCGGGGACTTTTCGTCCAAGGTTTATTTTTCTTGTGGTCGCTCTATACGCCGTCCCTGGAATAAGTCTTCCTGGAGACGTGGTTATGAAACTATTCTCCATCCACTGCAGAAACTAAGTCAATATAAACAAAACCAGGCGTTATTTTTCCATAAATATATTGGTGGTAGATGTTCAGTCAGAGACAACACTTCCGGGTTGTAACAAACTCATTAACTTTAAATGGAATCACTACAACGTAGAAGCGTCCGTGGCTGTACAACTCACTTCAATATAGTAACTATGTTGAGTGACATGGCTTTATCGCAGTCACTACATTCCTGTTGTATTAGGAGTTTCTCTTCTCAGAAGACCTCCATTCCACAAAGTACACCCTATACTCGCACTGTTGCTGACTAACAAGGCTCTGGCGTCTGAATCCAGAGTCAACATTATCGTGTTTTGGGCTTGTGTTCATTCTCATTGTCGAAAATTAATGCAAAATATTTAGCCACGTCTCTCTCCCCTTATATGGTCATGGTCATCTAAATGCCTTCAAGGTAAATTTTAAAACTTATTTACAGTAAAGTTACTTAGAATCACACACACACACACACACACACGCAGAGGGGGGAGAAAGAGAGGGGAAATAAGAATTGGTGTTTTTAAGTCCACTTTATGCACAGTAAAGCTAATAGGGACGTGACCTACAGTTTAAAGTGGGATCCGAACCACTATGTGCCTCCACCGGGTATCGAACCCGGGACCCCTTCATTACAAGGCGACGACGTTACCACAACGCCATCGGAGAGGCCGGGGGAAATAAAATTGATTTCTTTTACTTCGCTTTTCTGTCACTTTTCCTAATCGCGAAGATGAGGATGAATGGTGATGAAATGGTTGAAGGGACAAACATATAGGCAGGGTGGTATTTGTAGGGGGGATGGGGGATTTCTCCCGTCTGGGTACTTGTGTCCCCACTCTGCTTGATAAATTGTATCCATGGGGGAAAATGTTATATGGCATAAAGTCATTATCTCATGCTGTCCCTAGACAGTCCGTAGAATCCCCCCCCCCACTGGAAATTTCTTAAATACAACACTGCATATAGGGACGACACAAGCCGAGCCTCTCAGGGGATTATAGTGGCTTTGGGTACAGACGCCATAGCCTCGCTAGAGAGGGAAATAAAGAGACAATGAAAGAGAATATAAAGAAATAGAGAAGTAAAGAGGTTAGCGAAAAAGAGAGAGGTGTAAACTAACAAAGCAGATCCTACTTGAATATAATACGAGCCCAGCCGAAAGAAATTCTCTATCGACACCACTGTCTTGTCGTGGTGGTAAACTCACCACCTTCCACCAATCGAGTTTACACACACAAACATTTATTGCCCCGTTTATTCTACAACTTCCCTCGCCATTTGCCTGCTGGCGCCATCTTTCGCGGCCATTAGTCACCACGTGATGCCTCCTTTCCACGCGGGGCGCCCCCATTAGAATTCCGCAGAAGACTTCGGAGATCCAACGTCTGAGCATGGACAAATTGATCGGCTCCGCACACTTGCTTCACAGCGTGCAGGAGGAGATCGCATTGCTCGACAGTGAGATCAGCCTCTCCATCAGGGACTGATTTCCATACGGTTTTCCCACGTGGTAGGATGGCTTTTATTGGATGGGCGCGATCCATTTACTCACTCTCCGGACACTTAAGTGACGTCTTCATCCGAGACATCGCGCCCTGGGTGACAAATTGTATCAAGGTCGCACCTTGGCGACCCGCGAATGTAAATTAGCGTGCCATTGCTCCGCGTGACTTGCAGTTATTGTCCAAGGTCGTGCAACGGAACAGTGTGTCGAGCTGTCGACTGGGGGCAGGCTACGTCAGAATTGCGACTGTAGCTCGATGGGGGTGCTCTGTCGGATAAATAACAACTGAGCAAGAACAACTGTGGACTCGCTCTTCACCCAGTAATCTCCAAGGACAAACTCACTCACTCACTAAGTCTCTCTCTTTCATATATGTCTCTCCCTGGCATTCCGAAACAAGAATTACTGCAGCAACATAAGCCTTCCATCTATCCTGGGTAAAGATTAACCCAGTCTGACGCTCAGTGGCGTACGGATAAATACTATTTGCACATTTCCCATACCAAATTTGAATTTGTGTAATTTTGAAACCAAAATTTAAACTTCCTAGTATTGAACAATAATTCCTTACTTGGATGACACAATAACAATGCGACTATCAGAATAGTTCTTTTATTTGGAATATGGCCCATTTAAATCTTTTGACAGTCATCCAGTGGTCTTCCCCCCTGCCCCCGCAAAAAGTCTGGTGACGCCAATGTTGGTCAGTCCTATATTTTCCCACCCTTTCCAAATGCTGCGTCAAAGTAGGGAGTTATGTCACCCAGCCCCTCTTCCCTCCCCGCCGCCACTGGTGCTGACCCGCTTCCCAGTTTCCTTCACACCCATCTTAGTATTACCACACATGAGATCAGGTTTGCTCCTAAGGTTAATAATCTCAGAAGTACAGGGCTCTGGGGTTACCTCAGCTCATAAAGGAAGCGGGAGAAACTCGAGGGCTGTTAGGTTAATGGAGTTGGACCTACAGTTTAAAGTTAAATCTCAATCCAACCACTGTGTAGTCGAACGATAACCTCTTGGTTACATGACCTGAGCGTTACCATTAACCCACCCGGGAGGATCGCCAGAGCGTGGTGCGGATCACATCTCCCCCATTATCGTCAAGATCAGTCCCGCTCCGCACACTATACGTCCTCACGGCACGGTGCAATGTGCAGGGGAGAATTTTACCAGCTCATTCCTTCTGCATCTTAGTCTTCAGCCTCCCCGATATGTAGTCAAGGGGTCTCGGGTTCGATTCTCAGTGGAGGCACATAATGGTTGGGATTCCACTTTAAACTGTTGGTCAAGTCCCGATTGCCCAACATAAGCATAAAGGGAACTTAAATTTTACTTCTCTCAGTTTTTTGCTGATTAGTACCTTGTGCAGAAAGCAACATAACATAAAATAATAAGTTTGTCTCAAGTCCACTTTATACAGAAATGAGCTAATCAAGACGAACCTACAGTTTAAAACGATCCCGGGGGACCATTGATTACAAGGCGACGGCGTTTACCAGAAGCATGCCAAGACATGGACTGCGATGGTCAAGTTCCCCCCTGTCCCACTTACTACGTACGGGTCAGCGAAATAACTACCGGGTAGGTCTGTAGAAGGAATAACTATGAAACAGGATGCTGAATCGACCTTGAAGGCCTAAGGAGTAATCATCGGCATAGCTCCATAGTTGCCACTCGCTTCCCCGCAAGAGTTTCCAACCCATACCAGAGTATCTTCACAAGATTTCAATCCCGAGAGAAGTCAATGTCTATTTCCCGCCATACGTGAAACCTGAATCATTCAAACTCCGCCCCCACTCCCATACATTGCACCATCGTTCCAGCAATCCTGAAGTTGAATGATTGCTCCAATGATCGATTTTAAGTATGTCGAAAGATGAGGTCCCCTTCCTAATATCAGTCAAACCTGGAGAGGTTCTTCCGTGGCCTCCCTCCAAGTGAATGCTGCTACTGAACCTTCAACAGAGACCAGGACACTCTCTTCCACTTCCTTGCCCCTGTCCTTCCATTATCCTAGAAACCACCTCATCTAGTCGTGGTACAGCTTGACCAACATAAGAATGCCCCTGTATCGCTGTAGTCGAATTTTCAACCGTAAGCGAGCAGGCGGGAGAGTGAGCGATGCAATCGGCTGATTGCATTGTTCCCATGTTCCTGCGTTGACAAATCGTGCAGCATTGTCAGAAGGCCACAGTGAAGGGTAAGCGAGAAGAAATAACACATTACTGTTCAGTTTATTCGAGAGTTTGCCGGGGATACAGTCAAGGACACTGGCCTGTAGCAACCCTATTGAATTTCAATGGGATCATTACAACCCAGAAGTGTCCGTGACTACAAATTAGCTACGTTAATTAATGAAATTAAGTAATTATTTACTAATCAACATCCACACAATCAATGAGAGAGGAGGTTTTTGTTTTTTTTGCGACGACACTAATTGCAGTCATGTTTATAGTGTAACGTAACATCGTAGAAATGTTACTGAGACATTGATAAACTAAGTGCATGCAAAATAAATCAAAATTTCAAACCCTCTTTTCCTCCGTAACCCTTAGTAAGTTATTAGTGCAGATTGCACCACTGAATCTAGATGCTCTCAAGATTATGCACTTGTTCTGGATGAAGATGGAGTCCTTTTCGTTTTATTTCCACTCTTCTTGCCGACCTGCTCGCTCACATGCACACGCACACACGAGCCAGAGAAATTATTACATCTCAACCACCTAATTTTGGAATTTTTAATTCGGGCATCACGGAAAAATTCCTCATGACGAGTCGGCATTCTTTTCGAAATGCAGTTTTTGTGCCGCCCGTTCCAATCCTTTCATTAAGTCCTAAGGATCCCCCTGCGAGGATCGTGGGAAAGGACACAAATATTCAAAGCAGCAGGTCTTTTTCTGAATGAAATTAAACGGTCAACAACGAAGCAACACCGATCTATTAGCATTCTTGTTTTCTGCCACACAGTTAGTGCCCAGGTGGCCAGGCACCTTGTTGCTTTTTCCACCAAAAAATATGACATCATTTTAATGAGAACTAGACAAAGTCAGGGACTGCCTAACGTCTGTCGACCAAAGCAGCCGCCCATGGGACAGAGTACTGGAGGGAGCAATCTGCTGAAATTTCGAGAGCCAATACGTGTTTAATGGTAAAAACAAGAAAGAGAAACAAACTGAAAGGGAGTGGGGTGGATGGAACATAAAGTTGCCATTTCTAGCATTATTAGTTGCAACAGGGCCTTAAGGGTCGAGTGTATCAATTTGAATTTCATGTAAACTACACTTTTTGAAGAACGGTGTTCATTTTTAATTGATATTTACCTTTTGGGAATGCTTACTATAGCAATGTGTCCAGACGCAAACTTTTTCCGAAGCAGAGATACATCGAAAGGGTATCTTAGAAAGATGCTATCTTAAAAATTGGAGGTTGTTCGACACTACCAATCGCCATCATCATTCAAATTCAGCTTTATCACAGAGTTGTGAATGATTTCCCACCAAAACACAACAGCACATGAGGGGAAAATATCGTAATAACATTTTTCTTTCATATTTCAAACTTCAAAACTTTAATCACCATTACTACATGGTTATCATAAAATCTTTAAATGACGTGTTCATCTAAATCATTAAGGATTGCGGACAAAAACAATGCCATTCTTTCTGTCATCACTGTACATGATTCACCACAACTCTTGTACGATTGATTTGGTTTACTTTACTTCGCATCAGTTTTCGGCTAATCGCGAATATGAAGAGTGATGATATGATGAAACTCATGAAGAAACTGATGAAGGGACAATCACAAAGAACGCCCATGAACAAGCCGGGATCCTTACCCTGGAACCCTGCCGTTGTATCGCTTTGCCAAGGAGGCCCACCTTGAATGAATGAACTGTCGCGTCGGGAGACGAGCGCATTAAAAGTCTCGACTTCAAACGTTCTGGGTGTCAGTGCTTGCCTGGGCATTGGCATTTCTTTGCGAGTGTCCATCAATTTAATCCAATCACCACCCATCCTTACCGTCGCGATTCGTCTAAACCGGCAATGTAAATGACAAAAGTATAGACAACTTTTAATATAAAAAAAGGAGAGGCTTGTCGTCAATTACTTGCACGACAGAGTGGAAATTCCATGCGTGTCCTCGGGGCGCATGTTCCCCACTCTTTTACTGCCCAACAACCTCACGGCTGTCGTGCGTTCCCCAGCTCCCTCGGGCAGAAAAACAAAACATGTGTACCCGATCATCCAAAAGTTCCATGGAACAAACAACCCTGGAAGGTAGGTAGGTAGGCAGGCCGGAACATCCAACGCCCGGGATGTCTCCAAGCGCCATGGAGGATGGTGAACAACCGCGCCAGCATGCCAACCTGTGCCACCGGCGGAAGAGTACACAGAATTTATGATCGATCGTTGCTTTACGCATGTGCGTGCGTGCGAGGAATGGATGTGAACGACCTGCCTGAACGGTGATCTTAGGTGATCCAAGGAGTCATACGCCTCGTGGGGTTCGATCCAAGCTGCAAAGTGAACAATTTAAGGCGTACATAAAATTTACATTAGCCACTTCCGTTCTCTTAGTTGGAGAGAGTTGGATGTTCAAGTTCCTTAAGGATTGATTGAAATTTCAATCCTTGGCATATCACCACTCGCCCTATATGGCACCTATAACATCATACGGAACGTGCCCTTCTCAACACCGATTAAGAAAACAGATTGGAGCTGCGTTTACTACCTAAACGCAATATGGGTACTGAATTAGCACAGTGGCATTATCCCCTGATTTATTCCTTATAGATTGTTAACAAATTACTAACAAGAAGGGGTAAATTCAGTGGAATCATCGAGCCTCCGTGATGCCGCAGTGGTAACGTCGGTACCTTACTCAAGAGGACCCGGGTTCGCTACCCTATGGCACAGTGGTTCGGATCCCACTTTAAACTTTAGGTCCAGTCCCGATTAACCTTTCTGTGCATAAAGTGGACTTAAAACAACAATTAATTCAATCAATCAATGCACTTGAAACATCACAGAAAATTTTATCTTTGCACCTTAAGTTTATGTACGAGTTCCCTAAATAGATATAACATTTTTGTAATGTTCTGTAAAATTATTATCTTATCTGCATTTCACCCACAAAATGGATCAAACTTGGGATCCTTTAATTGCAAGAAGTTAACACAACGCCCTGTTGGTGATTAAACAAAAGTTTGACAAAAAAAAATGAAACTTCATCAGCGCCATTTTCAATAATCCTGACCAAATCTAACCAATTTGTTTGGAACTATCAAATAATTTGATCAGATTAACGAAGTTTAGAACATTTTTTTTTTTGCTTGTGGGTACTAAACAGCTCAAGGAAGACATTTGGTCAATTCAGAGAAGTCAGTTTTTCTGTGTTGAGGTAATAGAAGGACGAGATCTGGTGTACAATTTCATAGAGACGCGGTAAGCGGAGAACATTGAGAATACGTAATTTATTAGCAAAATTACGCCACTGGCAACGCTGGCAGTCGATACCTGTAATGTGTTTTCTCTCTGTGTGTACCTGCGTGTTTGTTGACTCAAAAACGAAAAGGATGACCCGTTCCCATGAGAAAGCTGAGATGGGTGTGGTCTTCCTCCACCCAAATCCCCCACCACCATCTCCCGCCGTCCACCGAGCGATCGCCTCATGCCTCCTCGGCATTCCAGCCGAACGTCGTGCGTGTTGCTCTCGCATTCCCCCCGTGTCCACTCTCGTGCGGCGAAAACATTCCGATCTCCAATTACAGACGATTGCTTTGCCTCTCCCCTCCTGCAGCATCCATTCTACGTCCTGCTGTGTAGGCTCGTGTGCTGGGGATGTTGAGGAGGAAAACAAAAAAAAGTCGGCAACTATTTTTTTGATGTAAAACACGAAAGACGGCGAGATTCGGTTGCTCCAGGATGATACTCGAACCGTTTGAAGCCTAACCATGGTTATTGCAGACTGATCCTGAAGTGGTCTCGGTCAATCAATCTAGATCCTCTTAGTTATTATTACGTTTCGTTAGCGATAACACAGGAATAATTCAGAATAATATATCAATCCTCTTCACCTGAAAACTCCAGTTCACAAAATGTTTCCGTTCTCCACCCTCCTGCATTTCCTAAATGAAAAGGATTAAGAATAACAGATATGATAATAGATCTATTAACTAACTCTCTAGCATTCTTAAAGCCGAAGGTTTATAGCTAATAATAGACGACAGGTCTATTAGTTCTAAGAATTGTCATTATAATCAAAAGTTATGTTTAAAGTATATATTATGAAAAAGAGGAAAACTAATAAGAATATAATAACGTACATACATTGTGAACTATCTAAAAATATCCCTAATTCCTGCTGGGAACCCTCAGAAGGCTACTTGAGAATGATTGCGATCCCCCTTGCCTACCTCAATATTTCTAAATACTCCTGGCTATTTCAGAATGTCTGCTACCTCTCCGAATTTCAGCGATCCCCATGCCTACTCCAAACTGACTGCGATCGCCTCTGCCTACTCCAGACTGACTGCGATCGCCTCTGCCTACTCCAGACTGACTGCGATCGCCTCTGCCTACTCCAGACTGACTGCGATCGCCTCTGCCTACTCCAGAATGCCTGCGATCGCCTCTGCCTACTCCAGAATGCCTGCGATCGCCTCTGCCTACTCCAGAATGCCTGCCATCGCCTCTGCCTACTCCAGAATGCCTGCGATCGCCTCTGCCTACTCCAGAATGTTTGCGCTCGTGTGCGCTCGTGGTTACCTCTCACAATATCTGCGATCGCTCTCCTACTCTAACAGACCTCCAAATGTCCGAACGTCTTAAGGAAGTCCGCCGGAGCTGCAGATTCTGTAACAGACTTGAAGTATTACGTCCTGGACCACTGAATATCCTGCATACGCGGTTAGAATCAGACAACTATTTTGAGAGTTTTAAATCTTCAAACAACGAATCCACATGGTGTGTGTGTGGGTGTGTTGCGTAAACAGCAGACAGAAGGGATTTATCACTTGGTATGTAAATTGTGTTCAATGAAAATTCAATGGTAATGTTAACGGCAAAAGCCCATTTCAGGGCTTAAGTGAAAATCGAACAGCTAACAATGCTCCCGCAGGGATTCGGACGTCGTGAAACACCGACCGCGGCCCAATAATAACGATATCGATTGGAACCGCAACACAGATAGAGATGAAAAGGTCCAACTTGCGCCACATTAGGTCAGATTTATCGCAGACTAATGCGCTTCTGTGAAATTTAAATTAGCTCCAGATCCAACTATGGATGGCATTCGGATTATTGCGGTTATCTTCAAAACATAAATACTGGTCGCCGAGTGTGAAATTGCTTTTGCTAGCTTCCATCTTTATTTGCCGAATACGCTAAAGAGGCAAGTCCATAGTACTTTCTACAGATGTAATAAAGGGAATTGTTTCGCTGAGTTCAGTTGGCTTGTGCGTTGCTAACAATAACGCTTGAAACTTGATTCAGTCTGCTAAATCCAATATTCTCCGTTTGACATGCACCAGCAAATCTGTAGTGCGGTAGAATTTCAGAGGGGAGGTGGTATATTCAGAAGTTTGGTACACATGGTGAAGCTCAAATTTCAAACCTTTGTAACGCATGTACGTGAGTGTTGCGCGGGCGTGTGTGTGTGCATGGACGTCCAGAAGGGGGGAGCACACTCCCCTTGGAAAATGAATGCCAGCTAACAATTATTGTATATGCACACATATAACTTCATTTCAGTCACAGTATGTGTGTTATGGCAAGGACGTTGTAGAAACATCTCAACTTCAAACTGAAGCAACGTTTTTGAGGAGACAACACTATTATAGGTGAAAATGTGCCTAGTTTGCCTCCCGCCCCTGAAAGGAAATCTTACAGATATAACAGGACGATATACCAAATCTAGAGATACCACTGGATTTAATGATTCTAATACTAAGACGTGAAAAGTAGCTTTATTTTCCATTTCTTTATATTAAAAAGGTAAAGTTACCAATACACATTGCAGCATGTACCATGAAGGCATGTAGGGAGTATAGAAATAAAGGCTCACACGTTCACAATGTCGGGGGGGATATGTGGGGAGGTTGTGTGACCAGCACCACGCTCCGGTCGCCTTTAGACCCCAAAGATTATTCCCAGGTACCCATCTACTAGTGGCTGGGTGAACCCCAAAGTCGCTCTATTCAGAATATTGAGGAAAAATACCACTTGAGATCATGCACTCCGAAAACCCAACCCCGGTCTCCCACATGGTAGTCAGACGCCCCACGCCCATTTCTTTACACCCTCATACACAAACATTATGTACCTAGTCTTACCATAAATACTGTCCCAACGTTTGAGGGTGGCTGTACTTCCACTCGTACAAGCGAGAGACTCCAAGAGCGGTAGCGTGAAGCGTGAGTCATTGCTTGTTGAGCTGGTCAAGTGGAAAGGTGTCTGTTGTAAGTGTTGAAGATGGAATGGGGTGAGTACGAAAATCGTGTGGCCGTGGTAGCGTTGCACAAGGTAGGCAAATCACCAGGGGAGATTTTCAAAACCCTCCAGAAGCTGAAAATCTCCAAGAAATTTGTGTACCGCACTATCCAGCGCTTTGTTGAGACTGGTACTGTTAAAGATCGCCCACGGCAAGGAAGACCACGCACAGTACGAACACCAGAACTTGTGAAAGCAGTGGCGGCACGAGTGCGACGAAATCCTGTACGGAAACAGTCAGTGATGGCTCGTGAGCTAAAGATTTCAAAAATGTCGATGTCTCGTACGTTACGCAGTGACCTGGGACTCCATGCCTACAAACGACGCAAAGGACATCTCTTGACAAGTGAACTGAAGCTCCAGAGGCTCCGGAAATCAAAGCGGTTACTTCAGCGTTACGCGGCAAATGAGCACCGTCGAATCCTTTTCACTGATGAAAAAATGTTCAGTGTTGAGGAGACTTTCAATGCATAAAATGACAGGGTGTATGCCACATCTTCTCGGGAAGCTGCTGACAAGGCCCCCAGGATCCAGAGGGGTCACCATCCTGCATCAGTCATGGTGTGGTGGGGTGTGAGCTACGAGGGCACAACGGATCTCCATTTTTGTGAAAAGGGGGTCAAAACTTCAGCCAAAGTGTACCAGCAGACAGTGCTTGAGTAACTATGCAAGAATCTTACCGACACCATCTTCCATGGAGAGAACTGGAGCTTCCAGCAGGACTCAGCCCCAGCACACAAAGCACGCACCACCCAGCAGTGGTTGGAGGCAAATGTTCCTGACTTCATTTCCACGTCAGATTGGCCCTCTGCCAGTCCAGACTTAAACCCTTTGGACTACAAATTGTGGTCCAACCTTCAGGAGATGGCTTGCAAGAAGAGACATCCCAATATTGATAGTTTAAAGCGGTCTCTTCAGAAGGCAGCTGCGGAGTTTCCACTTGATGTGTTGCGTAATTCCATTGATGAGTGGCCACGAAGACTTCAGAAGTGTGTCCGTGCTAAAGGTGGCCATTTCGAATAATTATTTGTGATTTTGGTTCATAATGCATCCATGCACCTCATGTTATTCTGATATTAAAATATCTCTCACCATTTTGTGTCTATTTACTTACAACTTTGGGACAGTATTTATGGTAAGACTAGGTATATACGTATATATATTGTCGGTGTGTGTGTACATACACACACTTTGTACACGACAAACCCCGTTATAACTCTTTCCATTTTTTCCCCCTTCCCACGCCCCTGCACATCCTGCATTCAATTCAAGCGAAGGATTTATTTGTTGTTGTTCTCTAATGAATTTCAGTATAGTATTCATTTACTCGGATAGACGTGATGAAGCTAGGGAATTGTAAATTAATTGACGGAATAAATGTAAATGAAATTACACAAAATATCAAAAAGAGACCTTGGCATTTTCGTTTTCACTTGAGCTAACCTGTTACACATAAAAAAACACGAAGAAAACCTAATCTTTGTAATCTCTTGAGATGTCCACAGCACACGTGGCCTTTTCAACATGTGTGCAAGACAACATACATCTTAAAATTCCACAGACGACGACGTTGATAAACGAGAAGGGACGAAAACGTCCACTTCCAAGGACGATCACACACGATGACAAAAAGGAACCATTTATCTTGTCCGGTCGATGAAGACATCTTTGAATGTATTATCCCCAGGATGTGTGTGATCGCCTCGTTCTTCACATACCTGCAACACACACTCACTCACGTATGAGCACAATGTTGTTCCTTATTCTATTTCTTCCTTCTATAGGATTTTCTGACAATATATTATCTTGCGTCTTCAAATCAGGATATTAGCATAAATGTGGAATTGTTATCCATTACTGATACACAAGTAAGATATGTAAGAAGATACAATTAATGGATTATTACGAGGAAGAGTCAAAGGAAATCTTAAAATTCCGACAAAAATTACAGGACAGACTAAACAGGTCAAATTTACATGACCTCAAGGCTGCAACACTGATCAAGTGAGCTTCACAACACTAATTTTTGTCATTTTAAAGATGGCGCCTCTTGCATGCGCATGCACCAGCAAAGAGCAGTGGTTTCTTGCCCTCTGGAAGCCGAAAACTTATAGACATTCTACAGCAAATGAAAATTCAATGTACGTTCAATTCATGCTTATAACGCCAGCAAGTTTACAAATAGTGGAGGAATTTCGACAATGGCCTCAGTCCGCACGCAGATGGGTGGAAAGACCTTCGCGGTTGCTCATAAGTGACTGCACATAGATTACAAATATTTTTATTCTTGAGTCATACAGGTAGTAACTCAAGACTTGAAAATATATGTGTGATACGTTCAAGCCTGTATTATTCATTTATTAAACGTATTATTATATTTATTAATAATAACTTAATAATAATCAGCGGTGAACGATGAGACTCGGTGCACAGACTCCTCTCAGGTACAGGGATAGTGTTAGGCAAAGACAATATTCACAGCACAGAGAAATAAAACCACATTGCTGCAGTAGATTAACTAAAAGCTTTTATTCTTTATTTATGTCAATTATAATGCGAATATACTTGAGACGAAGGCGAGGATTTCGCTTTGTCGATGAATTGACTCAACTAAAACGCATAAACTCAATGCGTGGCTATCGGCATGCTTTATGATCACATAGGCCTAGCTTGCGCCCCGAACTACCATACCAAGATGTATGCACAACACCGAGGAGTTCTTTATAAGTTTAAAATCTTCGACGATCCGTGGCGAAAGTGCGATATCCTCGCTTTTATACTATTTTCGAGAACACAGATTCAAGTACAGATGAATTACTCACTCACTATCTACAAAAGGATACTATCAACAAAACTGACATCTATACATGTTTAGAAATACAAATTCACATAGTGCACTCTCGCAAACATGAAGATACATTAAACTACTCATAATAGAGCATAAAATACAATACACATTAAACAAAAGATATACATTATAAACAAGGTGCAATATTACATATAATAACAGGGAAATTACGCTTTCTTTGCTCAAAATAAATATATTAGTGATATATTTTAAAGTTGTGACGTCACATAAAAATATGGATCATATAATGTGGACAGCAATGGGTCTATGCTAAATTGCAGCAAACGTATGCAGCTTTACATGCAGAAATCTACTAGATAAAAAACAAAAAAACAAATTAAGGTTTTCATTTGACTATCCCTCGTAAATATTATTTGAGTTAACTATCGCACTTGCTAATAAGTAAGCCAAATGCTTATCCAGCAGTGGCGCATTGAAAGAGTTATTGGGCTTGATGGCTCTGAAATGTCCTCAATTGAAATTAATAACATTGTACTGCTCTTTATAGGGGATCCGCATAACCAAATGGCAATTCCAACATAACCCGTAAGGTTTAAAGTGCGGACATATACCGCATTAAAACTATTCTGCACATTGCAACATGGACGTGATGGAATATGAGGGAATGTGGAAGTATAGCCCCACACATTCACAATCTCGGCCATTTGTGGAGGTGATGTGATTAGCACCAGGCTTCAGTCGCCAACCGCAAGGTTACCTTCGGGCACCCACTTATTAGAGGCTGAGTTAGCCCCAGAGCCCCTTCATGCAGGGACCCTGCTGGAGAAATTCCGTGCTGAAATAATCCATCCCGGGAATCGAACCCATGTCTCCCGCGTGGCAGTTTTCCTCACCAGATCATAACTTATTTATTCTATATTTTCATTCAGGACTTCAGGAGAGACAAATACAAGCATCCATATCTTCCCTTGGATTCGAACCGGGACCTTTGGTGTCATAGCGCGCTGTGATATCCACTCTGCCACGAAGGTGGACCGACTGGACAACAGTGGCTCTGAAAAAAAACTATTGAGCACCTAAGAAATCATCAACAGAGTGCACCGAAATCAAGTAGCAAATACGCCTGTGCCTACCACAGTCATCAACAAAATTTGAGTGGAACGAATTGAGATTAGATGACGAATAACTATACATAACCATTAACTATCTTACATACATGAAAATGTCACCAATTCATAACTAGAAGCAATATAAAATTCGGAGAATTCTCGAAGTAGCTACACCAACACTTTAGTAACAACAGAACGTACCGCAACAAAGAAGATAAATTTGATCTGGCAATACTGCTTATACAACAGGTTCATTTTCTGCATAGGGAGATAACGACTCCGCCTGGCCACGTTTCTCCCGCCCAAACAGCTTCCCCGCAAAGACAAATGGAGCAGACGAACACGGCAGATAAGACGCTCGGAGTGGTAACAAACGCAAGAGGTCACACGTCGTGGGACAGGAAAAAAGAGCTTAAATTACAATTTTGATCTCGTGCACGAAAGCCAAATTAATTTGCAGCATAATAATTAACTTGCAGAATGCATACATTAAACGGCCTGTTATTGTCAATAATGCAAATTACGAAGGCGAAATTGCAAGAACAACGTCTGTGATAAAGCTGTAAAATGCTTATGACGTATTGATCCTAGTTAATGTATGTGGGAAGCTGGTGTGTGCATAAGGAATGAGTGGTCAATAAACTCGTAATGCATGTAATTAGAATGTACAGTACAGCCACAGGCAATAAAAATGGGACATCGAAATCCTAAAATACACGCTTCACTGCATATCGTTGTGTGTGTTGACTACAGCTTTACCAAGAAGAGAAACACCCTTCTGGCCATGTCGTTGAAATTTGAACCCTATGCAAGTAAAAGGAGGGTGGGTAATGTAATCAGCTGCTTGCCGTAATCCTACCCCTGCGTTGCGTTCTTCAACATATCGTCGGCAGCGTTATTCAGTGTTAAGTATTTGTATCGTCATGAAGGGGAAAACCGTCCAAAGCGAAAGCAGAGACGTAATACTTAAAGTTGACATTTTTGAAGCGAAGTAAGGCAGGGAAGTTAAACACGGGGGCAGTGATTGCGAGAGGAGAAAAACAAATTACTGGTTCGCGAATTCCTCGCGGTCTCCTCCTGGTGTGACTAACGTTAATAGGAAGTGTTCAATACGTCAAGCAATGTTAATACTGCGTTGGGATCGAACCAAAGACCCAGAATCGTCTATTGGGTGGCGTAGCTATTAATATCCTCCAGATGGTTTTCACTCGCTTGGCCTAAATGTGAGATATGCAAGAGGTTACGTTCGAAGGAATGGCAAAAGAATTTACATGTACAATAAATGGATTTTATACTCTCCACGACTGAACCGATATGAATTACCGATGGTAATTAGGAAAAGGATCTTACTTGCCTCCCGTTTGGATGATGATTATTCCCACAGATTGTCCTTTCAATAATGGTAATTGTCACACATCTGACCTCCCTGTCAGAATTCACTCTGCTCATGCACCACTGATCAATAATCGCCCCACTTCCTTTGTCTCTCAATTCGCGATCCTCACTCCATCTACATCACTCGCCAACTGTCCCCGCTCTCTCTCAATTCCACCTCTCGTTCCACAACCACCTCTCAAGTCAATCACCTAACATTTGCCTATTTACTTATTCAGCATTCCTTTCTGTGCTTCCTGCTATGTTAAGGATAATAGCAGACTTGTCACTTCTACCCAACGCCTTGGGTACGATACGAATGGTAAGTTCGACAACCGCCGTAGAATTAGGCAGCACGAAGAACACTGCTAGTAAGAGAGTATAAGTAGGATCTAAGTATCCCATTTTGATTTCGATGGACTGTACAGAGAGAATGGAAATTCAAAGAAATGTTGCGTGTGTGGATTTCTATCTGGATGCAATGAAAGCTACGTTCTCCCATCACGAAAATAATACATTTGTTCTTTCTATTATTTGAGGTTTTGACCCTTGTGACACGTTACCGCTAAGAGGGATTCGGTTCTTCCTCTTGACCTCCCCCATTCCCGCAAGAACGGATCGACAAGAACTTGGTAGTTTTCTAATGCATTCTCTTAATTGGATTTTTGTATGTAAATGGTACGAGGTAAATGATCTTATCTTATGAGCCTCGGAGTCTCTGACGTCAATTCACATCTCTGGTTGCAGCGGGTCAGTCTGCCAGAAAAAGATCTGCTGGATGTTCGAGCAGGACGCACTTTGAGCTCTGACTGCAGCTCCAACGCGATTCATTACGTTGTTCAGCGGCTTAATTGGTTCTATGAACGAGCACGAAAGTCGTTAAATACGGCATGATCGGACTAATGCAAAACCAATTGGGTTCAAAGGTTGGTGGGAATATTGGTTAAAACTGTGTGCGTAAAATGCTTCATCGCCGTAATCCGATTTCCTGCTATTCCAAGGACTTTTTAACAGTTGTATAGTAAATAATGTATGAAGGCTAATGTGTGAAACATGAGAGAGGCTGTTTTGACGCTTTTAGGAACGACACAGGGACGAGACGAGTCTCGTCTTAAATTCGAGACGAGTCAGAGACGGCCTTGCTTCGAGCGGTGGCTTTGTAATCGAGACGAGAACGAGACTTCATGAAGGATATTGAAAAATTTACCTAGCAAAAATTTTAGGTAGATTTACTTTTTACCATGTGATTTACCAAGCGGATGTCTGCCTGATTATTTACAGTTATACTCGTATTTTCTTTATAACGATTGCAGTCACTTCATTAGTGGGAATTGTCAATCTATGTTGCGTGGTTGTATAGACATTTAGGATAAAATAACTTTTTCCGAGTGTTCCAAGCGATGAAATATCTCTTCCCGATACCATCCCTAATCACACTCTTAGTGTGCAGTGCTAATCACACCACTTACATTCAATCAAAAAGATTGCTAAGAATCAACAAGTTTTATATATCTCTCTCTAAACGTACTTAGGCACAGGAATTCTACACAATTGTGACAAAACAGAAGAAAAAGTATTCCCCAAACACGAAACAATCGCATGTGTGTACAACATTCATCTAAAGAATTATGAAAAATGTTTACATATAAGAAACGGAAGAATGTAAATAGAGCATACATAAGTAAATACGTTTACTTACGATTTACTTTCAACAACGACTACACAAAGAGTCAAGATACTTTTATAAAGGTGTAGAAAAAGTAGTAACTTTAAGATTTAGTTAAAATACGCCTTAAACGTTTTTGTGTTAATACGCTGCAAGACAACCAACGATACAAAAATGGAGACTACATAATACATTCACTATTTCGTGAGCTTCTTACCAAAGTTGCTGGTGGACTTGGACGTAGAGAGAACATTGTTTGAAAAACAAAAGAATAAATATTAGTTGAGAATATAGGAGAGAGTGCCGGAAAACAGTCAGTGGCCAGGAGGTAGAGAGAGAGAGAGTGTGATAAATTAGGGTGTGCAGGCATAAGTGTAAACTTATATAAATTGTAATTACCCATGAACTTGCTCGCTCGCTCTCTCTCTCTCTCTCTCTCTCTCTCTCTCTCTCTCTCTCTCTCTCTCTCTCTTTCTCCCTGCCGTCTTTCTCTCTCTTCATGTTTTTTTCTCCCATTCTGCCACAGTCTCCTTATTCCTCTTATTTCTCTACCATTATCTTTCCTTTAAGTCTGTTTATCTTTTTCCAAGAAAATTCATTCGATTTAACATGCAATCTTCATCAGAATGTTTACTACGACTTTGTAACCATTTTCAGTTAAGTTAATGTGACATGAAAATTTATGCAATGACAGTATGTTGACAGTTCTAGTATCGACAGTGTTCTGCATACAATGTAGAGCAAAATATATTTATTAACGAAATCTTTTATTTTGAAAGTGGTAAAGAAGTGAATTTGTAGTCGTGGGCAAATAGATAGGTACAGTAACTTTTAAGTGGGTGACTACCTTGAAAGTTACTCATAACTAGAGTTAACTGACTATAAAAACATCTGCATCAAAGTTTAACAAGCAAATAAACCAATCTAAAGAAGTTGATATGGTACTCACATTGGACGACATACGATCCCAATTCAGCGGCCAAGTCAAAGGGAACAGGAAGTCGGCCTTGCAGGATATCTTGCTTCACTTGGAGGAAGAATTGGTACCTGCAAACAACACCAAAATAAAATGGTTTGTAATACAATCTATCTTTAGGTGGATAATTACACGCAATAAGAAATTAATTAATCGAAACTAAAATTGATGATTTAGTTCCTTGCATATTCATGTCAATGTATTCGAAATGTTTCCAAAATTGTCCTTTTCCCTTATACTAATTAGCGAAAACAAGCATATTAATATTGAACTATAATCATGTACAATTTTTACTTTTAAGATGTTACGGGAACACTTGTATGATACGAGTGCGTCACCAGTGTGCCTAGTAACTTGGTAGCATAATGCAACATTTGCATAAGAAAATGTAACAAATACAAATTGGTAGATTTAATCTACTGTATGATGTACGAATGCAAAATTGGTAGATTTAATCTACTGTATGATGTACGAATGCAAATTTGATGTTCGGTCATTTTATACAGCTGAGTGAGAGTATTGAAAGTATTTCCTGCCATCTGGCGTGGTTTTTAGTGAACTTCGGACCGTACGCTAAATGTACGCTCCTCGAGTGACTTATTTTATATATATGGCGTACGAATTGTTATTCCTTCACTCAGAGTTGTCGCACACTATAAAACAATTGGTGCTAAAGCAATACATAGAGTGGTTCCAGGAGGCCCACACCACATTTTGGCCAACGTTTAACCTCAGAGGTGTTAAAATATTGCATATAAATGGTGGTGATCCATTTAAATACACTATAGCTAGTAAGGTCCTACATTGGCGGAACTAGTTTTCCCATTAAAAGTTTGTATTAAGTCCACGTCTTGCTCATATAGGCTAATTGAGACTGGACCTACAGTTTAAAGTAGGATACGAACAAGTGTTCAATGTGTCTCACCGAGGATATTAACAGAGACCCTTTGATTACAAAGCGCCAGCATGCTGATGCAAACCGACGTACATGGAGAATTCAGCTGTACACTGAGAATGGTGATCAACATACCTAGAAGTTCGACCATTGAGAGCTGAACTAACATTAACCTCATAGGTATTCTTGTCCTATTTCACTCTTTAATCTATCTTGTTGAGTTCAATTACCGCATTTTCTTTCATAACAATAATATTATGTCAATATTCCATCGTGACTTCTGGTCCACCTGTCGAATTTGACGAGCAGATCATAAAAAAGCAAACAGTTCCGTGCAAGTTCGTGAAGTTCTGAGCCAACTTCCAAGGAGACAGACACTCTTCGCTCTCCGTTCTGGAGGAAAGAGACAAAGTGCGGATAAAGTCGTCTCGGCAAGAACAGTAAAACAACGTGGGACGGGACTGAAAGAAACGGATGTAACTCAGGTAGATCTCCGAGCCGTTACCGCTACAACTAAATCTTCTGGACGGAATCCAAAACTCCTACAGAGTCGAGTAACGTGTACTGATCCCCTATCTTGCTAACCGCCTCACCCTCCATCCCCGCACAAGACGCCGTCTTCATGAGAAAGAACTGCAAAAATTTCTATCGATCAATGTTGCCAAACCTGATTGGTAGAAAAGAGCCAAATTTACATAGAATATACATGGAGATCACAACCTAAAATCTGATACTTTTGCAATTTGTAATTTGCATAATCTGTTTTCACTGCAATACTTAAACTCCCAATTATTGTTTGAGCCACAGATCTTCTACACCCACTCTAATCAACCCCAAAGCAGGAACCATCAACATTATCATAAGTAATGTACGGTTGCAGGCAATAAAAATGGAACACCTGAAATGCCTTCTTCCCTTTAAGGCGTTATGTGTGTTGTATAATTCTACGGCAATGAGTGGTTTTTAATAGCAAATTCTCAATGGTAACTTCTGCCACCACCGTAGAATTAGGCAAAACATTTCAGGGAAGCGGGGCATTTCAGGAACTAGATGTCAATTTTTATTGCCGGTCACTGTACGGTGCATATCTTTGTTGCTATAACAAAGAAATTCTTTCAATTTTAGTGTAGGTGAGATTTTTGTAGATAAGATCATTAGTAGATGGCAGTGGCGGCGATCAGGGAGGCGTTGTAGGCAGTTGCCCCACACTTTTCGCCAGTTTTTGCCTCCGCACTATGGTCTCCCCAGTGAGGGGTGAAGAACAAGGAACTTACACTAAAAGCTATGTCACTCGTGCAGTCTTCAAGTTCCCCATGGAGATCATTTCCTAATTTTAGGAGCCCGGGTTCGATACCCGGTGGAGACACAAAATGGTACTGATCCCACTTTAAACTGTAGGTCCAGTCCCGGTTAGCCTTACTGTGCATGAATTGGACTCAAAAACAACTGAAACAAACAAGCATAAAGCTAATTTTAAGAGCCAAGTAAAGACGAGCAAGAGGGTCAAATCTGGCTCCAATCTCACTAAGCTGGCAACAGTGCTATCGATTAACACCCACGCACACCAGTGTCTCGCTGGACGGTGCATTGACACCTGCACCGGCGATAAGTATTCCGAACGTGGCGCCGGGTGCGAGCTGATCCGACAAGGACATCTTGTGCAATACCATTCCTCCTCGAAAAAGCTGCAGAAGCGGCAATACATCACTACGGAGAAGACAAATGAATCTACAAGGATCCGAAGCTGTTGAATCGCACAAGAACCAATTCGGCGCTTGTGACACTTGCATACAACGCCAACAATTGGACGATCATCCAGCAGATTTACCTGTGGGTGTAATGGCTCTAACCAACACTGAAAATTGAATAACGCCGGTATAAAAAACCTTGCAGTAGTTTCAATGTCAGCGCTCCTTAATCGCAGAACCCGTATTCTGCATGCAAATTCAATAAGTGTTTGAACTTGGCAATATATGTCCGGTACATAAATATTGCAGCTTTCCTGACATCGTCCTACCGGACAAATAAAAATATTACGACCAAACTTCTTGCAAGTAGCTCAACAGGTTCAGCAGTTGCACTTCCTTTTATGATAAAAGGAAAAGGATGAGCGGCTTCTTTAAAGGTTGAATACCCTTTTTATAGTTGCATCGTTTGTTGGCCTTTTAATGAGCTTAAGCTTCTGTTTACAGGCAAGGGAAATCAATGACTAAGGCTAGGATTTTGAGGCAATTGCATATTTTTGGGGGGAAAGCCCAATCAATACATTGCTCACTTAGATGTTTATGGGATTCATAACCAGGGAAAGCCAAATCAATACATTGCTCACTTAGATGTTTATGGGATTCATAACCAAAGGATCCGAACAAAGCATCTTGATGGGGCATTTTTTTAAATGTCGATTTTGCAGGATATTGCATTTTTAGGTGGATTCATGGCATTTTAGTGCATTTTAAACAGTTTATTTTGACTTTATCTTGCTATTTTTATGTTTTCACGAAAGAAGGGGCATTTCTTAGGGATTTTGTT
Organism: Lepisma saccharinum; assembly: GCF_977018435.1. NCBI lineage: Eukaryota > Metazoa > Arthropoda > Insecta > Zygentoma > Lepismatidae > Lepisma > Lepisma saccharinum. Next base: position 31,343,185 of record NC_139239.1, on the reverse strand, counting down.
TATTTTCTTAAAAACCCAATTGTTTCTTGGCAGTACGAAAGTCATAACATCAACTTGGTTCCAGGATATCTGGCAAATTATTTTATCTAGGTCTGTTTCTTCAGAAGAAAGAGGGACAAGTAAGTTAGAAAAAGTTCATGGGAAAGTGAGAAAGCAAGTAGCAAAGGAAATAATTCTGGTTTTGAACAAAAATAAAGGGTTTAGTACGTAATATTTATGGAGCAGTAGTATAAGACAATAATTATATTACATAGAGGCTAATGGAGACTGGATTACACTTTGGACATGCATATAGCCACCGAAAAAGGAGTAGGTACTTTATTGTAATATGCAACAAAAACCTGGACTTAAATCCCGAAACGGAAGGCCAGATCCAACCAAGTGAAACAAGTCGTTCCATATTGCGAAAAATGCCCCGAAGAGCGTTTGGTTCAGCGCTGTCAACATCTCAACAAGACGAAACAGTACAAACAGGTCAAATGGACCGTATGTTTGGCTCCTGGACAGTACACTTTCATTTTAGGGATCTTTGTACTTGTGTGCGTACCTTATACAAAGGCTGTCGCAGAGAAGGTGAGACTAATTCCTGTATAGGAAAACAGCGACATCCATTGGCTAGCAAATGTACTAGGGTGAAAATTTGGATCATTAGCTGCCGATTGAGACCAAAATGAGCGTAATAGGTCAAAAAGTCGTGACTGCGTAGCAGTTAAAAGACAAGCATGTTCATGGACCCCTCCAAGAATCATTAAAATGAAACAAAATAAATTACAAACCACAAAATTTTTATTCAGAATCAGCCATATCGAGTAGACGTACATCTTTTTTCAAAATAGGCACCACTGACAGCTAAACAAGCGTCCATACGCTCCTGCCACTTTGTGAATGTATTTGAAAATTCGTCGTCAGGTAGCGAACTGAAGAAAACTTGCGCTACAGTGATCACTTCTTTGTTCGTCATGAAATGACGACCACGTAAAGCGGCCTTTAAAAGTGGAAATAGCCAAAAATCGCAGGGTACATGGTCCGGGCTGTATGCTGGATGCGGAAAAATTTATATTTTTCTCCTCGTCGCGTAATCCTGAAAAGCCCGCGCGGTATGCGGGCGTGCATTATCGTGATGCAATATGAAGGAGTTCTTCAAATGCGGCCTCTTTTTTGCTACGTGCTGGCGCAGAGTCTCAATGACTCCTTGGTAACACTGTGGCTCTACTCAGTGTCTTGATCGGCATATGCCTGTTGAAACATTGCATTGGTTTCCGCAGCACTTTTCCCTAAACGCCAAAAAAATTTTATGGCATGTCGCTGTTCATCTTGAATACTCATCGCGAAAAGCAATGTTATACACAAAAACCTGGAGGGGTAAACGAAACACGTTCCACGTAAATCAACACAGCTACTCACTAACGTGGTTTCGCAACATGTGACAACTTGCTACGGAAACATAATGAGTCATCCTACACGATGCGACTAGTGCCAAAACCATAGGCAGTGTTGCCAAGCCAGGAAAAAACCTGTCTCACCTTCTCTGCGACAGCCTTTGTATATTATCGTATGGAATGTGTACTTATCAAATTTGGATTTCAATATGCAAAAATCTGATGATGAGAGAAATGTTGGTTACTAAAGCCAACTTACCTGGATGGTAACCTGAGAACACTTTTTTGAAGGCTTTGTGTCTCTTGCTTATTGTTGCAGTTTGTCTTGTGTGCTTGTGGATCATTGTTTCATCTTGTTCAAAAAACTTCATTAATAATATTTCTTGAAGTTCGTGGGGATTTCTGATGCTCATCCCCAGAATCGTATATTTAGTGTAATTTACGAAGTTTACTAAAAGCAACGCCAGATGGCAGGAAATACTAACAATACTCTCAGCTGTACAGAGTGGCTGAATAGCGTAATTTACATTCGTGATCGGACAGTGAATTAATCTACCAATTTATAGTGGTTATATCTTCTCATGAAAATGTCGCATTATGCTACAAATTTACTAGACATACTGGAGTAATACTAAAGAACAATGAATCATCTTGCGCAATTGGTTAACAATTTCAAATTTCTCGGTCTAAGCCGTACAGATGATTGGTAACTAATAAAGATTTTCAGCACGCATGAAATTTTCGTCAATGGTCACAGGTAGAGCCGGCTCGAGGGGACCCTCGCCAGATAAAAATAATTGTTTGTGTACGGTTTATTGGTTTATTAATGGTTTAACCAATTAAGCAACTAATCTCATTTCTCCTGGCTTCATGGATTATTTTGACATACTTTAAAATATCCAAAAATACTGAAATCCGTTCATAAAAATCATATTAAAATAGTTCAATCAAAAATAGTTAATATGCAGTATCCGTTTAGTTATTGAATGAAATCATGAAGCGAAAATATTATTTTATATGTAACAATGTAAATTCACTACAGCGCCAAAATTCAATGAAAAGAAAAGAGAATTATGATAGAGAATGTTATTGGATATGATTAAAAATTGCTACTTTGTTTCGTTTGATGAACACAGCGAGGTTTGTAATTTAATACCTTATGAATGTCGCACCAGTGGCACATCGGAAACAAAAAGAAACAATAGTTTAGAAACACGAAAAATATAAATTGTTTTAATTTTAATAATGTTTGTTTGTGATATTTGGACACCTGATCATTATAAAGAACAAAAAATATCTGAATTTTTCAAACTTCTGAAAAAGTTTTGGTTATAGGCCCCGCCCCCACCTACGGCCGGCCGGCTCTGCTCACATGCATAGATACACACACGGAACATCCCGTGGGAGCCTGCTGTGCCTGTAAGAAACAAATTCCCGGCACGGAATGAAAAAATACGAGCATATAAAAAATATAAATTCAACAGGCAATAACTCTCGACTGAGAGTGCTCCCATGGATTCGATGACGGTTACACTTTATTCTTGATCCAGTTTCTTCCGGGGCAGCCTTTTGTTGAGGAGCTCCTACGGACGAGAATATGAACTGGGAGAATAACAGCATCTCATATCAACGGGTCCATTAATCATCTGCCGCCCTCCTTCGCCGCGAACCAGTTTCTCTGTATCAGGATGTATCGTGGCTTTGTGCCACTCCAAAGACACCCCTGCGGCCAAGCCTCGTAACATGATTTTCAACTGAGGCAAATCAGTATTACACCGCTTATTATATCATATTAAAGTTTTATATATTACACAGTATGTAGTCTGTAGATATTACATGTATAGAGGTATCGTAAGCAGTGCCGGGTTCGAATTAGCTGAAGGGCTAATAGGAAAAAGTGGGGTAATAAAGAAAATTAGATGTAGTTACACATACATATTAGACAATGGGGTTTTTGATAAGTATGTGTAACTATTGATCTAATTTTCTCCGTTACCCCATTTTCTTTCTACTACCTCTTCAACTAATTCGGACCCACCAGCTGCCGCTGCCTACTGAACAAAGAACCAATGGGATGTTTTGTATGGAGTGTATAGAGCGTGTGTGTGTGGGTGGGTGAGTGTGTGTGTTTGGGATAGAGAGGGGGGGGGGAAGAGATCATGATAAAGAGAAAATAGTGACATAGATTGAAATGTTGTTTAAAGTCCGCTTTATGCACGGAAAGGCTAATCGGGACTGGACCTACAGTTTAAAGTAGGATCCGAACCACTGTGCCATGTGTCTCCACCGGGTATCTAACCCGGGACCCCTTGATTACAAGGCGACGACGTTACCACTACGCCATCGGGAAGACCCAACTAGCAGTGGCGTATACTGAGATCAAGATCTGGGCTATCTTACTGTCACATGGTCCTAGGCTATGAATAGAAATCAGGGTGCCAACTCCTAGGAAATCAGGTTGCCAACTCATAAGAAATGAGGTTGCCAACTCATAAGAAATGAGGTTGCCAACTCATAAGAAATGAGGTTGCCAACTCATAAGAAATGAGGTTGCCAACTCATAAGAAATGAGGTTGCCAACTCATAAGAAATGAGGTTGCCAACTCATAAGAAATGAGGTTGCCAACTCATAAGAAATCAGGCTGCCAACTCATAAGAAATCAGGCTGCCAACTCCTAGGAAATCAGGCTGCCAACTCCTAGGAAATCAGGTTGCCAACTCCTAGGAAATCAGGTTGCCAACTCCTAGGAAATCAGGTTGCCAACTCATAAGAAATCAGGTTGCCAACTCATAAGAAATCAGGTTGCCAACTCATAAGAAATCAGGTTGCCAACTCCAAAATCACCATCATCATCTCACCGATATGAATAATTTTGATTACAATTTCTGATCAATTTTTCTCCTGTATTTTATTCTCTAGACTCGAGGCTTCGCAGAGAGCCTAGCTAGCCTAGAATATACCCTCCTGCCAACTAGTGACATAAAGAATGGGAATAAGCGAATGAGTGTGTGTGAGAGAGAAAGGAAGACAAAAAGAAGTAGAGCAAGGCCACACAATTGAATTAAGAGACAGACAAGAGTGAGCGACGAAAAGTGATGCGAGAGAAGTTAGAAAAAACTGAAGCGCAAGAAAAAATAATAGAAGACGAATAAGAGAGCAAAATATAAAAACGAGGGGAAAAAAGAATCTAGAGAAACCGAGAAAGAAAAAGAAGAAAACAACACCCAATTCCATATAACCCTACCACATAATGAAATTTTTAATTGACACTCAAGCTGGGAAATGATCACGGTTCCCTTCCCCCTTCACCGAACCACAGCTCAAACTTTAACCGATTGCCTCTCCAAATCAACGCACGCGGCAGGAACCCACATACTGGCGGAACAGGCGTGCGCCCACGAACCCACAATGTGTATTCACGTTCCGAGCAGGCAGTTCGGTGCCTAGCGGAAAAATTTCACGTAGCCAGGGGAAAAGGCTGCTGTAGACATTAATCTTAATTAAGTTCCTTGGCACGGAGAACTTGACACCCCCGCGGCAAAGGCACCGGCACGTTTGCACACATGGGAGGCCGGGTTTGCCTTCGGTACTCGAACGAAGGAACGTAAATTTTTCAAAAGCAATTTGCCGCTCTTAGGTAAGCTTCGCTTTCGCCTTTCAGCTTCTACGCGGACTTTAATTTTCTCTTGCGAAGAGTTCTATTAATTTGCCGGCCACCGTGGCGGAGTGGTTAGCACATCGCGCTACGACGTCCGGGGTCCTGGGTTCGAAGTCCGGCATGGATGTTTGCGATTGTCCATCAATTTCATCATACCATCACTCATCGCCATCTTCGCAAATTAGCCAAAAGTGGAACAAAAAGCGAAGTAAAAGAAAGCAAATCAATAAAAACAATCAATAATTTATATACAGGGTGGCCCCAAAGAGTTAATCTTTTTTCTTGGGTTACCCTGTAATTCGGGTTGCGAGTTCCAAATATGAGTATATTAGGGGGGAGATGAGGGCAATCGCTCTCAATGAATCTTCAATTAACAAAAGACTAACTAAAAATTAGGTGATTTTTTTTGTTGCGCCAAACTAAAAATGAGTTTGACAAAAAAAAAAAAATAACGGAAAGTGAGTGTGAAAACCAATTTACAGTTGCAAGATTTACTACTTCAAGGGTGGTGATACGAAGACATAGGTTGTGACCACCAATTTATTGGTTATAGAGTTCTTAACAAAATGTTAATTAGGATAATTGACAACATAATTGAATGGAATTTCATTACATAACATTTTTTCTTTGTTGACTTAGCAGTTTCCTAAAGAGCAAAATCGAAATTATCTTATATTTTTAATCTGTATTTTGCACACAATATATTTATATTTTCATTTGCTATTGATAGGTCGCTACCATGAATTTGTTGCTAGTTTTTTTCTTTTTTACAAATCGATTGAAAGAAATATGAAATATGCGATTAACACAAGAACGTCGTATCTCTTTCAGTCCAGGATATTTTATCTTAAACGTTTAATTATTATATATTGAAGGCTTGTATCAATTCTTAAATTTTGACTGACTGTTATAAAAAGACACACGCTGTCATGTTCTTTGTATCGGGCCTCCCCGACAGCGTGCAACGTCCTCGTCTTGTAATCAAGTGATCCCCGGTTCGATACCTGAAGGAAGCATATAGTGGTTCAAAACCTAAATAGTTTGAATTTTGTATTTATGAATGAACAATGTATTCTACAAGTTCAAACATTACATTACGGTATGATATTCAACCGCATACAAGGCAATGGCTCAATTTACATGCATGAGCAAACACAGATTTTAAGGCAACAAAAATTAAGCTTATTTTTCCTTGTCAATTTCTTGCACATCGAAGAGATTTTAGAGAAACGAATACTGATTTATCGCCTTAGCTATTGTCTTCGCTACTTCGTTCGAAAGTAGATACCTTGGGCAAGTTTTTTTCTTTTAAATATCCTTATTAAGTAAATACGACTTAGCTTACGTCACATCCGGCTTAAAGCAGCTTTGCAAGCGGTCCGAATCCTGTTTGGGATGCAAGGATTCACTCTAATCTCATTTCTGTTAGAAAGAAAAAGTTCCCACCGTGGTGGGGGCACTTTTTTTGTGGCCCCCGGCCAAGTTTTGCTAAGCATCTCCAGCGCTAAGGGGGTTGGCAGTTAATAAAGGAAATGACAAACGGAAAATAAAGAAACAGGGAAGAGAGTTGGAAAGGAAGGGGGAGAGATGGCACTCTGCCCTCTTTCGTTCGCTCGCTTTGGCACGAAATTGAGGGGGGGGGGAGGGTTCCCGACCAAAAATGAAATCAAAACCAGACCACACAGTCAGAAGCTTTAATAACATCATCTCATTCCAAGGGGGATTACTATTCTATGAAGACAGTTCAATTTTTTGGATGGCTAACCAATTATTTTTCACTCCAAATAATTAATAGCTTTTGGGTTTTTCTTGACCTTTTTTTTTCCTCTTCCCTTTTTTTTTTCCCAACCACCATAGCTGAAGGGGACGTCACCCTCATTTCATGGTGAAACAGTTTCACTTAGGGGAAAATAAGCGGCGTTCGAATGCAAGGACTTGATATTACATACGTGTGAAGGTATTCGCCGTAATTAATTTTAACCTTAGGTGGCAACGGTAAGGTCGAACGTGACACCATGCGATGTCATGGAATGGACACCTTAACCTTGTAGTGTGATGTTCTCTTTGGGACTACCCGATGACGTAGTGGTAACGTCATTACCTTCCAATGAAGGAGCCTTGGGGTTCCATACAAGGCAGAGGCACATAGTGGTTCGGATTCCCCTTTACACTGTAGGTCCAGTCCCGACTAGTCTACATGGGCATAAAGTGGGCTTAAAAACCCAAACTCTTTGGCGTAGTCAGTACGCCAGGAGGTATGAAGAAACCAGTGTTACAACATGTCTTTACCAGTACTTTCAACTGCGCTGCTGCATACAATTTATCTGTACTTATCACCGGCTCCAACTTCCTAATTTATTTAAGCCCAATTTGGTGAAAACCATAAAATGTTTGTTGTTCTTGTTCCTTGTTATGCTTCCGAGGTATATTAAGTTTTAAAAAATGGTTACTATGAAGGGAAATGTAATAGCCGCGGTGGTCTAATCGGTAAGGCGTCTAACTGCTACGCACTGGCCCGAGTTCGATTCCCAGGGTGGGTGATCGAAGGTCGGAATTTTCACGGCATTGTGGCCAAGAGGTTTACCCAACCTCAAATAAATGGGTCCCTTGGGGGGGAGGGTAAAGGCAGCCGGAGCGTAGTGCTGATCACATCACTTCAAAAAAATGGCCGAGATCGAAAATGTGCGAGGCCCTATCCCGACATCTCCCTATGTATGCCTTCATGGCAAGGTGTTACACGGACGGGAAAACTTACCTTTATAAAATAAAATTTAAGCTTAACTATGGCGCCACTTGCATCGCCACTCACACACAATGGATGCAGTAAAAATACTCCTTTAAAACAATAAAAATATCTGTGCACCAGGTGTTCTTTAGTTAGTGTAAAAAGCTGCTTCCAGCGAGCACTGCAGGGGAAAGAATCGGACAGGGATCAGATGAAGATGCTACCACATGCTGGGCTCGCAGATTCGCTCTGTCATTGGTTACTAGCCACTTCCAGTGACGTGGAAGCATTGGCTGCCACCATAAAGCACGTCAGCTGATTTTACTATTGCACTCGGCGCAGGAACATCCCATGACCATTAAAATGTATAGGTGAACCTTAGCTTGAAAAAAAACAGTGATTCCAACTCAACAATAAAGCCTCCAGGAGATATTGAATTAAAATGTTAATCTGTAAAGGGAGGGATGGGGTCGAACTCTACCCATCATCTCGTGCAATCGTGCTCCAGCTTTTGTGAACAACCCCCCCCCCCCACCTCTTGTTCCCATATATCAATGCCTAAAGAGAGAAAATGGAGGTCGAAGATTGACACTCAAGCATAACGGATTGCATGCACTTTAAGGATGAACTCAACGGAGACAAGTGTTACGGCCTTGTAGTTCCCTAATTTAACGTTGTTTTCTTCCTCTTTAGGCTAATCGCAGTGATGACTAATGATGATTGGAATTTGGAAAGGTGTGTGGCGTTTTCGTTGGTGCAGTCCTCTCTCTTTTTTTGTAGTTTTGTTATTTCGAGTCGCTTATCTTCCATTTTTGGTTCATTGAGGCAATGGGAGACAAAGTGATGCTTAGGTGAAATTGATGAAGGCACACACACACACACTACGCCGAGGACTAAATTATTGGGGTTTAAGGGGTGACCGACCCTTGCTGAGGACGCCCAAATGTTAACCTCCCTTCCACGTAGTACACCCTGGACTGCATTTTCCAGACCAACAAGGGTATGGTGTCTGGACTCACGACCAGTATATGAAACTTGAAATGTGTGCTGTCCATGTGTGTTTGTAAATGTTCGTTCTTCTATTTCATCTGATCGTAGGGTCGCCCGCAAGATTTTATTCTCGGGGAGGGGGGGGCAGCAGTTCTTAAAATGGGGGAAAGGTGTGGTGATGCTTTCCTGCCAGTTAAGAGAATTCTCATAAAGCATGCACAGCACTAGAATAATTTGCATAGGCACTCGATCTGCTGTCTTTCACGGCACCCCTTACATGTTTTCACGCTGTGATTTTAAATTGAATTACTATATGAAGTCTTTCCAGAAATCTCAGGCAAATCTCTCTGGGGGCGCCCTTGTTTGATCACCATTTATCCTCATCCTCGCAATTATCCAAACGTGTCAGAAACGCAAAAGCAAATCAAATCATGAATTAAATTGAGGAAGGGACAATCGCTTAGAACACGGAACCTTCAGTAGACGTATCTACAACAGAACATTCAAGCCATAAGGGCACTGAGTCGACTGTTATATCCTTAAAAGGTATGCAATCCCGTATGCTTGAGCCCAGCATTGCATACTTTATCCTCCGACCGTACAATTGATGAATATAATTACCTCTACGGGGTTTTATGGTTAAAAAACTCGGGTGTGCCTAGCCATCACTAGCAGAATGATGAAGAAGAAAGATCGACAAATCTCTAGAGCGAAAGAAGCACCGAATGACCGATAAGTAGCAGAAATTTTTCAGTCACAACCCTACGGCTTGGCAATATGCATGCACTTTTCGAAAAGAGCCCTTCCCCATCTCCGCTAAGTGCACCACCCTACAGTCCATCGACCCAAAAATCCATGATGAATTCAGTCGGAGGGATAGAAGGGCTGTTACTTCCAACCAAGGAAGGGAAATGTGGCAATTTTTGGATGCATATCGAGCGAGAAAGATTGAAGTTTCGAAATGCAAGGGAACGGAGGGGAGGGTGCGGTGGTTTATTTATGTTCGCTCAGGTGTGTACGCGAAAATCTGGAGAAAGGATGAGACGGCAAGGAACAGGGGAGGGAAGAACTGTCGAAGATCACTCTCGCTGGAATAGATAAAAAAGAGAAGGGAGGGAAGGAACGTGCTTGCCTTCCGAAATAAACTAGAGTACGAGAAATGCAGAATTGACTGGAAATCTTTCCTCGTATGTTAAAATTCGTGGTCCTCACTCGGCACGGTATTTGAAAAATTTACAGTGGGGAGGGATTTCAATAGCTCCTTTCGAAGCATTGGGATATTGTATACATTGCATGTATAGCATCCTCCCCTAGGACCAAAAATTATTCAATCACAGACGGGGGAAGCGTTAACCAGAGGGGAAGCTCCCCACATCCCCCCTTCAAAACACCATCCTGTTCTCACTACTCACCAACCCAAGTGCTTTTGCACTTTATGCATTATACGCCTTTGCGTAAGCGTAAGGAATGTTCAAACTTTGCACCATCTTGTTTCGTTATTTTGGGGGCGGAGAATCAAATTCAAACTCGTGCTTCTATCTCCTGGGTTAATCGCGAAGTTTGAGGATGATTTGATTTTTGTTATTTATCGTCTCTTTTCTGCCACTTATCGCTAGCGATGATGAGAATGAGTGACGATATGATGAAATTGAAGGGACACCCACAAATAACCCATGTCCAGGCCGGGATTAGAACCCGGAACCCCTGGCGTCGTAGCTCGCTGTGCTAACCATCGGCGTTGAAGACGAGACATGAAGAATGATTAAATAAATAATGGGACAAGACAATGGTACAGCCATGTCTGACAAACCTGGGAAATCTACCTTAGTAGCAAGATACGAGGAACACCACTCCCCTACAGAGCATGGCCGGACTCGCATTTGCGCGTGTGTTGTGTGCACATACATACATGACATATTTCAGGATTCTATATAGCAAAAATATTGAATTTATTTGGCCGCGTTCTTCTTGTGTATGGGAAGGAAGTGTGTGTATTCTCAACTGAGAACTTTTTGGGCCCTTCCTAGATGAATTCAGTAATGCTTTTTACCTACGACAGCTTTACATTCCCTTCTCCCTCTCAACAAACTGCAACATGCCGTGATGGGGGTGTAGGGATAAGGCGCCATACATTCACAATCTCGGCATAACTCTCGAACGCCTGGAGCAATTTCAACCAAACTTGGTACACGTATCACTTGTAATCTGGAAAGAATACTTTGGGGTAAGACAACCCTGGCACCCCTAGGGATGGAGTGGGAAGGGGTGACATTTAAAAATAATCCAAAACAACCGATATTAAATTCCTCACAAACAGACATCCGTGACTCTATGCAATCCCACACAACGATAGTGTTACTCGGTTTGTCTAACATTCAGGCTGATATGACTTGCGAAAACGCCCGATATTAGTGTGGAATCCATAGTTTACTGAGTCTATCCCAATGCCGTTCAACTCCAAGTTCATCACCTATCGGCATGGGGGGGGGGGGTGAGAGGGGGTGAAAAATAAAATGCCACAAATGACCTAGATTAGTGTCGAATCCACAGTTTTCGGAGTCGCTAAGCTAATTGGTGACATTGACGATCACAATTAAAATTTGTTACATTTTACACTATAGTTAGAATTCATTATTTTCCTGTCTAATACAAAATTGGGATAAATAAATACCCGGGCAACGCCGGCCAATCAGCTAGTTAGGAATATACGCAAGGAGCCACTCTATGCAAGGATATTGCTTGAATTTTTTTTTTGCATGAAATCACCCACCCTGGAATCGAACCCGGATCTATACGCACGCACGCATGTACACACACACACACACACACACACACACACACACACACACACACACACACACACACACACACACACACACACGTGTATGTATATATATATATAATGGATAAAAGCAAGGAGGGCCAGAAGGGCTAAGTAAAAATCAAAGAAGGTAAAAGGAAACACTCACCGGACAGTAGAAAAATTCAAAATTTTCGCTAACTTCGTAGCATCATCGGTGTGAGGAGAAAAAGACGGAACCTTCTTTGATTTATATATATATGTATGTATGTATGTATACATACATACATGCACCCACATTTAAATTGTAAGGTGTCAAGATAAGTGGATAGACCAGTGGAGTAGCATTTAGCATGCCTAGAGTCCAGTATAATCATTCAAATAGTGGGGTGAGAGTTATTACTATAGAATTTGTTCATTGGCATAAAATTATTGCCCTTTTTGACGCAATAGCAAGAAGAAAAAATGGCTATAGTGGAAGAACATGTGCCATAAAAAGTTACGACTGTCGGACCATCCTCTTCGAACACGATGTAATGGCCACAGCACGCAAGTCGATTTCGTCTCCTTTTTTTGTTCGGGTTTTACGACTTTCGACTGCGGGCAGGGCGTGGGCGTGGTGTGCGAAATGCTCTTTGTTACCCCCAGTGCGTTTGCAGCCACGGGCAAGGGACGAGGATACATGAATTCCAGTCGAGGAACATCGACTGTTTGTGTGTCTCTACATCCCTTACAAATCTAAGCAGGATCCAGGTAATAAATTGAGTCATTATCTCGTGGACTGTTACTTGTTTAAAGTAATGTGGACCAGTTAAGGCTCAGTAAGGATCTTGTTCCAAAAATATCGGGTGATCCGTTTGAGATGTCAGAAAAGTAAACCGTTGTGTACAATAGGTTAATGTACGTATCTCTGAGCAGTTTGTTGTAATATATGCAGAAAGGATGTAAGATTTGAGTGAGTGCAGGTTTACAGATTTCAGCCGCGTGGCGCTAGCCTTCATGGTAGATAAAGATAGTGGTCACGCCACAACAGCGCACAATGTATCGTATGGTATGTGAAATTTTCGAGTGTCATATGCGCACTATGACAGCCACATGGCTGAATTCTGTAAACCTGCACTCACTCAAAACTTACATCCTTTCTACATATATTACAACAAACTGCTCAGAGATACGTACATTAACCTATTGTACACAATGGTTTACTTTTCTGACATCTCAAACTGATCACCTGGTATGTTATAAACGTGTTATTCCCAGCTTGCGGGGAGGGGGATCCCCCCCCCCCCATCAACGATCATGTCTTCAATAATCTCTCTCACCAAAAATTTCCGGTGGAGGAGAGTTTTTGTTTATCAGCAAAAATAAGAAAATAGTTTTGACTTCAAATATACTTTGCTGAGGTTAATATCGAAAATTTACACATAGACATTCATGAGTGTTACATGCTTCTCTCCCTAGTTCTGGTAATGGCACGGTGCCAAATGTAACACTCCAGACATAAATTAGAATATAAACTTATACAAATTGAACTGTTAAGAAACACAGCTGTAGCTACGAAAGATAGGGGCTGAACGAGCAAAGAGGGAAAAGGTTGGACAAAAGTAAACGTCGCGATCACCTGTGAAAATGTTGGTACCTTATAATATTGCTATTATTATTGTTATACAGAGTGTCCGAAAAGTCACGCAACCCGGTGTTTTCGACCGTATAACGGAATAGCGAAACGGAATGAGAAGAAACGCTTTCTGCCAAGAGAATGTCCTGTATATTGGGAAAATTTAGAGAGACAAACATATGTAAGAACATGCATGTTTTAATAACAAATAAGCAAAGTGTTGCCAAAGGCGGAAAAAAAATATTTGCATATCGTGTGTATTGATGCACAGAACTCACTGAGGTAAATTATTGCAACATTTCACAATACCAACGAACAATTTGGATGGCCATCTAATGAATTTGACAGAAAACGAACTTTGACGAAGTTTCAAAAACATTGCACAAGGGAATAAATGGGCTGTTCCAAAAATCGATGTTTTCACAATATTACGAGGGACACTGGCAACACTGTTGGTGTCACGTGTCACTAACAGACGTGTTTCACCTCAGGCTATCACACTAAGGCACTTTTAACGACAAAGGAGAAAGTTGGTTATTCTCGAACATATGCAATAAATTACATACACCTTGCAACCCTGAAATGTGGTTTCAATTGGATAGGTATGTCAACAGCCAAAATTCCAGGCATTGGTCGACAGAAAACCCACATCAGTTGCATGAACTACCCTTGCACTCTCCGAAAATCGGTGTATGGTGTGGAAGATTGCGACGTCGTATTGTGGGACCGTTATTCTTTGAGACAACAGTGGATACTGCTGTGTACGGGGATCTCATAATGCAATTCGTTGCTCTCCTGGAAGAAGACGAACGTGATGTTTGGCTACAACAACATACATCAAATGAATCTCTTCGTATGCTGAGAGAATTTTTTGGTGATTGTCTAATATCGAAGGATTTATGGCCCAGTCGCTCGCCCGATTTAACATCTGGAGATTTTTTTTCTGTGGGGTTACTTAAAGGGGAAAGTATACCAAACGGGACCCAGAACATTGGAGGATCTGAAACGAAACATTACACAGGAAATTGACAATATCGGTGCTGCAACCCTCAGGAAGTTATCTGAGAACATGATCAAGCGAACCAACTTATGTATCCAAGAAAATGGTGGACACTTCAAACATTTGCTTTAATTTGTAGCGATACCCACATATCAGGATTGCAAGGTGTATGTAATTTATTGCATATGTAAGAGAATAACCAACTTTCTGCTTTGTCGTTAAAAGTGCCTTAGTGTGATAGCCTGAGGTGAAACACGTCTGTTAGTGACACGTGACACCAACAGTGTTGCCAGTGTCCCTCGTAATATTGTGAAAACATCGATTTTTGGAACAGCCCATTTATTCCCTTCTGCAATGTTTTAGAAACTTCGTCAAAGTTCTTTTTCTGTCAAATTCATTAGATGGCCATCCAAATTGTTCGTTGGTATTGTGAAATGTTGCAATAATTTACCTCAGTGAGTTCTGTGCATCAATACACACGATATGCAAATATTTTTTTTCCGCCTTTGGCAACACTTTGCTTATTTGTTATTAAAACATGCATGTTCTTACATATGTTTGTCTCTCTAAATTTTCCCAATATACAGGACATTCTCTTGGCAGAAAGCGTTTCTTCTCATTCCGTTTCGCTATTCCGTTATACGGTCGTAAACACCGGGTTGCGTGACTTTTCGGACACTCGTATTAGCTGAGAAATTGCCATAGGAGCCTGTCTGACTTATGGTTTTACATGTGCTATGAGGCAAACAACTGTAGTAAGTCCATAGCATTTGTCAGTGGTATGCAAAATTAATCTACCTTCTGAGGTTCCCATGCTGATTATGAACAATGTCCAGTCCATCCAAAATCAATGAACCTATCTAACCAGAAAGAAAATTCTGTTATACTCAGTGTTGCCATCAGAAAATTTTGATTGGGGGAGGCACAAAGGTTGACGAGGTATTTTCACGTGGTCTTTGGTACTCTTTAGCTTTTCCTTTCCCTGTCCTATATCTCCCCTCTCTCTTTCTCCTCCTTCCATGCTCAGTTCGCTATTCGTTCTTTTTTGATCCGTTTCTCTACCTGTTAATCTCTCTCTCGCCCAAATTTTACGTTTTTCTATTCGTTTTTTCTTGCTCCGTTTGTCTTCCTTCTTCTCCATCTCTTAGTTCCATTCTATATTTCTACATTCCTCCTTTCTTCTCTCTTCCTTCTATTCCCCTTTTTTCTATTCATTCTTTCTTGCTCTGTTTCTCTACATATAATATTTCATTCCTCTTTCTCTCTCATTATCCTTTTCTCTATTCCTTCTTTCTTTCTCAGTTTTTCTACCTGCCACACGCAGTATTTTCCATTTATTTATTCTTGCTGTTTCTCTACATACCCCCTCTCTCGCTCTCTCTTCCTTCAATTCTACGTTCTTCAATTCCTTTATCTTGCTCAGTTTCTCAATCACATTGTCTTCCTTCGTTTCGGTACTATCAACCTCTCCCTCTGTTGCTTCAATTCTCAGTTTCCCTATTCCTTCCTTCTTGCTCCGTTTCTGTCACTCTTTCTTTCCTGCTCTCTCTTCCCTCAACCTCCATTTTCTCTGGGTTCTGCTTCTCTCTCTCTCTGTATTCATATATGTTCCGAATTATTTCTTGATATTTCATTCTATCTCTGTTCAGTCCTCTGTGCATGAACATTTCTAATGTACACTGCGCTTGAGGGAGGGTGCTCTAAGGCTATCGCACAGTGATGACATCATCACTCAGTATTTGAACCAAACTTTTAGCCATGCTTCCTTACACCTGAAGAACAACAATGAGATGTGGAATGGTGCAACCAAGCATTTGAGTCTCTTTGTTACCGTTGACGGCTAAGACACACCTTCAAAATACACCAACGTGGCAACACAGTATAAAAAGACCTCTTAACCCGAGAAGCTACGCACTCATTTCCCTTTAAGGCCTTCGGGAGCAATTTGGAAATCCCCGAGGCGACTACCAACCGCGGCGCCCTTTGGAACCCCATTTCCAGAAAAGACTGTAAAATTATGGGTCATAACAAGAAGAAATGCCTTCGACGTTCCAGAAAGGAGAGATCCATCTTCTTGCTTTATTTTTTAACCTCGGTAGTTAGTTTGCGAGGCGAAAAAAACTGATCCCCGTATCCTACGCAAAATGAGGTTTCCCTCTTCGTCTATCGTAAGTGACTTTATGGGTGGGCGGAGACATAGAGGTGGTGTAGGGTTTCACTCGACGCCTGACTCGCGAGGCTGAGGCTGGAATGTTTACGAGCATTTGTCTCCACTTACTTTCATATTTTTGGGTAATGTTACGACACCGGGTAGTGTCTTATATGATCAACACATTAAAGGTTCTTGGTATAAGTTCCACCTCCACATTTGAAACTCTGGCACTACTAGTGTCGCCGTGTGGTTGCCGTGTTCCCCTTCTGGCGTCGTAAACTGTCAACTGCCATAAAATGTTATAGCTCAGACCACTGGCGTACGCAGGAGGAAGCTGATGAGGCTACAGCGCCTCCCAAAATTTGGAGGATAATTAATAATAATCCTGTGCGTAACAGCCCATGAAGGGCCTTGGCTTACCTACCGGCTGCCGGTCTCCCTCCCACGCTTTCCTTCGTCACCTCTAAGCGTGGATATCTTCAACCAGGATTGGAATAGTCGGGTGGTCAGCCCGACGTATCCCCAGCCGTCTCCGCGACCGGATTACGCTTACTCATTCGAAGCTTCCCAATTTCCTCACGATGGTGGGTTGCCACCGGCCCTATACGCAGGCCGAAAATTCCTGGAGACTGAACCCGGGATCGAACCCATGCCGTCCCGCTACCGCCGTCCTAAGCAAAGTGCCTTAGACCGCACGGCCACGGAGGAGAACTGGAGGATAATTACAATTTTCAAATGAAATCAGTGAAAAACAATTTTCGCGGTTTTTTTTCTATTTCCACAAAGTTCTCATCGCAGGCACATCAATGGGAGAATTATGTTTATTTTCCTCGACATCACTTAGCCTCATATTCTACTATAGAAGATATTGACACATCGTGTTAATTGGTGCATTTTTAGTGCATGACACGGAACAGTAGTTGATACAAGTACTTCTTGATGCATTTCTGTGTATTTTGATGCACCAAAATGTATAATAAGCAATTTATGAAGTTTAATGCGTTACTGGAGTCAAAAAATACACATTTGAGTCAATTGGCACATTTTGGATGACCGAAGTGAAAAATGAAAGTATTTGGACAAACAGTTCCAGAACATCTTCAAAAAACGATATGTTTATGAATAATAATAGTACTAACAAGACTTAGATGAGTACATTATGTAACATAACAAAAAAGGTGGGAACGGAAAAGGCAATGGCGGTCCTATAATGAAATCTGATGGTACTGCCTGTGGCAGTAACGAAAGAGCATCAACCTATACGCCAAAGTGCAATATAGCAGCATTTTCCCATCATATTGATGCATCCATACATGCAAGAAAGATGGACTGGTTATTGCACTGAAAGAAGGTAATTTTGCATCAAAAACTATGAAAGCCAAGTACATTAAATATATTTTTTTTTCTGCCACAGGGAAACGACCGAACACAACACGTTTTCTAAGCAAAGGTACACACTTACCTTGTAATTTCCTCCAAGAGCTTGCATGGATCTGCCGCATAGAACTTCACACCAAAATAAAGCGTAAAAGGGTCAGTTCCTGAAAAAAGCAAAAAGAAGATCCAAAATTAGCTACGAATGCATTAAAGTTGTTTTTACACCTACACAAGCATCAACCGCGATCATTAACAGTAATTAACCAAGACATTACTTGGCAAGCTTTAGTAGTGGGAGAAGTAATAGCATTTCTAATGAAGGAGTGCTGCATCGGGGTGATAACATGAAAATTACTGCCTTGAAAGATCTTACGGATGTATGTGTGCACACGACAACGATTGAAGCAACATCCATAATGTATTTTTCTTTCGGTGGCCATCTGTGTTTTATGCTTCGGAATCGCTGCATCCACCACCATAAAACAAGGAGGCATAACTTGTTTAATGTTCCTACTTCTTTTTCCTTTCCTCCTCCTAAGATCGGAGGCCACTGACTTGTGAATGCATTTTCTTTTCCTTTGCAGAAAAAAGTAAGAAGAATGTACCATATGGGAATAAGGTGCATTGTATCTATACACAGAGAAAATAAAATGCATCGCATTTAATGTACAGACTTCACGTGCTGGAATTGTTGTTTCCTTGGTTAGTCGTCCATCGAAACTTGTAAGTTGTGATCTGATGCAGTTTAATGCATCAAGGTAAATGAAGTGTTAGTATGAATCGAGAGAAACACTGAATGTTGTTTTGTACTTTAATAACAAATCAATGCATTTCATTGCAGTAGTAGTAGTAATATGTGTGCCCACCACACATTTCATACATATTTATTGATTGATTGATTTAGCTTATTTTACTCGCGTTTTGTGCCTCTTGGCTAATTTGCGAAGATGGGGATGAGTGATGAAATGATGAAATTGATGAATGGACATTCACAAACAACCAAGCCCGAGCGGGATTCGAACCCGGGACCCTTGGCGTCGCAGCGCGATGTGCTAACCACTCGGCCACAGGGTCCGGCTCATGTATATTTATGTAATTATTAATACTTTTATGGCTAATCGTTTTAAGTTGGGCCTCGCCGAAGGCGCAGTGGTAGCGTTGTCGCCTTATAATCAAGGGGTCCCGGGTTCGATACCGGGTGGAGGCACACAGCGTTTCGGATTCCACATTAAACTGTAGGTCCAGTCCCGATTAGCCTTACTTTGCGTAATGTGGACTTAAAACACAAACTCAATCAATCAATCGTGTTAGTTGTTGTTCAAGAACTGAAGAAAATTTCCATGAAACAGAGTTGAAAAAAACACCCATTTAACACCCAATATATGCTAGTGTATATATTTTAAGAACTGTGATAATAATAATAATAATGATCCAATCTGATGCATTTTTGTGCATGCTCCATGCTTGAAGCATTTGCTTGCACCTTCAAGCTTTTAGGCACTTCCTTACTTAATTAATGCATCTACTTTTCTGTGTGTAGGATGACTGTGAAGTATTTGTTGCAAAGTGACTTACACCTTCGTTCCACATTCCCCTTCATTACTACAGTAAGTATTACAGTACCACAGATGCAGTCTACCTTAAAGGAAATACCAGGCAAATTAATCATCACCTTGTTTCAAGCAATGTGATATTAAGAACGAAAAAAAAGGTCATGAAAACAACGATGGACAATTTGCATTATCCTTTCAATCGACTATAGTCGAGTTGCCCACCACCAAGTTCATTCGCTTTGTTTCAAGCAACGTGAGGTTCAAGAATTGAATTCAAGTCTCAATAAGCTGGTCCAGCACCAGAGGAGACTGAAACAAGACCCTTGGAAACTTCTTGGAACTAGCCCAAGAAAGGGACACATTTGGAGTGGGTCCGAGACTCTGTCTCGTTCGATCTTAGGTAGATTAAAAAAAAATACTTAATTCAAACTTACTTCACTACTGTCAGACTTCAACTGCTGTTAATAAATGCGTCATATATTTTGTTTATTGTAATTCGAAAGTCAATCCACTAGTGGAATTGTGAGAGTGTGCCTAAGATAAAATTCCTTTTTCAAGACTCTTATCATCGAAACGATGCGTCACAAAAATATATGTGGGGCCTATAGTGTACTAACTGTAGCTACCAACGAAATTTTAAGAATAAGCTAGTCAATGCAATTGAAACGATTAGTAGTGCATGTACTAATCTGGTAAGAAGAGCTTGGTTTTAGGAGTTCAGATAAAAATGGATGGATCAAGTGCGTTCTGATATCAAGTTGCTATATTTTAGTAGTAACAGAGCTGCACTGTGTACGGGAGGAAACCGGGTAGATCTGAAACTATTATAATAAATAGGAAAGTGTTTTTGGTAACTGCTGTGTAATTTAACACCTCTGAGGCGATTCATCAAAGTCCGAAGGGTTTTATATTGCTCCTGAGAAAGAGATTTTCTTTATTGTGGCAAGGTGAAATTGAAAAAGTAACGTTATACATTCTGGAATATGCGGAACACACACAGAGAGAAACAAGTGCAAATCTCATTACACCATTCCTGACTCAAAATGTGGCGATGGCAAATTCTCGAAGCACGATTTAGTTTCAAGAATGAAATGTAGGGAGTGGAAAAAAAGAAGAAAAAATACTTTTCGTGATCCTAAAATTTAAACATGCGAGCAAGCCGCTTCACGTTTTTGAAAGTTCTATTAAGATGACAATAAAACACCATCATGCAACTAACCTTACACGCGTTACCAGGATGCCAAGCCGAGTGGGTGGGAAGGAAGTGCTAGTTACGTAACAGTCCCTCCCCCTTTCCCTAAACTATATAGTGAATAACCTTCCATCATCTTGTATCTAAGACAGTTCGCTTTGAAGAAGCATGGCGTGCTGGAAAGAACCTATTTTCCGACTTCTCTTGGCCATGGACATTTTGGACATAGTGCAAAGCAAGGGTCTTGCATATGAACATACGATAACAGATGGCGCTGATGTTTCTAAATCTATTGAATCGATAATTAAACGCTATAAACGCAAAATCACAGACTAATGCCTTGAAAAATTATAGAAATCAATGAACTGCCCAGTGCTGTACATTATGAGTGTTATTGAAAACTATAGAGACATAGTTATTCGAGTGTAGGGCAACATTGACCATAGCTGGTAGGTGAAGAAATGTTTGGAAATTCAGATTTCAAAATAAAGGAAGTATGTAATGTAGTAATGCTAGTGTAGTGTGCTTATGAGTGCACAAAGCCAACACCGCATTAAATTTTGAAGGGCAATGAGTTGTCCGATGCCAAAGTACAAAACTATAGTCACTGAAGTGTAGGGCAATATTGAACGTAAGTGGCTTGTATACACACAACTATATATGTTATGTGAGCAAAAACAATACCGTTAATATTTTGATAGTAGGTTTGGAATAATTGAAGGGACATTAAGACGAGTCTTCACACACACAGTGTCAGTTCAAATCTCGAAACATGAAGTACAAGAACACATTCAACGTATCACCGCACAAACTCTGGCAGGAAATTAAGGGAAACAACTTTTCTCAACGTCTTTCTCATTTCAACGCTACAAATCCATGTAAAAATGAATTTTTATCCTGAATATATATGCAACGACCAACACAGATTAGCAATACCTACGATTGGTTCTGTAATTATTATTGTAATTATTATAGAGGAAAATACATGACTTGTATGTAATAAATCAGATAGATATTCGCTTGGTGTGATTGAAAAACTAGTGTTAATTGGGTTTAGGTAAGTTTTACAAATTCGTGCCAAAGTCTCGAAAAAGATCGAGAGTCTCTTGACACTACAAGGGCAGGTTGAAAAATTCGCGGCCTTCGTGGGTTCGAGCAAATTAGTACACAAACTAACACCATCAATTAAACGCTCATGAAATATGAACCTACCACGCAAAATCATATCCGGATCAAATAACTAGAACTTTTCTTTTTTCAGGCTCCAAATTGAGGATGTCAGACCAGATTCCAGACATTAGTAAATTTAATCACACAGATTAAATTAATTCAAACGCACAGAAGCTTGGTTTGCAGAGCATTCTTCGGACTTCTATTTGCAAGGTCTGCAAAAATTGCAGCAGCGTTGTGAAAAGTGCATTGCGTTAGGAGGAGAATATGTTGAAAAAACTAAGCACTGTTGGGATTGTCCATGTCTTATAGGGGAGGCCGCGAATTTATTAATCTACCCTCGTAAGTCTCTGGTCTCATTATTGTCTGAATTGGCCGACTCGAGACCACTAAATTGTAAGTCACCTTAACAATATATAATCTGTAAATTTGCAACAGAGAGAGAGAGAGAGAGAGAGAGAGAGAGAGAGAGAGAGAGAGAGAGAGAGAGTAATCTGTGAAAAAAGGTCATATTTGGAGCGAATCATTTCCCAGGTCGATTATTTCTAATTTTACTTGTATGTGTTGACCTGAAAGATTATCTAAGATTTTAGTGGATCTACGTCCACCTGCAGGGAGAGTCACTTCACCCCTTCAGAAATGAGTAAAAGTCATCTACTTATTCTTCTCTTCTTCCTTTTGTTTGTAACTCTTATTTCTTTTCTTGCTCCTAGTTTTAGCGAAACATTCTCGATTCAAGACTTTCCAACTCAGTAACTATGGAAATGCCAATAAAAACAGTGCCATTTCAGAAACCTGCCTATACCACTTGGATATTTCAGTGAAATGTCTTCCCAACTAATTGCCTCGGGGGAAGTCGAATTGGTTTTTGAAATAGTTTACATTACGCACACCTGTGGAACTGCTAACATAACCTAACCTAATCTACAAGCAAAAAATCTGCATTTAACTCAAAATATATATTAGAGGAAAGAAGAAAGTCCACTTAAAGCACAACATTCTTTTCTGCAAATGGATATATGTGTATGTATTGTATTTTAGGGTAACGTGCAGTAATGATATGAACATGTACGATAAAATAAAACAATGATAATAGCGGTTTGCTTTGTATGATTTATTCACCAACTCTATCAGATCTTTCAGTTTCCTAGACATTTCTTGATAATAGATTTATGCACAACACCTAGCTTCAAGCTAGATCACGTGGAGCTATACCATATAGCAACAATTACTGACTGTAGGATCTCAAAAGAGATATCCAAGTTGGTAACAATGATATAGGCAGATCTGCTCGCCATATTGCAAAGGGGAAGAGAGAAATTTGAAATTGAATTACAGGAAAAAGATTTGCAACCACATTCGAGCACAAGACCAATTCACGCACGTACGGAACTTTCTGAAAACAACAATCAACGGGTAAACAAGACAAATTACCTTCAACAATAGACACATGGATACGGAAAGTTTTCCAGTGATGGGGTTTGTTGTTTGGAAACTACACGTGCATGAGATATGAGTGATGTGTATGCGCCAACATGTAGAACTGGTTTTCTGGTGGATGCGATTGTTTTACTAAAGAAGAAATAGGAGTAAAGTGGATACCAAAGAGAGAGAAGGGGAGGGGAACGCGCGTATAAGAACAGACCCCCCCCTTAAATTTGCTTATAACTCTTCCATGCCACCCTCTGCTTGGATAGATTTCAAGGGATATTATACTGTGAGAACTTGGTAAATCCCAACAAGTGCAGAGAATAGAATCAGTTTCCGAAACACTTATTCAATCTTGTCCCAACCCATGTTTCATGATTATATATATTATTATCTTTTTTTAACTGAAAAAGATGACGAATGCTCAGCGACAGTTAGGCCTACATTGCGACGTTGAGATACAGCCACTGTGCGTACGAAGTTCTTTACGTTTAATAAAAGTTTATTCGACCGTTAAATAGACATTTGGGAAGAGATCATATATGATTACATTCGCTGCAAGATTCCAGCAGAAAGCAATTGCAAAAAGTAAGTTACAGTAATGTTTAGAAAATGGCTGACGCCAGACAATTTCGGTCTCGTCTCGAACAGAGACCACTTTTGAAAAATGATGACGAGAATCTACTCAAGACTGGAGTAGGGCCTAGCTAGAATTTTATTTCGGGAGGGACTCATCCCTTATCAGCAACAATGCTCTAAAGGCGAAAAAGTGGCAGATTTATAAACCAAAGAAACATTTGTAGGATTTCGGGGAGGGGGCTACGTACCTGCTTTGGAGGGGCGGGGGTAAGATTGACATTATAAGCATGATTTGTGTATATTCACATGTATAAATTTCTAATCTTTAATGTTAGTACAAGATTTTTCATCGACTCTACCATTGTATTTCACTTTTAACTTTTCTTTCAGTAACGGGCCTCCCGATGCGTTAAGGCATCATTAGGCCTACTTGTAATCAATGGGTCACTGGTTCGACGTAGATGGAGGAACATCGTACAGTGCTCGAGATTTCATTTTATACTGAAGCTCTCCTCTCCCGATTAGTTTAAGTGGGCACAATGCGATTGTTTGTTGATTGATTTTTTACTTTATTTTATTTCGCTTCTTGTGCCACTTTTGGTTAATTTGGGGTTAAGTGATGTGATGAATGGACACAGAAACATCCATGTCCAGGCCGGGATTCGAACCCGGGACTAATACCGTCGTAGCGTAAAGATTTCACACCCCCAAGCAGAGACACAGATAATACCGTAAAACATAATACTTAGTCCTGTATAAAATTAGAAGAGATTGAGACTAACTCGGTCTTGTTAGAGACTTTGGTATTGTGTTGGAAAAGTTAATCTACTTCACGCACAAGCCAAGCGGATATCTAACTGATTATTTACAGATAATTCATATATTTTGTTTACAGTATCTACAGAGTCAATCCAAGGGTTGCAATTGCGAGCCAGTGCTGCGTGGTTGCATACACATTGAGGGTAAACTCCCATTTCTTTGAGAGCTCGTAATGTCGAAATGTTGCGCCAAACAAAGATTTTATACGAAAAGTTGTTTGCCTTAATGACCTCTATACTCTGGAAGTTTGTGTGATGGCACTTTGTTGTTTCGAGACTTGACAGGAGACGAGACCGAGAGAGGTTTTTACAAATCGAGACGAGACCGACACACTGACAAATTTCGTCTCGTCTCGATACTATACCTAAACGAGAGAGGCACTTCCCACTCATCCCACCTACAAATATTCTAATGTCGAACAACAAGTAACTATAAAAAAAATGCTTTAAAAATAAGTCCATTGAAAGAATATCTGAATAATTTAATCAACGAAGTTTATAAAATGTCCGTAAGATCAATTATGTTGTTGTGTGTGTGTGTGGGGGGGGGGGGTTGTATGCCCAATTTTGTCCATTTTCTAAGTCACTGAAGTGGCTACATAACTGTTAAATAGGATGTATGGTAAATCACATCTATAACGTAACCACACCAACGTTACCTAACCTAATGTCTTTTCCTTCTCCTGTCAAAACAATTGTTTGGACTTATATCGTCCCCCCACCCAATTACAGATTTAATAAAGGAATACATCGCTTAGATGTAAATAGCTCCCACTGATTTTTATGCCTCTCCCTCTCTCTATTAAAATAAAAGCGACTTCTCATTAGGTGATCCGTGGTCAGCGCATCAAGTCCCATCGCCGCCGTTTTCTGCCTTTCGAGAACTAAGTCCGCTACTATTGCTTTCACGATGCTGGGTCATCATCATCAATATTTTGGCGCACCCAACAGGGTTCAAATCCAAGGTCGATCGTACCAAAGGCACAAGCCTAGCCACCTAAGGCCCCTGATTTTAGCCCCAGCATGAGTGTTCTTTACGAGTGTCCATTCATCAATTTTATCTAATCATCACTTATTCTCATCGTCGCGATTGGCCAAAAATGGTACAGAATAAATGTAAAATAAAAATACAAATAGAATACCGAGAGCGCTAAAAGAGCGTATGCACTCAAGAGGCGAGGAAATCACTGCAACCCCTTCGTTTTTTTTTTAAACGTCATAAAATATCTCCGGCCGTACGACATTTCGCACATCATTCCCATAACTCTTAGCACGACGAACAGTGAATTTCCGGGAGGATTTGGCAACACTGTACGGTATTCTTCCCGGTACAGTTAGAAACACTGGATTTCAGCGGCCATGACTTCCCTTTTTCTTCTTCTCTTTTTTCCATGATGACAAAATGTTCATTAGTCGAGGGAAGCGGGATTATGTACAACACGTAACGACACTTTTATGGGTGCACCGAAGTGCTGCGAGCGACACCTGACGCTGGAAAACGACGTGAAAAAAGGTTATTTCCTTTTCCCTCGCCTGCTGCAATGAAAGTGGATGGGGCCATCACGAATTAACAAACACAACAATGGGAACAAAGGTTATTCTCCCCGGCCTGCGTTGAAATTTCTCCTAATTCGGAATTCTTTTATCGGCGCTTCCTCTGAGTGTACTGTACACGAGACATTGACACTGAAACAATGAGTTCTCGTGTACACTTACAAGATGGCGCCTTGTCTAATGTTATTACATGGAAGCAAGGCCGCAGGGCGAAATGTGTCCCATTAGGCAATGTAATGTACACTTTTACTCCGTTATAAGCAGTCTTAAAGCAGTGGTCTTATGTCAATACTGTCTAACGCAGTGAGGAGTAGCGGCTTGCAAGAGAAGCACCGTGGCTTACATTTGGAATAATATTTTAGTCAATAGGTGTATGGAGGTCAATAATAATGGCTGCTTCTAAATTGACGCCCGTAATGAACTCACACCTCAGATAACCCACCCCACACCAGAGATGTCTAACGTTGTGGAAAGAAAAATTCTGAAAACAGAGGAGAAAGGGAAAGTTAACAAAGAGAAAACTAAATATATGCTTACAGGCCGAAACCAAGTGTTAGGTAATAATCAAAATCTAATTACTGATAACAACTCGTTTTAACCAGTTTCCAAATTCAAGTACTTAGGAGTAATATTAACAAATGAAAATTATATTAAAGAGGAAATAAAAAGTAGGCTTAATTCAGGAAATGCATGTTACTTCTCTCTTCATAAACTTTTGTCTTCTCGTTTAATATCTAAGAAACTTAAAGTTAAAATATACAAAACCGTAATTTTGCCTGTAGTATTATATGGATGTGAAACTTGGTCCCTTACATTGAAAAAGGAACATACATTGAGAGTATTTGAAAATAAGATCCTTAGGAAAATCTTTGGACCTAAAAGGGATGAGGAGACAGGTGAGTGGAGAAGGTTACATAATTTAGAACTACATAATTTGTATTTATGTCCAGATATTATTAGAATAATTAAATCAAGACGACTTAGATGGGCAGGCCATGTGGCACGAATGGGAGAGGAAAGAGGAGATTACAGGATTCTTGTTGGGAAACCTGATGGTAAGAGACCTGTAGGAAGGCCAAGGCGAAGATGGAGAGATGGGATGGAAAAGAGTATATAGAACTTGCTCAAGATAGGGAAAGATGGAAGGCCTGTGTTGCTGCTACCATGAACCTTCAGGGCATGCAATACATTTTCCACGGGAGTCTTCTCAAGCCCTTCCGTCTGTGGCAGTGTGCCAACTTAGCTCTCTTGGAGCCAGATCTGGCTCTTTCGTGCACTCGTTCGGCTGTGAACTGGGACGTCCACCCCCGTGCCCCACTATGATGACATCACTAGTTCCGGCCCACATAGACCAACTTTTGTCATAATTATACATTTTGCACGTGACATGATATTGTTATATTGGCTGGGTCGCCTCATTCCCTCTTATCTCCCCAGCTACTTCTTTATAGTGCCGTGTTTGACGTGAAATTTACATAATATTGTTATCAGGGAATTCTTTATTTTCGATTTCATATGACCATCGGCGTATTATTGAGATGGGCGTTGCCGCAGGATTTAGATGTTGAAAAGTAAGAATAAATTGTCATCAATTTAGAGTTAACGATAATAGCAGTCCCCCCACCCCTTTGGCAACTAACATTACCCTAGGAGGCACTTTATCCAGCCTTCGTAAATCTAG
Source organism: Lepisma saccharinum (assembly GCF_977018435.1). NCBI lineage: Eukaryota > Metazoa > Arthropoda > Insecta > Zygentoma > Lepismatidae > Lepisma > Lepisma saccharinum. The sequence goes on along the minus strand of NC_139239.1, from coordinate 31,315,510 downwards.
CTCCTTGAAAGTCAGTTTTAACTCCAGTTAAGGAGAAAGTTAGTTATTTTGTGCGCATCAGGTTTGGCAACACTGCCAGGAGGTAAGGAGAAAAGCATTGATCATATGGGAGTATGATTTGATTCGTTCTCTTGGGAATATAAAACTTCCGATGGAATAGAAAGAGATGTCAACGGGAAGAGGGCACTTTGAAGATGATTTACACCAGCTGAAAAGTCGAAACTTCCATTTGATTAGCCGTAACTTGATGTTGAAGTTGATTCCCCATAAGGAATACATGGGATTCCGAAAATTATTATTCATCATATTTTTCAAATATCGTGTCCAGCTTAATAATCAACATAAAAAAACGCTTCCACTTGCAACATGGAGAGAAATTCATAGTCTTGGATACATCCAGGTTTTTTTTTTTGTGGCAGTGCCCATTTGCACGATATTGAAATAAATGCACAATTGATGCGCAATTGTATCTCCTCCCCATACCTCCCAACTTGGTTTTCTCTCGTCTTTCTTCATTTCCCTACTTCACTCTTTCTTCTTCCTCTTTCTCTCGTTCATTCTTCCTCTCCCTCTCTTTCTTTCTATCAGTTTCCCCCTCTATCTTGTTCTTTCTACAATTCTCTCCCTCTCTTTCTTTCTTTCTTTCTCTTCCTATCTTCTCTACCTTTCCTCTCTCTTACACTTCCTCTCCCCACTCACTGTAAACAAGAAAGAGAGGAAGAATGAGAAAGAGAATACGAAAGAAAGGGGAGGAAGAAAAGAAGTGAGAGATAAAGACGGAAGTAAAATAGTCCTAACGGTTCAGATATGTCCTCTCATCGGGAATCGAACCTGGCACCACTCACATCGACAGGGCGAATGCCAGAAGCTGAGACAAGATGCAGATTCTTTTAAGGTTGCCGGTCTCTTTCTATCAAAGTTTTGAAACACTCGATATTGTACAATTTTCAGTTTAAATACTAAATATATACTATACGTATACTTTGTACGCCTACTCTAAGCAAAAACCTTCCAGCGCCACTGATGAACAATTTTCAGTTTAACTACCAAAAGGGAAACAGTTTAACCTTGGAACAGTTTTCTACGTAAATACTAAAATGAAAAGGCTTTTTGTTAAATCTTGCACAATTTGCAGTTTAACAACGAAAATGGAATCATTTTTGTTGAGGTGTATACTTTACTAGCATTCTCTATGTAAATTGCTGAAGCAGTCAATAACAACTTGGTCTTCTCAGATCGTAAAGAACCGAGGAGAAATAGCTTCTGGTGATGGACGACTCTGGCAATCCCGAATGACAGAAACTGGATGGGAGGGGAAGAAAGTAAAAACTTGTTACTGCTTCTTGTAATTGTTTAACAATCGGGTTTAAAGTTGGTTTCTGCTGCCGTTGATTGGACCGGGCGGCAATCAATGAGTAACCCAAGGAGAGCCCAAGAAGAGCCCAAGAAGAAATGTGAGTGAACTTCGCAAGGACGTCGGATGATATGTATTACGGAGAAGAGCTCAATGAGTGGAACATAACAGTAATTACAAGGTTCTAGCGCTGCGAGAAGCAGGGAGGTGGTCGTTTTCCGCTGGTGGCGAAGCTCCAATCCCTAATTTAGTATCACCTTCGAGCGTAAAAGAACCAAGACACGGAATCCTTTTGGAGTTGCAATGCGGCATTTCGTTTATTCTTACAGCGGTGGATTCAAGAGAGGGAAAAAACTAGACATCTACTTCTGTGCTTTAGGTACTTGCTTAGTACATATTGGTTGGAATGGGTGTACTTACGTCTCAAGGACTTCACAAGTTAAACTACTTCTTACACGCTGCGGACGAGGTAAAACCAAAACTCCGAAATTTTCAACCAAGAAGCTTGAGATGAATTAACGAACAATGACATTCCGGATTCAAACACGTGATCTTTGGTTTCGTAATGCATTAAACTAACCACTACAAAGGAGATTTGAGGGTAAAAGCATCACCTCCACAAATTGACTACATCAGTGGCTCCCAAACATTTTCGTTTCACGGCACCCTCAGTGTTTCCGCGGTGACAAGTCAGAATGTAGCCTATCTAACACTTGCAACGCTCAGTTCGTGTGCTTAGGTTGCTTGCCTGAATTTATAAAATAAACACATATTTCAAATTCAGAAACATTTTATATGTAAAAATTACTAAATAACCACATATTTGGAAGAAGTGTTATTTCAGTGAACATATTGGAACATTTCGCGGCGACCACTTTGGAAACCACTGGACTGGATTGTGAATGCCCAGAACACTACTCCACATATCGTTTTACCTATCTGTTTCTCCCTCGCTGTATTTCGTTTTTGCTATTATTTCTCTCCTTCTCTGTCTCTTTTTTCCTATCTTTCTCTACCTCTCCATAACGTTTTTCCTATCATTCTCTTCCTCTCCATCTCGTTGTTCCTATTGTTCTCCTTCTCCTTTTTCCTATCTTTCTCTTCCTCGCCATCTCCTTTTCCCTATCTTTTCCCTCCTCTCCATCACGTTTTCTAATCTTTCTCTTCCTCTCCATCTCCTTTTTCCTATATATCTCTTCCTCTCTATCTCTTTTTCCATATCTTTCTCTTCATCCCCTTTAACCCTATATTTTCCCTCCTCTCCATTTCCTTTTTCCTATCTTTCTCTTCTCTCCTCCTTTTCCCTCACTTTCTCTGCCTCGCCATCTCCTTTTTCCTATATTTCTCTTTCTCTCCATCTCGTATTTCCTATCTTTCATCTCCTCTCCATCTTCTTTTTCCTATCTTTCATCTCCTCTCCATCTTCTAGTTCCTATATTTATCTTCCTCTCCAACTCATTATTCCTATCTTTATTTCCCTCTCCATCTCGTTGTTTCTATCTTTCTCTCCCTCTCCATCTCGTTTTCCCTATCTCTCTCTCCCCCTCTATGCCATTTTTCTACCTTTCTCTCCCTCTCTGTCATGTTTCTATCTTTTCCTCCCTCACTGTCATGTTTCTATCTTTCCCTCCCTCTCTCATGTTTCTATCTTTCTCTCCCTCTAACTTTTCAGAGGGCAGCTTTACCTTTTTCGCCTTTAAATTGAAGCACCTAGTTACCTCGAAGGACTGGTCTGGTATTACGTTCGAGTGAAATCGATCAGAGAGTTTCAAAATGACGGACATTAAACACTTGACGTGTTTGTGATTACGTAAGAAGTATAGGCTGCACAAAATGTCAGAACAGGAAGGATACCTAGAGGAAAGAACAGGGCCGAGGAAGAGGAAACGTCACCTGGTTCCTACGAAGCCTGGAGGTTCCCATTTCATATCACTAATGATTGATGAAGACTGATGTTCATGTGTGATCTGTGAATAAACCGGGTCGATCGTGTGTGCGTTTGGTGAGAAAACTACGAACTTCCTGATACGTACTCTACATGCGTGAGAAATTTAACGGGTTTCTGTGGGAAGAGATCCCCGTGGAATGCCAATCGTGTGGGATGAACTGGAAAAGGTATTCTTATGATACAGCAAACAATGCTTCTGAAGTGAATATTGAATCACATTAATGTAAAAACTTGCAAATAACATGCTGGGTTGAAAAGTACCCCAAACTAAGTGAGCTTAAGTTTTTGCAATCGCGATAACAATATAAAATGTTGATTGTTTCATGATACTGGTTATAGCTTGATAAAATAAGCACATTTTCAATAAAGTAATTCCGAAATGACAAGAACTATGTCTTTTGCGCTAATTTTAACGTTTATTGCCAATTTTATAAGTTTTGAAAACGAAAAATATCACAAAAATAGGTGTTGACGTTTGTTCATGTACAGACGGGGACAATCGGGGCAGGATTTGCATCTTAAAGTGAGATCCGAACCACTATGCGCCTCTACAGGGAATCAAACCCGGGACCCTTTGATTACAAGACGACGACGTTACCACTACGCCATCGGGGAAGCCCATACCACGAATATAGGAACTTTTTAGTTGTACATTTCTGACGTCTTGCTTAATTTTTATATCTTATGGTGTGTGGGTAAGTTTTTAATGTGTTACTTACAGTGCAAGGTTTGTTGGAAGTAATTTATAACATAAATATTAATGGGTTCTATTGGGTTCTGCTGCAGGACCGGAACCTTTTTTCTCGCACAATTTAAATTCGGGCCAAGTTGCGTATTGTTTCATTGAAAAAAGGTTCCTGGACCGTATTTAAATTGTTCCTGAAAAAGATAAATTGATGCAGGAAAAAAGGTTCCTGGGCCGAATTTAAATTCTTAAAAAAAGGTGCCTGGACCGAATTGAAATTCATTCTGGAAAAAAGGTTCCTGGACCGAATTGAAATGCTTTTAAATATGAAAATACACTGTCTAGAACTCATTTAGGTTTGCTGATTTTCTCTTCCAGTCAGGGATTGAATTTATTTACAATCCGTAGACCAGGATTGACCGATTAAAAGTTGCCTTCTAAAAATGTCCGCGAGTACGTTTACACTGGAATGTCACACTGCGGTTGTAGAAACCATATCGCTGGAAATAATAAATCATAACGCTGTTGTTCTCTCGTGGGCCACGTTCAAATACTCCCTTGTCGAAGAGTTACTGTACATTGTACATAACGCAATGGACTATATTAGTGTGGCGTCACACAGTTCCCAGTTGATTGTTTATAATAAAAATGTGTTGTGAATCTATAGTTTTAAATCTTTCATAACTAACTTTTTTGTAGCTGCGTGCTATTTTTACAATAGGCAAGGGGCAAAATGTCAAATGTTTCTCGCTAAATGTTATGCAAGTAATATAAAAAAGTTCTAAGTACATAAAGAGCCTGAAGTGCATCAAATCTCAAGGTTGGTGCATTTTTAGTGCACCAATTGACGCAGTCAAACGTGCATTTTTGGTTTGTTGCAATGATAGTGTCTGTTCTTATATAGTTATTAATTTTAGTTTTCCTCTACTTAACGTTGGTGATAGTAATACCAGTACTAGAAGTAGAATTATAACTAAAAACAATAGTAATTTATGTACTCTCAAAAAGGGGGGGGCTAATTTCCTTACACCCCCCAAAAGTTTAATTCGCTCACTTATAAAAACTGTAATTTTCTCCTGGAAGAAGTATGTTCACGATAAGGGATTTGCCTTCTACATAGGCACAGTGTGTCCTGTTACTGTTTAATTAAATATTTCCCTCACAGCTTCTCAGCATCCAATTCAAATGTTTGGTGCAAACCTAGTTTACGAAATTTACTGCACCACGAATTCCAAACCACCGCTTGCAATACTCGAACTGGAGGAACGTTTCGTTACACTCAGCAGGGTAAAACCACCAAGCAGCAATTCCAGTGCGTACACCGTAAACTTTCCGGGGGAAGAGAAAGAGGTGGGGGCAGTTCCTGGAGAGCAAATTGAATCACGACAATGGAATTCGATTTTGCATCAACGATTGCACGTTTAAGGCATGGAGTAAAAAGAAAAAAAGACGCCTTCATTTACCGCAAGCTATTTTCATCGTAAATGATTTCGCCAGTCTGAGAATCCGGGGCTAACTTCATTTCTCCCAACAGCACCTCTTGGTAATCATTTCACCTGTGCACGGTTAGGAGAAAGTGAACAAGGGGGGTCGTTATGGTATTAGGGCAAGAGGAGGGGGGATTTACCTGAGATTCCTGGTATCCAAGACAATATAATCACTTCTCCAAGGATGCTCGTAAGAAAAATGAGCCGTCGGTAAGTATATATCCTAAAGGCGCGCCCTGGAGGCAATGGTAGATAATAGCGAATGCCATAATTTTTCCTACTCTTCCTTTTTTCGGGATCAATGGGGGCGTTTTTGGAATCTATGGGAGCCTGGAATCTCCGTAACCCTGACCGCGCCCGCCAGGCTCCTCCCAGACCTTGGCGTAATGATACGTTTTCCTCGGAGGCTTCTTTTCCTCCTCCGACAGAAAGTAGCAGTTCGGTTGAGGACTCGTAAACTCCTCCGCTGAAGGAATTGCCTCTTACCTGAAGCTTTACGGACGTCGCCGCTTCGGACACTTGTAATTTCGCTCAGGTGGGCGCAGTGTTTCCAAAAGTAATGTTCATCCCCTGCCTTTGGTGGTGGAAGATCTACAACACTGTCCGAGCCGTTCCTCTAGGGATAGCAGTTGCCGTGCAGTGGTAAGCTTCTAGATGTTGTGGATATATTCAGTCAACTCGACATTTGACTTTTGTAATGGTCATAGTTTGCTCACACTTTTATGTTCATGTAGGCTAATCGATTGATTGAATTGGTTTATTTTACTTCGCCTTTCTGCCATTTTTGGCTAATCGCGAAGATAAGGATGAGTAATGATAAGATGAAATCGATGAAGGGCCACTCACAAACATGATGATGATGATGATATACCCATTATTGGCACAAGTGAGGCATATTACAATAGATTTGAATTTGTTGTTTTAAGTCCACTTTATGCACATAAAGGCTAATCGGGACTGGACCTTAAGTTTAAAGTGGGATCCGAACCACTGTGCCATATCCCTCCACCGAGTACATATTTCAATAGGGAAGGCATTTCTGGCAGTTATATCTATATATAAAACCATAAATGCCTTAATTCACATGTTGTTCTCCACAGCATCATGGGATATTACTTTATGTCATAACTCTGCTGTTGTGTGTTAGGTTAATATGTGAACCTTTATGTAGGTCAACATAATTACCCGCCTCAACATTTTAAACAGAAAAAACTGCTTAATCGCGCAGATTATGTAGATATTTACGACAAATCCACTGGTGAAATCTATTTGAAGGTTAAAAGCGTTGTGGGAGAGATTTCACATGAGAACCTGCAAATGAATAGAGATAAATCTGAGTGAACACACGGTCACCTTCTACTTAAAAGTTTACAGTTGACAAAATTCATGCAATGACACAGGAGCAGCCATTTCATTGGTCCAATTGGTTCGAATCCACACTGCAGAGCACTGGTTAAAAGTGTGTTAAACACCACTGAGGTTAGACGTTCACCAAAATGTGGTGTGGACCTTTGAGACCAGTGTGTCTCGTTTTAATAATATAGCGTACTTTTGCGGTGCGTTACGTTGACCACACCGCGAAGGTCGGCAACTCATTCAAAAATAGGCATTTATCTAAATACTACGTGAAACTGAACTATTCACATCCTAAATGTGTGCAATACAATCGATAAATTATAATTCGAAAGAAAATATTGGATCACGAGCGGGAATGTTACAGTTCCAAATCTTCCCCAACGGTTTCAACCCAGTGAAATATTATATTTAACGCTAATTGCATGCGATTCTTAGAACAATCATGAAGGCACACGCTTTACGACTAATAAAAACGATCAAAACCCGAAGCGCTTGAGAGTCGGAAGACTTTCCTGCCACCTAGCGGCAGAGTTTTGCACTTCACGTGGCAATATGCCAGTTTCATTCTCTTTTGAAGTGCTTGCGATGGTTCTCTTGTTTTCAAATTTAGATTTTGCACGTTAGCCTTTGAAAGAGACCGAGTTGCAACAAAAGGATTACAATGTAAGGCAATTCGGTGGAGTTTTGAAGTACGTAGGTGTTAAGGGATACCAAAAACGAAATCTACTATAAGACAATAAGATTCATTATTTTAATATTTTAGTGACTCGAAATTCAATACATTGGTAATACTTACAGCTATGGTTGCAAAAGAATATGAACAGTAAAAACCGGCAGCTTTGGTAATTACATCTATTTACAATGATGATATATACTTATCTGTACATTTATTTCTCATTAACGTTTCTTAATTTTTTTCCATTAGTAGTTCTTATTTTCGTATGTTTTGCAATAATGCAAATTTATTTTATGGGTCTCCATCTCTTGAGCACAATTATAATTTTCCAGCAGGTTTATAGAAAAGAGATGCAACGCAAGAAAAATAAAAGTGAGGATGTTAGATCTACATCGAGATGTAAAATTTAATTCAACTCGCAATAAATCAGAAATTAAGCATTTTCAAACACACAACTTTCCATCAACCATGCAGAAAACAACTTTTTGTGTTGTATTAAACCTACCTTTCAGTTGCTTTGCTATTTTCTTCGTTGGATCGAGCCAGTGCTGAAATGAAAAGAAATGAAAACTCAGTATCTTTACATCAATTACGATAAACAAAGTTACACAGTTTGTGATATTCGTATCTACAATAGTTAGCTACTAAAAAGAATGTAGGTGTTATTTGGAAGTGGCAATAGATGGCAATTTACTCTCGTCCATTCAAAAACCATTTTGTTGCTAGTACATGATAATTCGGAACCATAATATTACATTTATTAAATATAATAATTTTGTACTACACTCTAAATGAATTTTTAAATTGAACAAAATTCACGTGTAAGAAAACTTAGTCAACTTTATTGTGAATGCTTCCGTTTACTTCTTAGTTTTTTCTAAATCAAGGCCAGAAATACAGAGTGAAATGTGGAGTGATCAACGCAGATGAAAACTCCAAGCGACAGTGGCAGGAGTAAAAGAATACAGAGATACTACCAACACGCCAATAGTTCACTCGACACAGAAGATATAGAAGCCAGGCCTGATAAAGGCGACACTTCACCAAACAAATAGTCAAATAAAGATTATGATGATGAAATTTCGTGTTGTGTTCGAAATATTTACAGCAAACTAGCAAAAATATTTTTGTTTGAAGAGTAATACTGCACGAATCGAACATAAGGTTGTTGAGAAAGATAAAATGTGTAGTTGGCAACAGTTTTACACATGAACACACACACTTTAAATGTGCGCACACAGTGTAATCTTTAATAGCGTGTAGAGTACATCAATAAGAACTTTTCTAACAAACGGTTTGGCCCTTAAGACCTCGTTTCGACGCTATAGGCCGTTAAATAACGGCATTATACATCCTGTGTCTATGCAGCCATGCACTACACATTCATGGTTTCCACTGACAGTTGTATATGTTCTGTCGAAAAACGATACATTTTAGTACCCTACGGAAGAACTGTAACTAATAGAAGCAAGGGGACTTCCTCAAGAGTGCGAATACTTCTGGATAAGACTTACGAAGCAGTTCTTTAGTACAAAAACGTAGAATATGAAACATTGTTTCCATATCGGAGAATAAAATTTAATGTTTTCAGACAGAAAAAGTAAATGGCAGTGGCAACTGTGCATGGATGAATACATGCGGGATGTAAAATGTCGATTTTCGATGCCTCTTGGCATTGAAAAGAGACCTTAACGGGCAAAACATTACTGGGAATAGTTGTTTGTCTTAATTTCTTCTACACGCTGTGAAAAATTGTCGGCGTTATACGGCACACCCTGTATATAATATAAATTGCAAGTTTGTCATTCAATATATACCTTGTGAAGAAATTTTTTATGCTTTTCATGCGTGTGGAAACATACTTTCGAAGAATAAAAAGAATTGAATGGTGGCTGCTCTAGGACCTTGATATATAATTCCCGGTTTTCAAGGTTAACTTTCCAAAAATTCAAGGGTACGAGTAGATGTATTCTCTATTTCTTACTTACCTTACCCTGTGGCTCGACAGCCCCTGTAGGGCCTTGGCCTCCTCCACAATAAACTGCCAGACGGGTCTATCTCTTGCTTTTCCCCTCCATCCTCTTACTCCCAGCTTCCTTAGATCTTCCTCAGCCTCCTGCAGCCACCTCTTCCTTTGCCTTCCTGCCCTTCTTCCCTCTGGCCTATCATACATTAATTTTCTCCCACATCTTCTTTCCTCCATCCTTTCCACATGTCCTAACCATCTTTGTCGCATCCTCTTGATTTCATTCACAATATGTGGTTGCTGATAAAGGTCCTCCAGTTCTTTGTTCTTATACGCCTGAGTCCCCTTTCATTCACTGGTCCATATATTTCCCTTAGGATTTTCCGTTCCCATACGAGTCGGTTTATCTCATCTTGTGCTGGTATACACCATGCTTCTGCTCCATATGTAACTGTGGGTCTTATTACAGTCTTGTAGAGCCTTTTTTTGGGAGATGTTTAGAGATACTCGTTGATCTGAATAGCGTGCAGCTAATCTGTTGTTTTTCTCTGCACTTATATTATTCGTATCTGTTAAGATTGTCCTTACATATTTGAACTTCTCAACTCTTTCAAGTTTCCTGTTGTTTATTTGTATACCTTTAACTTCTTGATATTTGCTCTTCTCCCCCGTGTTAATCATATACTTTGTTTTCTCCTTGTTAACTGCGAGACCCACTCTTTCTGCTTCATCCTCTAGTTCTACAAAGCTTTCCTTGATTCCCATCTCAGTTCTGCTTGTTAGACATACGTCATATGCATAAAAGCAAGGTATTGTTTCATTCTGTTGAATATATTTCTTCCTTTGTTTATTTCTATCCCTCGTATGTCGTTTTTTCAAGACCAGGTTGAATAGCTGGGTTGAAATATGGTCTGTGGTCGATCTATCCTGAAGTCACACTGATAGTCTCCTAAAATGTCTTCACTGTACGGTGTTATTCTCCTAGCTAATATTCGTGACAGAACTTTGTATGGGACACTTAGCAGCGAGATTCCTCTATAGTTTCTACAACCAGTTTTATCATTTGATTTATGAATGGGGCAAATAATACCCCTTGCCCAATCTTCTGGCATCTCTTCCCTTTCCTATCAATTCATGTAGATTTCTTACTATCCTCTCCCCTCCGTACTTTAAAAGTTCTGCTTTAATTTTGTCTTGTCCTGGAGTTCTATTATTCTTCATTTCTTTTATGGTTTCCAGACTTCCTCGTAGCTTGGTTCTGGTATTTGTGGCTCTGGTCCATAAAATAATATTTCCTCCCTATCTTCTCTCTCTTGTACTGTGGGTGTATTCAGCAGTTCTTTAAAATATTCTGCCCATCGCTTTAGAAATCCTTCTACTCCTCCCATTAAATCCCCTTTCTTATTTTTATACAATGCAAGTCGTGGTTGATACCCTTTCTTTATTTCTCCAGTTTTTTGGTACATTTTTCTGATCTCCTTATTCCTTGCAAGCTCTTCTATTTCTGTATTCGACTCTTTTCATGTATTCTCTTCCTTTAGCGGTACACTTTCTTAGTCACTCTTCATTTCTCTCCGAAGATTTCCGCTGAACTTCGTGTTCTTTTCATTAATATATTATCTATTTCAGCCTTACGTATTATCGACCCACACCGCTCACACCCACACACACCCACACACACACACATATATATATATATATATATATATATATATTAACAATATAAAGGGTCTGTGCGATTTTAATTGAACCAAAAATTCTAATTCAATTCAATTAAACGATACATATACATACACACACACACACATATATATATATATATATATATATATATATATATATTAATTTAAAGTGTGGAGTTTGCATTTGCCATTTCACATACTCAGACTCGAAATACATCTACAAACACAAGTCACAAATGCTACGGGATATATTAATCTACGAATATTTGTTAGTTGTATAAGAATTTCAAACTCCAATTTACCTAATCAACTTCAAGATATCTTATCTTCCAATAATCTTCCGTCTGTCAGATATATTCTTCTGCAAAGGACACTAACAAAGCAAACGAACCGAGAGAATTCTGTTTTATTTTCCACGCAGATTTATTTTATTTTCATTCGACGATAAAAAAATTAAACTGTGAAAAACTTGCCTCAGAGTGTTAATAAATATGTATAAATTCAATGGGATTTGGATTAATAAAAGTTGCAATTTTTCACGTCTACGAAGAAAAATTCAAGTAGAATTCACGCATAATTCCCGGATTTCAAGGAATTCCCTGAGAGTAGCCACCCTGAATTACGAGGACATATAACAGTAAACCCTATAGAATGTACAGTCATGTTCGCTGGTGTACGCAAGGGGGAGCTGATGGTGCTGCAGCCCTTCCTCAAATTTTGAAAAGAAAAAAATCAAAATTCTCAAAACAAGAAGTGAGGAACTCGGGGGAAAAACGAAGTAAAAAATCCTACTACAATGTGTATCCCCTTCCCCTTAGAACGCAGATATGTAATATCAGTCTTTACAATTCCAGCACCGTCCGAAAAAATTCCTGTGTTCTAAGATACACGAACACAAATAGCCAAACTTTATTTTCAATCACTTTAATTTTTCAGTAAACGAAGAGGATTTGTCTTGATGGTATTGAACGTTCTACCGTGTTGACGGTTTTGTCTATCACACATCGCACAAACAAACTGGATTGACAACATGTGCTTGAATGCACATACCTTTGAACTTGACTGTACCGGACATGAACATTGTTTCAACGTGTGGAGAATGTCACGCATGCTAAGATAAGATTGGCGATAGGAACGACCTCTTTCGAGAAACTAGATGACCGGAAGTTCTTCCGGGACCCGAGCGGAGACATTTTCTCCATATCCGCTTGAATGCCCACTTGAATTACATGTCTACTGCTTCACATTCTAACCCAGACGGTTTACGTAAAAGTCTCCGAATGCAGTTTGATTTCACATTCTCCTAACCTTTTCGCCAACGTCTGGTTTCCCCTGCGCCTATAAAATCGTTCGCAGCCAGTGTTTAATTGAATTTCAAATGTCGCTCAGGCAAAAAGCGGAAATGACGTACGTGAATGCAATTATCTCTTGTAATACTACCACATAAAAGTTTTATTGTTGTCGTTGCCTGTCCTTTTTGGGCACCCACACCGCACGCCCTTGCACGATTAGAATATTCTGCTGCTGTGTGGTCCCAACTATTTGAAAGGTACTTTTCTTATTGCATGTCACTTTTGGCTATCATGTGGATAAATGGTGATTTCATGAAATTCTCTGAAACAAGTGTTTACAAACTTTTGGCTTACCACTAAACCAAAATTCACAATTTCGCCGTACCATTATGTTATGTTACGAGATTTTTATGGTTAACATTTAAAATAGTATGATTGCATTGCCTAATATTTGTGTAACTAATGATTAAAACTGTACTTAGACCACCTACTATTATTGACATTAAAAATAAGACGTAACTATAATTATGCATTAATAACGTGTACAATACACAATATACTTATTTGGAAAAAATGCAACTTATGATATTGATCTCAAATGAAAAATTGCAGGAACCTGATGTTAACATTTTTTTATTGCAAGTATACCCTATGAATGTATGTCTTTTCCAAATAATTGAAGAAGCCAACAAACAAGTTCAAAAGTGGAGGAAAATTATATATATATGAGGGAAATTAGTGAGTGGGTTTCCGCTAGCTTCAGCTACCTCCCTTTGGAGTACAGTGTTCGCCACTGAGTACAGGAATTCCCGTTTCGCCTAAAATGGCGGTTGAGTCATAAGTTACGCTATCGTGTACTGCTAAGCCATTAGGTGAAACGGGAATACACAACGACACGAATTTCGATTTCTGTTGTGCTGTGAAGGCAACACGAAGAGAAGGATCCAGGTTCAAATCCTATGTAAGGCATCACGTGTGTCCATTGGTCGTACTGCCGTTAGCATTTGGGATAGCTATCAAATCATTAGTACCATTTCCTACACACAATCTACCTTATCGCCTCAGCAAAAATCCCCTCCGTAGGTTCATTGAACGGGTCTAAACAATACGTTTTCACTCTCCTTTGCATAAACTGCCAGTAACCTGCCTTGTTTAACCCCTGTAGGGGAGAAAGAAGAGGAAAGGGGTCCGGTAGCGCTTGCAACTTCCCCCACAGAAGCGGAACAGATGGTTGATAACTTCAAAAATGAGGGGAATGTAACAGTTTCGTGGAACAGGTGCTTTTCCACCTGAGCTCTCGTCGCCTCCCTTACCCCCCGAGTGCGATCTCGTGATAGAGCACAGCTGACGAGGACCGTTAGAAGCTTCGGGCATATATTTTAATCCTTGCTATTTATTCGTAAATGGAAGAACTGTTTAGGCATGTTCCTATCGCAATTTGATAGTACTTGACCACTTCTCAGGATTAGCCCAGTCTACTTCGCTGCACTTTTTGACATTAGGTGTCAGGCTGGTGCAAGGAAATTACGTTCAGCCAACTAGACGAATGGTGGTGTTCAAGTTCAGAAGATTCAACAAATGCCTGTCTGCTCCTTTAACCGTTCATTTCATTAGTTAGCACGCACCACGTGACCATACACTACACATTACACCTGTCCAGAGCGTAGTGCAAACCCTTTAGACACCAAATGCACTACTTGACACTAATTCAACGAAGTTGACGAGTCGGTGTTGCAATTAGTAACAAACTAGTCGCGCGAGTGGAGTGAGAGTCAAGAAGAGCAACGAACTAGACGGGGTCATTCATAACCTGACATTTTAAACATTTTTTGGAATATCTCCATTCTTCTAAACCAGTGCCAAACATTTTTTTTTAATATTTAGGTAGTGGGGGCATTACTGGATTCAAGTGTAAACGGGATTTGAGGGAAGACGCGCATTATTATTATTATTATTATTATTATTAACAGTTGGTTTGATTTGTTATGTAGCGTCGCTGTACTGCCACTTTTGGCTAATCGCGACGATGAGGATGAGTGATGATACGCAGGGGCGCCGACTTGTCAAAATTATTTGGGGGGGGGCTCTGATCACTGAAATACATTAATGAATGACTCACTCCCTCCCTTTTTTAAGTTTTGGCCTCAGTGTTCGGAATCTCTTATAAACCCATGAATTCCTCAAAAATATTAAAATTTTCATTTACAGTTCGAATCAGAATGCCAATTGTTCACGGATGGATATGTCACAAGTTTTGTCAACCATAATAGCAAAATATTCCCGACTTTTAATATCTGCTACCATGGAGCGCAAAACAGATCTCGCTTATATATCAATGATCTCGTTCTGAATGTCATGTAAGAGCCATTTGCAGCCCGAACGTCCCATCCACTCTCCTAGTTCATGCACATCGTCTTTTGAAACTCTTTTTAGTAAAAATGTTAACAATACTCACAATTATATACTTAGTATATAGTAATAAGTCATGTGTTTTGCTGTATCTGGTCATAGCCCCCCCCCCCCCAAGTTGATGATCTAGAACATTTCAAATGTGTTTTTAAAGTTAAGTTCATGTGGCACACAATTCAGAGTAAACTTTACAAGAGAAACAAAATAATACATTAGATTCTCTTAAGCAAAATTATTTGAGGGTTCTGCCCCCACATCGTTAACATTGGGGGGGGGGGGGCTCGAGCCCCCAAGCCCCATGGAGTCGGCGCCTATGATGATACGATGAAATGATGAAGGGACATCCACAAAGAACACCCACGCTAGGGTTCGAACTCGAGGTTCGTAGCGTCCAGGTTTCTGCGACACACAAAACACTTTATTAGTCTTTTTCTTAGTTCTTTCCCAAATGTCTACAAAACTACACTTCTTTTTCAATTAAAAGGTTCTTTTGGCCATATTCTTACTTTGACTGCAGCTCGACGAGCGTGCAATACTTCCCAGCTGAAGCTGGCACCTTCTTCAATACTTTAACCTCGAATTATCGCGTTAATTTTCCTTGGTTTGTTCCCAATGACCGTTGCCTTTGCCTGGTTCGAATTTATTTTCATCCCGAACTGTTTACATGGGATTTAAGTCTTTTAGCATACTGTTCACCTTCTTTTCGTCTTCTGCTAACAAGATCATGTTGTCCGGAATTCTTATAAATGAATTCTTCTTTCACCTATGATTGCCTCTCCTTCATTCTGGAAACAGTTATTTACTAATTCTTCAAGTAGATGTTGAATAATGTGGAAGAAATCTTGTTACGGAAAGAAAATAAACTTTGTTTTCTACGAAGGAAAAATATTGGACTTCAGTTTTTGCAAACTGAAAGGCCTCCTTGTCTTTGTTACAAATGGAAAAACACGTGACGTGAAGTACAAGGACACAAATTTAGGTAGTTTTCTGAATTCACGATCGGGAATTCAATTTGATACAAATCACCAACATCCTTGAATATTTCAAGAAATCGTCACGCTGCATTTTCTATCATAATTGGCAACTATGCTTTCCACGAAGCTGTGTTCCCTACATATGCAATCACTTACAGCCCAAAGGTATTTACAGAATTGATTCATCTTTATGAATATGAAGTCACATTGCACTTCCCCATTATACATTTCATGGTTCCAAGGTCACACAATGACATTAAGGCTTTTAAAAAAACATCTGAAGACTAATTACGCCAGTCAGCATGACCACGAAAATGACCCTTGCTTACAAATTGCAGTACGTAATATTATCCCCCACCATCGTGCTCTAGAAATGAGGTCACAATGCCAGCAAGTGATATTAAAACGGAATTACGTCCCCTGCTGTGTTAACGATCGTCTATATCTCCCGCGCTGGATCGCAGATTCCAGCTCCGGGCAACTCTTTTGTCCACCCATACAATCATTCAATATCCCAGCTTCCGTATCGCCATGTATAATTTATGCCGACTGCAGGGACACACTGACATCTTGCGGGAGAAATGACATCATCCGCTTCGGTGATTGATCACTGCGCATGCGCCAATGCCCACCTGGCCGCCCTTGCATCGTTTAGCGCTTGCTTTGAAGTTTTCGATTTCCTAATTGGTCATGGCGTGAACGATATCATTTCTTTCATTTTTATATGCTCCATGTCTCTTAACATTACAATCATGCCACAACTGTCTCGGCAGTTTCGCACAACAATTCCTTGTTGTTTAATCTGGATATTTTGCGATGCTCTTCCGACATGTTTGACTAACCGCGACGGTGAAGATGATACGCGATGAAAGGACATACAATACTACAAATACCCTTAAGAGGATTATACTACTTGTGTGCCCAGGTGCCAGGGCCTTGTTAGTCTACAAAAAATGTGACACGTCCAGTTGTACAAATACAGTTATTGTTGCTATTTTGTAATCTCTGTAACTTGGTATGTGATTCTTGTATTTCTTCAATATATTAACCTATTTTTGATGTCAGAGAATAGTGACTTGTTTGTGTGGGAACATCTTGAGAACTAGGTTGCTATAGAAATAACGATGTTGTCTTGAGTTTCTTTTGGTTTTGGTGATTTGATAAAACATTAAAAAGTATGAATTATGATTTACTGTCGTGAAAACTTGTTAAGTTGAATTGTGAGAAGTGACAATTTGGTACAAACATTTACTATTATACATATAAGTATTATGTTTGGCAAGAAGTGAAATATTCTTATTTAAATCCGCTAAAACTGGAATTTTATATTATTTAATAATGATCGAAGAAGGATTTTCGATACCTGAGTGCCATCTAGTGAATACTATCGAGCCACATATACATGTATTCTTATATTTTTACAAAAATAATGTTCTTTTGTTTAAGAAAAGAACGTGTCAGAGTGTATTACGTAAAAGATAGGTTGATATTTGAGTCACCAGAAAGTCACCATCCAAAACTCCTTGTCATTGTACTAAGTAATCTACTAGAAATTATATTCCGGTGCGTCAGAGAACTTTTCCAATTCCCATGAAATGTTTACACGATGAATGGAATTCGCATTGTTCGATTCTGTCAGTACGCTTATGAGCAATAACGCAATTGCACGTAATGTTTATGAACGGTATTTATAGGTATGAGGTATTACGCAGCATATGCGTCGATCGTTACCTTTTATTTATTGCGGAGAACATTGCCACACCAATATCACACAGGAAAATTACATTTTTTAATATTTTTTTTGGAATTATTGTAGGAAGTGACCGCCGTGTTATAGAATATTCGAAATGAAGGGGGCTAGCCACAGAAGCTCCCCTTCTATGTTTCTCTTCACAAGTTCTAAATTTTAAATTTATTCCCATCAGGTAGTGGCATACTCGGACCATCGTATAGACTGAGATATGCTCCCTTGGGGGCTTATGTCTTCTTTTCTTTTGTGAGCAGCCAGTCCTATAATTTGCTATCGTTTCTTGTGTTCGAGACGGTATCACTCTTTTCCTTTTAGGAAACGGGGATCAAAAGGGAGGGGGAGGGGTAAGAGACCCACCATTCTCTCCTCTCGGACCGCCATTGCCAGCAGCGTAAATGAAAGTAAGAAAAACCACTCAAAAACCTCTGAAAACCCAGAGAACGAAATATATGTCAACTGACACAAATATGTTGACTCCAGTAACACATTAGGGCATCAAAAACCACACAGAAATACAAAAGGGGGTACTTTTATCAGCTACTGCTCTGTGCGATGCACAACAATGCACCAATTGAAAAGATAAGAAAGATACCATCATTTCAAAAATACCAAAATTGCACATTTAAGGGGAAGAGTGACAATTTTGCACCAGTTGTGCATTTATTTCAATATCGTCCGAATGGGCAGTGCTACTGAGGAAAAAAGCCTGTGTTAAATAGAGTAAGAATTTCTCCACATGTTGCAAGTGAAAGCGTTTTTAAAAGTTGATTATTAAGCTAGATACGATGTTTGAAAAGCATGGTGAATAAGAATTTTCAGACACCTATGTTTTCCTTATGGGGAATCAACTTCAAGTTATGGCTAATCAAATGGAAGTTTCGACTTTTCCGCCTCTCAATTACTACTTCAGTCTGTCCTTTTTCCGTTGATATATTTTTCTATACCATCGGAAGTTTTATATTCCCAAGAGAACAAATAAAATAATACTTCCGTAAGGCCAATGCATTTCTCCTTGCCTTCTACGGCCATCCTGGCAGTGTTGCCAAACCTGATGCGCATAAAAGAGCTGAATTTCACCGTAAACGGAGAAAAAACTTTCAAGTGGCTAGATTTACGAAACTGGATAAATGGCCTCCTAGGGTAATTTTAGGTGTCAAATGAGTGGGGGAGGGGCGGTGGCTAATACCGTTAGCTTTAAAGTGATAATTTATTTTGTGTGTCCATCTCACTTCAAAAACTTTTTTGTTTTTTTTAAATTTCAGTCCGTTCAATACCATTGGAAATGTTTCTGCCCGTTCTCACGCTGCTATTGAAGCATTTCGATCTAAAGCAACAAGACCAAAACTTCTTTCGGAGGAAGGATGCATGTTTCTTGGAGCAACGACAAATGCATAGGGGGCTGTAACGGTAACAAGAAAATGCAGAATCACCAGACGCTGTTGCCATTATGCATCTTGGTCTTTGTAGTCAACTGTTGTGCTTGCCTGGGGCGAAGGTGTTCTGATGACTCAAGAGGAAACGGCCGTCCACAAAACTCGCAAATTACTGCCACGAGCCAGTTACTATAACAGTACACGGTTTCAATGGCAAAGACGTTTTCAACGCAAAGCGATGAATTCTGAGGAAGACTAGTTTTTTATTTTCACAACGCGAACAATAACCAGGAAGTGACTTGTCACAACAAGTGTTTACGGGCAAATAGAGACTAGGAAGATTGTTGTGTAATGTAAACAGAATGTACAGTGTCGTCCTTGACTGTACGAGTGTTTTCACCCATTTTTCTGTTTTTAACCATGTTGACCAGAAAATCCCCTTTCCTTTTCTTATTTGCCCAAAACGCAAATTATTCTATAAACATAGATATTGGTTAATTGAGTATATAGGTTGAAGCCAGAGTGAACCAGAAACTATTCATGGAATAGACAAACAAGTCAGAAGACACAAATAAGGAATTATTGTTGATGAACGGAAATGGCAATTCAAGTGTCAGATGAAACTGCAGAAAAATGACCTTTTAATTGCAAAACATTACTGGATATGTAAAGAAAAAGGATATAATGTCAAGTGTATGAAACAAAATAAATCATGTTGTAAAGTACAGCATGGCAGCAAATGACATCACTACCTCGCTTATGACAGAAAATGGCTTAGTTCTTTACCCCTACCCCCTGACCCTCCAATTGAACCGGTTAGTCTTCCACACGTTTTATGAAAAAGTACACACACAACTCGAATTGTATCAAATCAAGGTTGATGTACTTTTGGTGTATCCATTGACAAGATAAGATCACTTTCATCGCAGGATATTGTGTTGTTGCTGTGCTAGAATGTGCAGTTTCCATCGAGATGCCGGATGGGCACCAACACGCAGTTCGTCAGTATTTGGCGATTTCCGAAAGGGAACGAAAGATGAAGCATACAAGATATTTTTATTGTGGAGATGAAACGTGTAATTGACGCAGAGTGGAAGAATGGTAGGTTATGCCAAACTTCATGCAATACTGTCACAGGACATGCATGGCCTTAACGCAATCTGAATGCAATCGTCTATGCACCAAGTATTGTTTTGAGTTCGTTTTGAAGTCCACTTTATGCCCAATAAGGCTAATCGGGTCTGGTCCTACAGTATAAAGTGGGATCCGAACCTGTGTGTGTCTCCATCGATTATCGAATCCGGGACACTTGGATTACAAGGCGACAACGTTACCACTATGCCATTGGGGCCAAGCATCAGCCACAATCTATATGACGTGGATTGCAATGCTTTGCGTTATGTTTTAATAGGCTATATTCAACAATTTATCTGCCACAATGCAAGGACTACTCACTGTTTGATTTGAAGAGTCTAGGTATCGAACACCAAAGTATGCTGTCTCCAGAAGGTTGAGGTGGCGAAAAACAACGTCTAGTATCTCCTGTCCAGTGGTGGTATCCTGCAAGAAAAATGCATTACATTACTAACAAAATCTACATGCTTTTACAGTGAATAGATTAAACAATTTATCTTTTCCACATATTACAATTTTTACTGTGAAAACACGATATTACAGAACATTTCAAAACAACATACAAGTCCTAGATCACAAATTTATTCCAGTTCAAAGACAATTTTCCCGCAGGGTGGTGTATTCCGATCAATCTTTCATTGTGTCATGTCGTTTCTAATTGATGGATTGTATTTCCCATTTAATTTACGTTTCTACACGTAGCCTTCAGTGCTTTAACCGTACATGTCAGGAAAAGTTTTCGCAACAGGCGACCGGAACAGTGGAGAGAATGGCAGTAGAAAAACATTCATTGCTCAAGTGCATGTGCAGCTTGTCGTGCCACTCCAGCAAGAAATGTTGCTTTTATTTCTGAAGGTTCTTTCACCGGTGAGAAGCGACACATGTCACTTGGATTGAATGAATGAATGAATGAATGATTTAGTTCATTTGGTAGCCGGACAATTGCGATGACGTTTTAAATTTTCTATCAAATTGAAGGGTGACTTAATACTCCTTACAATACCTCTTAAAAGAGAATTCTGTGAAAAATTGATATTTTCGGCTGGGAATTATCGTTCAATCAAATTTTTGAACATGAGCTAGAGTTAACATACACCTTTTGAAGTCACCAGTTTCTTCATATGTGCGAACACACTTCCCAACTCTCTCGTCGATTTTAATATCACGCTTCTTCCTTTTCTGACCTTCTAGATTAAGTTCCATCTACTTGATGTTGATGTCTTCTGCTTGGCTCTTGAGGCAGGCCAGAACATCATGAATTTTTGGAAGCGGCCTTCCAAGTCACCTATTTATTTTGTTGATCCAACCTTCTACAGCATTATTAGTTCTGTGGCGCCATTTTTGGCTTCATTGCAATTGTCCTAGATTCAGTTCATTTTACTTCCCTTTTCTGTAACTTTTGGCTAACCGGGAAGATCAGGATGAATGGTGATAAGATGGATGAAGGGGCAATCACAAACACATGACGACACCACACAACAAGAACTCCACTGGCCGTGAGTCCAGGCGCCAGAGCCTCGCTAGTCTGCAAAATGCAGTCCACGGTGTATTACGTGGAAGAGAGTTTTACATTTTTGTGTTTTCGAAAGGGCTATCCCTTACACCTCATATGTCACCTGGAGCCAAACCAATCGATGGTAACGTCTCACACCATAGAGGCATTACACGATGCATAAGCTTATATTTGATTCGCTACGTCTTCAAGTGATACGAGTCGCTTCGGTTTGAAATCTCCATAAGACTCCGAGTGAACAGGTTTACATCAGAAAGCAACCGATTCGAGAATGTTGGTTTGTATGCGTGAATAGCCAAGAATCCGGCAACACGTTACTGAGTATGCCTATGCTCCAGTATATTGTATTCATGGAGAGTCATCAGAATGAACGAAACCTGAAGTACACCAAAAACAAGCAAAATTAATGTACGTGTAGCAACTCAAATCTGTTAGAATGACAAGACAAGGAAATGGACCAACAGTGCAGTGCCACCACAGAATATAATTCGCAAAAATCGTCAGATATATCCTAGGCCACTTGTGAGAATATATCATTGTAAATATGAATGCGAATCCTCGATTACCCACAGAGGTCGACACCGCAGACTAAAATGACATCCAACGAAAAGAAAAAGGAAAGTTTAAATTTTTCGCAAATCCCAATGCGCAGTGCCTTCAAGCCATCTTTCTTCTGAGAAGGAATTAATTGTCATTTTTGTGGAATGAAAATTTACAGACAAAAAACGAATCCTTAAAAACGATGCTAAAGTTACCAGTGTTCTGGTTCACGCAAGCATTATTTTTTTCCACATTCCTTTTTTTTTTTTTACTCCGAAAGACACCAGTAGCCTGCGTACCCTCTGGACAGACATTTCTTATAGTTTGCGTGTTGTCGAAGATTCGATCAGTGCTGGCTGGCTAGGCTAGAGGCAAAATAGCTACCGTTTGTCGGTTCCCACACTTCAACCCCTTTTTTTCTCTACCTCGTCCCCCCCCTTTCCAAGTTTGATACCGCCCCCTTTTCTTCATTTCAACCCGTCTATCTTCAGCCATCCACCTCATTTGCACATCCCTCCGGCGAGTGTATCAAATACGAAAAGAAACAGACGACGGAAAATTGATATTTGATTCTATTTGCATCGTCAATTAAAGTGCGAGAAGGGAAAGGGGGGGGGGTAGTCGCCTCAACGTCCCCCATCGTGTTCTGCCGAGCTGGAGACAAGAAATTGGAAATCCCACGGTCTGCTTGACTCAATTTGCAATCAACGAGAAACACGTTGGGGCGGGGGAGTCCTGAAAAGGAAGAAGGGGGTGGGGGATCTTGTCAGCGTTCGAGCATACTGAACGGAATGAAATCCTTGCTCTCGATTCCAAAGTGATATTCCTGACAGAATTATTTGAATTTTAAGCAGCCGGAGAGGCAAATTTTATTCCGCTAGGCCACACTACGCGGTAGCAATGTCAATCCTTGGCACTGGAACGATATGTTGCCAGTACATTTAATGGGTGGGAATACTGCCAGATTGGTGCTAAGGTTAAAGTCCTCCTGGTGAAACTCCCCCACCACCTTTCCCTTCCTCAATTTCGCGATACAAACGATGTAAGTATCTAATTAGCCGCCCTTACAGTCATTCAAGAAAGGGGGTGGAATATCAACACTCCCTTCTTGCATTGCAGTTAATTTCACTCGTACAGTTGCGGTTACCCAGTATTTGCAAACGGATTTAGGGTGGATCACCTCTCTCCCTGCAATGCGTTTTGTATAGTGGCAAAACTCGTATCTTTGACACAACGTTTTTAATGTTTTTGTCAGTTTCAATTTTCTAAAAAAGAGGGTTTAATTTGGATGAGAATGGATCATAACGTAATACAAAAAGGAAACGATTTGTAGATTTCAGCTTGTAAAAATTAGTTTTATTTGCCAATGTAACAAATAAAAAAGAACACCAAAACCAATGCAAATCTATGCAATTAACGACAAAGCATGGAGCTTGTCTGAAAAGGTTACTGAATGCAACAAATGAAAAAGAAACGACTTTCAGTGAGTGATCAAATTCAACGAAGAAACAGGGAACGTCTTTTGGAGAGTGAACAAATTCAACGAAGGAACAGGGAACGTCTCTTGGAGAGTGGCCAAATTGAATGAAAGGAAAAGGAACATCTTTTGGAGAGTGGCAAATTCAATTAAAGGGAAAAGGAATGTGTTTTGGAGAGTGGCAAATTTAATTAAAGGAAAAGGAGCGTATTTTGGAGAGTTGCAAATTCGATCAAGGAAAAAGGAACAGAAACGTCTTTTGAAGAGTGAGAAATTCAATTAAGGGGAAAAGAAACGTCTTTTAGAGTGACAATTTCAATGAAAGGAACGTCTTTTGGAGAGTGATCAAATTCAATGATGGAAAAAGGGAACGTCTTTTGGAGAGCGAACAAATCCAACGAAGAAAAAAGTAATGTCTGTCGTGAATAAAACAACAAAGATCGAACATTGTAGAAGTTGCTGAAGGGTGCACAAGGGCCAACTGAAATACTTGACTGTGAAAGTGACTGGAACAGACCGACATGACAAACAAACGAACGACCGACCGAAAGGAAAGAGGGGGAGGAGGGAGACACATGGAAGAGGAAAAGAACCATGAGCTAACCAACCAGCCTGTTGCTCTCCAACACGCAGACACACTCTTCCTTCGCGCGACCTCAAACGCACCGTCGATCAATCACACAGGTACAGGCTTCCCCGAGGCCTCGTATCTCTCCATTGTATCTAGGGCGATAAAGGCCAGGCAGAGAGCGAGTGAAATACGATCGTTCGTAAAGAGTTTCGACGACTTAACAAAGCAATGACCCACGGCCAGCGTCGCTCTGGGTGGGTGGAACATCGGTCGTTGCCTTCGTTGTCGGTTTCTTAACAGCAAAGGCTCCCTGGAAACATAACATAACAGGAGTCATGTTTTAACTCCCGGAAGTAACTATTGGTTCTGATTGGGTTTGATTTTAATCTTAGTTTAGTGGGCAGTTATGAAACTGCGGGGACACAATGGCGGTCACAAACAAAGGGCATTCTCTCTCTGTAGGCCTCTGGTGGCTTCATATAAGGAGGGAGGAATTGTAAAAGCTGTCAGATAAATCACTGACAAAAGTACATTACCACGTGAAGGAACTGTGGAAAATCAGAGTGTCACTTTGAACTGAAAAGTGATTTTTCAAACCATTATTACGTCAATTTAAAATGCTTGTGCAGGAATAAGTAGGTTATTTCGAAAGCATGACAACCAAGGCGTCGAGAGTTAATGGGCCATAGTTTCATTTTTCCAACATTAAGATTCCTGCTGGCGTCTGCGATTAGCGTTAACGATTAAGGCACTAGGGAACCTAAGTTCGAACCCTAGGTAAGGTATGGATGTGGATTTGCACCATATTTCTCAGTTCATCATTGTCGTGATTATCCTAATGAGATAAAAATGGACGTTAAATAACAAAATATATAAATATTAATTAATGTGTCATTATTAATTGCTAAATTTCAAAATGAGTGTAAAACTCGGAACTTAAAAATATTGGTCTTACAGTAGAAACTTTTCCGCAAATTGCGTAAAGTGCTGGCGAAGTCTCAATAACAAATAACGTAAGTATAAACAATGCACATAAGCTTTATCCAGAAGATGGATACAGATACATACAAGTACAACGAATAGAGTGCCTCTAGGCAGTGATATGTGTAGGAGGGGATATCGTCGTTGAGTCCCAAAGCCTTCTCGACCCAAAAAGTCATTACAGACATCATCACTTGCTTTGGCTAATTTATATTACAGTTTCAGTGTAAAATGGCTATTACAAATGCTGTATCTGGAACTTTGAATAAATCAATAAATTAGGATTGAAGACAGAGACACAGACAAAAATGAAACTAAATAAGCCGCTTGCTTTAGGACAAATAAAATGTGGCGAGTAACTAATGCCCAATAGATTATTAAGAGAAAATGTTATTTCAAAGAAGGAGGACACTAAGAGTGGATTGGTGGTGTTACCTATTACCAAAATTTCGAGTTTAAGGAGAATTGTGGACTTAATCAAGTTTTCACAAAAGGCTGTAGTGCCAGACAGAGCGGAAGGAGAAGAAAGAGTAGAAAAGAGAAGAACGGTAGAATACAATAATTAAATAGATAGACTAAATAGGAGAAGCTGACAAGAAAAGTGAAGGAAGAAGCGAACGAGAGAAAAGGAGAAAATGAGAGAGGGAAAGAGTGGGAAAGAAAGGCAGAGAAAACATAGAATGAAAAGAAATGAGGAGGCGAACGAAAAAAGAGAATGAAAGAGAAAGAGTGAAGAAAGGGAAAGAAGGAAGAAAAGGTAAAGAGTGAAATGGCGAAAAATATATATATGGAGTGTGTGGAGGGAATAGAGGGTAAAAAGGGCAAGAGAAAGAAAGATGTAAAGAATAAGAGAGTGAGAGTGAGAAATAGTGGAAGGAAGGGAAAGAATAATATATATATATATATATATATATATATATATATATATATATATATAGGGAGAGAGAGAGAGAGAGAGAGAGAGAGAGAGAGAGAGAGAGAGAGTGGAAAAGAGGGAAGAAACGAAAGATAGGGATATAAAGAATGAAAGGTGAGACAGAGATAGAAATAGTGGAAGAAAGGGAGAGAGGTAAGAAAGAGAAGGAGGGTAAGACAGGGCTGACGAAAGACGGCTTGAAAGAGAGGGATGTAAAGAGTAAGAGAGAGGGAGAAGGAAGTATTCATCCAGATAACAAACAATTATTTAAGAATCTTGGCGTCATCAACAAGATATTTATTTAAAATTCAA
Source organism: Lepisma saccharinum (assembly GCF_977018435.1). Taxonomy (NCBI): domain Eukaryota; kingdom Metazoa; phylum Arthropoda; class Insecta; order Zygentoma; family Lepismatidae; genus Lepisma; species Lepisma saccharinum. The sequence continues at coordinate 31,289,114 of NC_139239.1, read as the reverse complement.
ATAATACGATAGGTTCATCTTCCTAATCAGAAAACGTTTTAATTTGCCCATTCAAAGCCTGCAATTGTGCAACAGTGCAGTATCCAAAAACAAATACAAACGAACCGAACCAAGCACATCAGCTACCGATCCAGAGTTCGTGATTTCGCAGATCCACCCTCCTTCCCACTCAATAGAATGACATATTGAGCAGTCACACTAGCTTCTGTTTTCCGAAGAAAGAAAATAACAAAACCAGGTCCACGCAAGCATCAGCATTCCATTTGAAGGATTTTCAAGGCCCATATGATTCATCTTCCTGTCTTCAGGACATGTCGGAAGTGGTTTTTCCCCGAAGATGCACCGTGTTTTACCTGGCATCAATGTAGCACGTTCCCACATGCATACCAAAGAGGACAGGCATAAAATATGTACACGGTCTTAGCAGGGACAGTGTGAAGGCAGTGACCAAAGGGATTTTTGATGTATGCTGAAGTTGGTTGTACTCGAACCAACAGGGTCTAGAAGTTGTCGCAGAGGAAGAAGAAGTACAGGAAACTGGATGACCGGTGGCACTTTCGATTGAAGAAAATGGATTGCGGAGATTATATCTGAGATAAAAAAAAAAAGATTCAAGAAAAAACTCGAGAGTCAAGTTCAAGTATCAAGACTTGTTTGTGGATCAGGTTGGTTTTCCTGTGCAAAGGGGACAAAAAGAACTTGAAGAGGTCTCCCACTCCTCCTCCAGGACTCATTCATTAGGTCTCTTCCCAACATTGCGAGGTGAGAGGATTTTTCGGATATCTACTCCCCGTTAACATGAATGTACGAGTGATGTTCTGGCAAGGATGGTACTCTCGTCGGCACTTGCCTTAATCTTTATAACTGCGTTCATTACCTGAACTTGATGTGTTTTTAATTACCTTCCGTAATGGTTAATTACCTTCCATTGTTAAAATATCACCTCCTGTTGTTCGCATTTATTTACGTCTTTAAACATATAAGATGTTCGGCACAAATATACTCATTTCAGTTTCCTGGAACATTTTAGGAAGAACCAAGTTGTTTTTTTTTGTTTTTTATATGTTTCAATTCTCATCAAAGGAGAGCGCAGCGGTCGAGTATAGAAGTTATTTGTCAGTCATGGTGTCGACCTTCTATCTGTGCGCACACACACACACGTCGCGGTGGCGCAGTCGTTAGCGTGTGTGACTGCCACGGGCAAGACTTGGGAGTTGATTCCCCGGGGTGGGTAATTTCACGTGTGAATTTTTCCAATAATGTACCTGCATAAAGATGTGATTTGAAATATGTTCGCGTCTGGCACGGAGGAAGAGGAAGAATTCAGTTCTCAGGGTACTGGGCAAATGTGATCGGAATTGTCCGTGAGAGGTTCCAGTTTAAACTGATTTGATGGGAGATTGGAATATGGTCGCAATTGTCCGCTTACCATTAAAATATACATTTTCATCTCAATCTCAATACTTTATAAAATTTCTTCAAGAGAAAAGCAATTTGTATTCTTTTTAGAAGGGAAGTTATAAATGAGCTAATTACTTTTTAAATTTTTGTTGTTTTCTTTAATGGATTCTGCGAGGTGCCGGTAGGTATTTTTGACGTTATTTTCATTGAAGAATATAATGACGTACGAACAGACTCGCAACGTTAGAAGCTCACGTACAGTCACGGACACTACATTGGGATGTAACGATCCTGTTGAAAGTTATTCAAAGGCATTGTTACAACCCAGAAGTATCCATAACTGTACTGGACATATACTCTATCCAGGGAATCTCTGGAGGAAGGCCGCGCATAACGGTAGAGAAGGGACGAAGCGAGTGGTCGGAGCGAAGCAGTACAGGCTGCTATAAAGGCTCGTAACTGCAGTCGCTCTTCCCCCTCCACGCAATCCCGTATCCTCGCACTTATTCGTAGGTCCAGCCCTTTGGAGAGACTACTTGCGCAGAGACCTGCTTTCCTTTCCTCGATCCACAGATACCCGGGACAGAGTATAGTTTGAGATTTTTGGTAATTATCATAATTCATATTACGTTAACTCTTTCAGTATTTGCAACAGGTTTTGCTGAAAAAATAAACACATATTTGAGAGGAGACATTCTCTGAGTAACTTCTGCCTACTGATGTTTGAATCGGGATTCAAATCTGGGGAAAACCTAGATTTAATGCGAGTGAGTGGCTATCTGCAGCTGAATAATACTCTTGGCATTTATCGAGCATTGCACTCATCAAAGCTGGAAACATGCCAGAATTATAAACGAGTCAATGGTGTCTCCTGCGCATCAAAATACAATGGCCACTCCGGCACGGCTGTACCTTTGGAAATGTCACGGTGAGTCAGACCGTGTCGTAGATCGTAACGGCATACGCTGTTCCCATTCAGTGGCTTATCATGTGTGACTATCTAGTCAGCACCATTGTGATCAAGATAGCCTTCAAGAAACCAGAATTCGTGTGACACGTTCGAACCTTTGACAACCTCGATATATGTTTTCTTCGAGGCATTGTCTTTACGGCTTTCTATTGCCTTTAATTGCACGTTATGTAATGTAAATGATCACTTGACTTCTGCGACTTGTGAAGCATTTCCTAATAGGAAAAGAGAGATTGCTAACAAAGAATGAATTGTATTAATTTTGTATCATTTCCCTTTTGTAAAATCAATGATTTTTATAATTTACTAATTCTGCGTCAGTTAGAATTGTTGTTTAAGTCCACTTTATGCACGAAAAGGCTAATCGGGACTGGATCTACATTTTAAAGTGCGATCCGAACCACTATGCCATGTGCCTCCACAGGATATCGAGCCCAGGACCCCTTGATTACAAGGCGACGACATTACTACCACGCTATCGGGAGGCCCGCCAGGTATGATGTTCTTTCGTGAATGCCCATTAATGTATTCTAATCATTCATTCATTCTCATCACTGTGATTAGCCAGGAGTAGCAGAGAGAGACGCAATGAGAGAAAATTATATTTCGAATACGTAGATTGAGCTATAATTTATTAATTGATTGATTTGATTTATTTTACTTCATTTTTCTGCCACTTTTGACTAATGGAGAAGACTATGATGGATGAAGGGACAATCGCAAGCAAATGTGGACAGCACACTGCACAAGTCACACAAAGGATTACACTGGCCATGAATCCAGACGCTAGTTTCTCGTTAGTCTTCAAAATACAGTCCAGGGTGTACCGCAGCGTTCCAACATGAACGCGGGGATCTTAAATAGGGATGTAACTTTTAGTTGAAGGGTTTCCGACATTATTCTTTTATTTTATGTAACCTTTTTTTAAATGTAATACCTTTTAAATTTTGGTAAATGGCAGAATGTTCAATTTTAATTTTTAAATGATTACAATTTCAATTTGGGAAATTGTTTTGCAAGGGGGGAGATCGTAGCGTATCCGCTCGGTTTAAGAAATATTGACCCTGGCAGACCTTGCCAGAGCCTGCTTAGAAATGTGTAGCTTAAGACTTTTACAGGAAATGGTAAGAACACTGGCCTCTGGCTAGAGGTGACGAGGCGCCAAGTGGTGGGATTAAAAGGTGCGCATGAGAGCGACATGGGATCTTTTTGCCTGGAATCGTCGGAGAAGCAGGAGCTATTGGTCTATTTTCTAAACCGATTAGGGTAAGCTATCCTTCGCCCTTATCTGCCATTCGCATTGCTCAGTTCAGTATAAAACCTAATCATGAGTTTATATTAATGTTAATTTAGATATTTGTACCTGCCCTTTCAGGGCTGTCTCTACCATAAATAGTAATAATCGGGAGGGGCAAGTTACATCCCTTTTTAAGATCCCCGCGTTCATGTTGGAACGCTACAGTACTACGTTGGACAGAGGTTGACATCGTGGAAGGCCACCCCTTACGCCCCAGCTAAAATTTATAGTTTAACCCACTGCTAGAATTTTGATAGGAATATTCATGTTTTCATTTCATTCCTTTCGTTCGAAGAATTCAAAAAGTTGAAAAAATTCTGGATCACCCTGTATATAATTCAAGATTAACTCCAACTCTTATATAGTTGCGACCTGAAGAGGGCATTGTTTTCAGCCCGACTCGACAGATCCATACAAGTAACAAGACACCTCCAAAAAAAAAAACAAAAAAAAACAACGCAAATTCCATCTATTGATGAAAGTTGGTTCATTATCTTTGGTATCACGGTTGGTAACTAGAGGACTTCATTTTCCAGAAACATGACGAAATGGAAAAGTTGCAACCGGAGCCCCAAGCAGGAGACCAGCAACAATGCATCCAGCAGACGAACCGTGAAAAGAACCCCTTTTGCCATTCATGCAGACGCGGAGGCTGCCTTCTTTAGGCTCCAGCAGTTTTCCATCCGCACTGGCAAACAGAATGATCCTGGCTTTTTCCATTCACGGGATTTCATGAACCGTGCGCAGCGTGAGGGGGGGGGTTATTTACTCCAATCTTTACCTTCATCTTTTTCAGTACGCACAACATAGCTTCTGATGTGCTACTTTTTGTTTGCTTTGCCATTTTCGGTGAGTAATTAGCTGGTAGCTACTAATGTTACTGGATGAATATTTTCCAGAAGATTGCAGAAAATTAAAAAGCTCTGTCGTGTACTCCTCCTTTTGCGAGGATATTGTGTACTGAATCTTTAGGGTAGATAAATGTTTTATTGGCTTTTACGGTTTGTCAAAATCATTGCAAGACTGACTATTACAGACTTGATTAAAAATGATGTCAAGACATCTCGTGAACATTCAGTATATTTATTTCTGTCAATCAGTAAGCAAAAAATATCCTGACGATACACTCGATAGGGTGATGAAACGTAGAAGCTCTTCACACGATTTTAATCATAATTGTGCTCTGTGTATGTTACTATGAAGGGTGGGGTTGAGTAGCTAGCCCCTGTGGTTAGTACAGCCCTTGGTGAAGAGCTCAATTTATTCTTCTTCTTTATGACTGCTTCTATTTTGTGCTTCCACCTCTCTCTTAACCCCTTTACGTCTTTCTCTCTCTCTCCCCCCACCTTTCTCCTTTCCCAGCCTTTATTTCTCTGTCCATCTTTCTTTTTTAATTTATGTCCCCCCCTCTCTCTCTCCCTTCCTGAATCATTGTCTCTCCCCATCTCTCTACCTTTCTGAATCTCTGCCTCTGTTCCTATCTATAATTTTGCATCTCCGTCTCCGTCACTCTATATCTATCATTCTCGTCTCTGTCCCTCTCTACCTATCATGCTGCATCTCTGTCTCTCTATCTTTCTCCTTTTCCAGATTTTTCCTCTGTCTACTTATCTTCCTAAATATTTCTCTCGCTCTTTCTCTCTCTCTCTCTCTGTGGGTGTGTTCCTGAATCTTACATTGCTTGTTGCATCATGTATTTATTTCATTAGTTCAAAATTCGTCCTTATTGTGGCAATTAACCTAGAGGAGTAGAAGAGCGGTACAGGTCCTACCCGATGGAGGCACATTGCACAGTGGCTCGCATCCCACATTAAACTGTAGGTGCAGTCCCAATTACCGTATCTGGGCTGACAGTTTCTCGCGTCTATATCTCGATAAATATTAAATTCAGAACAAAATGTCCAGCACAAATTTACTTTCATCCTTTATAGGCTCCATCCGCGTATATATAAGCACAGCTATGATTCAAGGTGTGATACACTTCGCTTCTTTTTTTTCCCCAGCTGCTTTTTTCACACTTCGTCATGGTGACTTGCACGAACCAAGAATGATCGATCAATGCTAATTGAGGGATATTTTAACAACTACTTTTGCTCTTTTTTTACCTGTACATTCTTCTTCCTGAAAATAGCTGGAGGCTGTAGTTGTCATTCTGACAAGTTGACGTGCGGACTTGAAGCGTTTTCCCCGCAAACCATCTACGTAATTAGCGCCCTTTGTTAATTAACGTTAAAAAGAAAAGTTTCGGCCTGCACGATGTGCGAGTTCCGTCTCTCTTGCTCCCTCCTGGCCAACAGCAAGATCAATGACGGCGCTCGCTTTATTCTTCACCTTTCTACCTTTCTGTCTCTCCATCTCTCTTGTGCTCCATTCCCATCTCTTTCCTCTATGCCTCTCTCTCTCTCTCTCTCTGCCATTCTTTTGCTTTTCTCCATGTTTCTTTTTCCCTATTTTCATCTCTATCTTCCTGAATCTATCTTCGTCAATATCTCTCTCTCTCTCTCTCTCTCTCTCCATCTTTCTGAAAAATACATCCATCATCCTGAATATCTGAGCCTCCCCGATGGCGTAGTGGTAACGTCGTTGTCTTGTAATCAAGGTGTCCCGGTTCGATACCCGATGGACACACATTGCACAGTGTTCGAATCCCACTTTAAACATACACACACACACACACATATATATATATATATATATATTATATATATATAACGCACTGGATCTATATATATCCCTTTCTCTAACCATCTCTATCCAATACATGCCGGCCCCTGTGGCGGAGTGGTTAGCACATCGCGCTACGACGCCAGGGGCCCCGGGTTCGAATCCCGGCCTGGGCATGGATATTTGCGAGTGTCCATTCATCAGTTTCATCATACAATCACTCATCTCCATCTTCGCAAAATTAGCCAAAAGTGGCACAAAATGCGAAGTAAAATAAAGCATACCAATCAAGCTATCCTATACATGGATATTTTCAGCAGGCAAATATTCTGTCCATGTTGTGGTAATACTTTTATAGCACACAAGTCAGTAAACAATTCCTTTGCCATCGCCTTCAGATAAATCTTTGCAAGTTACGCAATGCGTCACACGTTGTGTGTATCAGGTTGCCTGCTTTTAAGGATATGATACTTAATTCAAGTTCAAATTTAGTTTTCCCCAATTTTTGAAGGACCACTAGTATTTCGATAGTTCAAAAACTTTAGGTCGATATTGCAATAATCTATCGACTTAATCGATTCCTCATCACAAAAAGCAGCTTCAAGGTGCGTAACCTCAGTCTCATCTGTAACTTTAGCCGGTAACTTGAATATCCCGATTCAATCTACATAAATCAATTAGTTGAAGAAAAACCAGAAGAGCCAATTCAACAGCAGTTGCTGACACATTTTCAGCGGAACAGAAGTCTGTGGTTTGTGGGATAGGCAAGAAAAAGTGAAACCACGATTTGAGGTTCATTCATAAAAAGACTTCACTGGTCTAAGGGGGAGGAGACATCTGTGAACAAGCATATTTTTAAGGTAAAATAAATCGAACAAATCCACAGCGAACGTGATGCCTACATTCCAAGAAACAGATTAACTCAATTCAGTATATTGTTGCATAACCTTTGTTTAGAGTTACAACTTGTCAACTATGATTGTTTACTTTGCGCCACGTTTGGCTAATCGCGACGGTGGGGATGAATGGTGACAATCACATATTGACGACACAAACAAACCATAAATAGGATTATACTGGCTTTGAGTCCAGACGACAGTCTCTCGTTATCCTTCACAAATGTGTACTATGTGGCTTAACATATTGACAGGTTTTCAACTCTACAAGTTGCCCTGTATTCGATCCCAAATCCCGGGTATTGATCCAATGCCGTTGGAACATTTCTTAAAGGAGTGTTTGATTTAGATATGCAAAACCAGATAAATATTAGGTTATTTTAATCTAAGCGCTGAGTACGGACCACACTATAGTCGTTTTCACGTTCAGAAGACACAATGGCCTCTTATGGACAATGCTTTTCTTATGGGAAATACGAGCGCGCTGTTGTGAAATTTCTCGATTTACAAATTTAGCTTACGTAAAATCGGTACCTGCAGTTTTGCAGGAAATTTTGTAGAGAATACGATGGTGAGCACAAAAAAGTGGTAACCTGTTTACATATTTTTAGATAAATTAAAACCGCAAATTTTCTGTGAAAACAAAATTTTTACATTGTTTTCATTCCTAACGTTGAAACATGCCGTAAAATTTAGGTATTCATTATGAAAAAAATTGACACGGTTTTCTAATTGTCATAGGTGATGGTGGTGCTCAGAATTTATCAATACTTTAAAGCATATTCGCATTAAAAAATATTCAAATAAAGTATGTGGAGATTTTTTATATTCGTGCAGTAGAAAATGTCGTCGCTGGCCATTTCTTGTTCTGTAATTCCAAGTAAAAACTTCCAGCGACAAAGTTGTGAAGAAAATAATGAAATTATTTTTTATAACCACTCAAAGGTTCCCAGAAATATTACTTCCATGCATTTGGAGTTTCTTTTTAACCCGAACCGCGCGCGAAGTAAGGAGACGTTGTCTGGCCATCTTGAGCTGACTCACCGCAGCATTCCGGCTAATCACCACCAAGTTTTCGAGTTGTTATTTTATTTCCATTCAGTAAAAATATGAACTTCATGCAGTTTGTTATAATAGAATTGAAATTACTTAAATTTAATAATTAACAATTATTTCCAATGCTGCTGTTGTGAGCAACATTAGTGCTGTCGCAAGTACACGTTGTTTTTGTTTACATTAATGTCGACATTAATACTGAAATGAAGATCACCTTTCAGTTTCCAACGTACACATAAATTCATAGACACCATATTAACCTTTGAAAGGCTTTCCAACACGTGACAAAATATGGGGCTTCAAGATAGAAACATGACATGCCTTGCTTGAGTCATTCACGTCTTACCAGTTCACGTGGGCCATAACTCATTTGTTTGTTTGGGTTGCAACTTGAATCTAACCCATGTGCCAGGTTCCCCTTACTTGAGTGAGAGATCTGCTTTGGTCTGTTTAGACTTTTTCCCTCTCTCGAAGAAGTGTTTTCAGTTGTGTGAGCTTTCAGTGATTTTTACTTTTTTAACTGATTTCTGAAGTGTCATATTCATGGATTACACTCGCGTGTGTAGTGATCGCAATGGATCATAGCAAAAACGGTAACTGTAACGTTCACAGTATAATATTAATATTAATCATTACATATAATTGTCATTATATATACAAAATATGTAACACCTTCATTGTGAAGGAAGGTCATCATTTCCCGCCGACATGAGCTAGTGCTGTATTGGCAACACTGTGCGGTTTCTCCATAAGCGCCGTTGTGTCTTCTGAACGTGAAAACGACTTTAAATAAAATATACTTCGTGAATCTTACTAAAGTTCACCATTATGCTTAGCTAATATGAAGTTATTGTATAATTTAAAGCGGAATCGAACCCGGGACTTATTGATTTCCAGGTGATGAAAATCCACTCTGGCAAGTATTTTCCTTCGATTCTATTCTTGAATATCTGGCAGGGCTTGTCACGTCACAACCGACTGAATACCACCAACTGTTTATGGACGTTTCATTACCTGCTCTTGCTAATATGTTTCTTTCGGATGAGCATGATCATGTGGCGGAACAGAATCGCCATCATGTTGTTGGTTGGATAACGGTACTGAACGAGAACAAAACATGTTGAACCCTTATGCTTTCCTGTGGTCACCCCCTTCCCCTTTCCGCAGTTTCTTCCGGAGAAGCCATCAGCACCTTTCGGCTTGAGAACTCATGCGCGCCATTTTGCTTCCTAGTCAATCTCATATCACGAAAGTACAGGACGATGTAACTGTTTGATCTCGCGTAGTGCACGAACACGCACACATGCGTAGCCGAATCGTTAACACTCTTTGACGGCAGCGCCTATGCATTCGAGTTTTCTCCAAACCTGGATGTTGTCAATTGAAAAGAAGTAGTGTGATCCAGATAAGAATGCCAGATAAAAATCGATGATTGGACTTGACTACAAGACAACGACGTTACCACTACGCCATCGGGGAGGCTCAGATATTCAGGATGATGGACGTATTTTTCAGAGAGAGAGAGATTAACGAAGATAGATTCAGGAAGATAGAGATGAAGATCGGGAGAGAGAAAGATGGAGAAAGGGAAAAGAAATGAAACAGTGTTTCTTTTCGAATATTTCAGTCACAGCACATGGAAATAAAATATATTTTTAATGAAAGTAGAAGCTATTTTTAACTTGCAGTCACTCACCAGTCCGTTGTCAGCCGCCATGGATGAAAGATGTGTTGATAAATGCTTGTTGTTTGTCTGTTTAGCTGTGCAGACTAAATCCCATGAAAGCTGGAAAACTAAGTAAACGTGCTACCACTTGAAGGTATGGTGCCTTGAAAACAACGATACCATGTGACTGAGAAAGTGCTGTGCATTTCTTTTATTTTCATAAATAACTTGTACTATTGTTTACATTGGGCCTCACAATAAATTATGTATATATCAGAAAATAAACCTATCCATTCTTTAGTTTTCAGTACGTTGGGCCAACGTAAAAACATCCGTTGGCCGAACGTAAAACATATATTGGCCCAACCCAATGTAAAAACCACACGTTGGCCCAACGTTGGAACCACGGCCAAAATTACCGTTGCCCAACAGTATGCTTTTGGGCCAACCGTTGCCCAACCATTATCAGCACGGTTGGCCCATTGTTGGGCCAACCACTTTCGGTTACTTGGAATAGGATCCGAACCACTATGTACCTCCACCGTGTATCAAACCCGGGCCCCTTTATTATAAAGTAAAGAGGTTATCAGCCACTACGCCATCGGGGAGGCAGTCACTCACCAATACTCTAACTGCATGCCACCTAATGAAAATCAGGGGTATTGCACCACAGAAGCATGCCTTCGATTGCAGATTGAAGGCCAACTAGAAGAAAGTACTCAACTAAAACTACCTACACTCTGTTCCAGTAATCTCAGGAGCTAGTGAACGAAAACAAGTCCTCTCCGCATGTAGTGAATCGAGAGGGTTTAACCAATGAACGCGTGAGAAGGAAAGTGATTCCATAGAGATGGAAACGCGATTGTAGCTACCAGACGTTTACAGCAGCGTGCACTGATTTACTCCGTAAGCTCGCTTTCACCCCTTCTCTGCAGTTATGCGCTGCCTTGTTTCACAGTTTACTGGCACAGAGTGTACCTACCTATCTACACCCTTCATCACTTACTGGAATATGACAATATTCATGCGTATTGTATTTGTAGACAAACATACGTAGATGAATACTGTCATAATTCAGCAAGAGATACAGAGTGGAAATAGTTCTGAGATAATCAACGAAAATTATATTTTCTGAGTTACGTCATCTTCCAGCTAACCCTTCAATCAATACAGGGTGTCCCGTAATAAAATCAGGATATTTTTACAATATCTCCATCAGATTGTTTTACTAGCGAGCCTACCAACAGAGTGGTGTGTGAATAAGAGCGCTAGCGATAGGCACGGAGTTTAGATTATGTCACCTGTCACTACGTAATTGGATTCCTCGGGCGCTGTCGCTCGCTCTGAAGCTGTAAATCCGGAACAGACCGAGATCTCGAGGGAATCTTGGCTGAAAAATGTTAATCACTAAATTGAATAAGAACCTTCCTGGGATTATTAATAGTTCCTACTCCATTCTGACTAATACAATCACGAATTTCTATGATGTATAATACAATAGTATCAAAGTTACATGAAAAGTTCAAAACATTTTTAGAACACTCAATCAAGGAAGAACTCATATAATTATTAGTATATTTTCAATAATTCTATTCAACAATTCAATAGGGCTATTCCCATATGTATTACTAGATCAAGCCACTTAGTTTTTACTTTAACACTAGCTTTACCAATATGACTATCCTTTATATTGTTTGGGTGAATTAATAACACAAAACACATGTTAGCACACCAAGTGCCAGAAGCCGTACTAGCACTCTTAATACCAATTATAGTGTGTATTGAAATAATTAGAAACCTAATTAGTCCCATAACTCTATCGACTAACAGCAAATATAATAGTAGGACATCTAATGATATCAATAAATGGAAATACAGGAACAATATTAGAAATTATTGGACTTTCAATTTTTGGAGCGATGTTAGGGGTGTTAAGGTTATTTTGCGCATGTTTCTACCTACCTGCCTTACACGTGTATATTCGTTTTCTCGAGCAATTCTCATTGCTTTATTTTACTTCGCTTCTGTTTCTTTTGATTAATCTTTAGGGAATTCTCGGGTACGGCGATCAGACAGTACTTCCGCAATTTTAAGAATCTCAGACTAAAATTTCTCTCTTGACTGGGTCTATGTCATATTACCAACTGTACAAAGTAAAGCCTGAAACACACGGAACTGGATATCCAGTAGGAATGCTCTAGTTGACGCTGGACTGGCTACCCATTTGCTAGTTTTCGCCTCACACGGTACTTGTTACACCGTACTTGTCGATAGTCTTTCGTTCCCATGATGGCGGCCGCGCGAGATGTAAACAACGTATCACTTCACACTTTTAAAATACGATAAGTATTCAACCGAGAGGAATATCGCTTCGTATTAAATGGTTTTAGGTAGAGAAAAACGGCGCTGATAAAATACATACTTTACAGCGTTTACTGTACACGCATGGAAGAATATTTTAGCTTTTTCAATTGTAAACACAGTGCACTCACCATAGACGGTACTAGACATGCCTTTCGTGCTGTATGCACTCTGAAACCACAAACAAAAAACGCTACTTTGCAAACTCACAGATTATCTTCACATGGCCAAACTTTGCTCTGATTGGCTGTTCCACAGAATGTAGTCGATGAAAGCAAGTAGCAATTAGAACATGTCCTATTCCTCCAAACCAGACAAGCGGTCAGCCAGGCGGCCATGATTGCTACCTAGAAAGTTAGTTCAGCACCAACTAGGGCATTCCTACTAGAAATCCAGTTCCGTGTGATAGGGATTTCAGAATTTCCAAATTTTTCAGGTAGATTCAGCTTTGGAAAACAAGATTACGATGAGAGAGAGAGAGAGAGAGAGAGAGAGAGAGAGAGAGAGAGAGAGAGAGAGAGAGAGAGAGAGAGAGAGAGACTAAAAGGTTACAATATACCTAGGTAGAAACCATTGAGAACAGTTGTTTCCAAGTCTCTGGTGGCTAGTACAGAGCTCCAACTTCCCTCCACTTCATAACCAACTAACTCAAGTTTCATGAATGGTTATATTTAGGATAATTGCAGAAAACGATGGGAAAAACCGTACAAAATTTCCCCAGGAATAAAGCTAGTTGTTTAAAAGCAGGGAAAATGACGGAGAAAGAGCTACAGAGACAATGCATAGGTGGAGCTTGCTGCAGGGGTGGTGAACGTCCTTTGTTGACACTAGCGTGGGAAGACGAACCTATGCGACAATATCCCATCTTGCTCTGCAGCCACCACGAGTCCTCCTCCCCCTTCTCACGCACCGGGGAAACAGTGTTGGCAACTTCATTTCCGCGGAAATTCCCTTACCGACGGTGAAAATTTCCCTTTTATATTGAAGAACAATCGTTTCGCAAAAAACTTACAGAAGGCAAATATTCTGTCCTCTGTGAAAACTTCCCATATTTCAGACAAAAATAACTCTTTCGCAAACTTAGCCCCATGAATGAGAGAATATTTCCATTTTTCTGGGTAAAATTCCCTTCCTCCCCTCGATTTGGAGAAATTCAAATGCATTCGCATGAAATATACCAGTAACTTATCCACATCCCTAATATCTCTCAAATTTATAAAACACCTCACTAAACAGTGGCGTGCCCAAGGGAAGGTTGGTGGGGGTTATAACGCCCCTCCTCATGTGGCCAAGTATTCCTAAAAAAAGAACGTCAATGGCAAAACGAGGGCTGACTTCTAAAAAGAAGTACTTGCAACACCCCACCCCCATTCGAAAATCTTCGGCACGCCACTGCTCTGAAATTTATAGTAATTTTACTTCTGAATTTACCCTTACACCCCACTCTCCCATTAAGATAACCTTTCTTCCAACTAAAGCGACACATTCTGGACAATCGTGATATCTGAAACACTGTGAAATTTGACTCCACGGGGATCGAACCTCTTGAGTACAAGACGTTGCCATAACGCAATCAGGAAGCCCTTAAAATTTCCCTCACAGAAGGTAACCAATCTATTCAATTTAAAGAATTCGTGTTATGGTGGGTGTTTTTCCTCCTTTCGCAAACAAAAATTCCCCCGTCCTACCATCACTGTAGATAAGGCGGACACATTGCCACGCGAGGCAACTGACAGATCAGGGGCGGAGGGAAGACTTATTTCGTTGTCCCCCCCGTTTCCGAACAAACACGACAACACGTCACGGAGGGGAGAACAGGGAATGTATCTCGCAGACAGGGCGCGTTTTTCTCTTCACGGGTCGTAAGCCGATTATGTTCAACAAGTCCAACACACGGCGGGAGATTAGGATCCAATATGGCCGCATCTGGATGTAGCTGATGCCTTCTCAGGTTACAGAAATTTTAGACTTGATGTCAGAATTTAACGCGCCACTTAACACGTCGCGGACTTAATACAAGGATGTAACGTGTGTGTTTTTCTGTGCTCACCATCCCAGGGCAACATCCTTATCCACACCTATTACGTAAACACATGCATGCATAGAAAGGGAACGGTTTTGGAATTTAGAAAGTGGAAAGCTGAAATAAAGTGCTAGATGCCAGGAGTTTCTGCAGAATTTTTGTAAGGACGTTTTTAGGGGATTGTGAAGATGAACTAGCACCAAAATGACCACAAGAGGGGCTCTGTGAAACAAATTGTACCTTGTGTGTACATATTTTAAGCGAAAAATTCAGACTCGACCAGGATTCGAACTCGGGTCTCTGAGGGGTGTGGGTCAATTATAAACTGCAGATTTAGTCTCTATTAGCCTATCTAAGGATAAAGTTGGACTTGAACTCTGACAAACTTTTTCTTACCCCTCTCCTCTTCTTTCATCCAGCCTTTCAAACAGGGTTGTTAAAGGTCCAGGAATTTTAAATAAATTGAATTCCGGTCCAGGAGAGAAAATCACCAAGCGTAAATGAGTTCTGGACTGTAAAGAACCTTTTTACCTGTAATGTATTTCAATTCGGTCCATGAACCTTTCTACCGGATCAATTCAAATGCGGTTCAGGAATCCTTTTTCCGGATGAATTTAAATACGATCCTGGGACCTTTTTCCGAATGAATTTAAATACGGTCCAGGGATCATTTTCCGAATTGATTTAAATACGCTCCAGGAACCTTTTATCCGGATGAATTTAAATACGGTACAGGAACCTTTTTTCCGGATCAATGTAAATACTGTGCAGGAACATTTTTCAATGAAACAATACGCAACTTGGACCGAATTTAAAATGTGCGAGAAAATAGGTTCTTCTCCTGTTGCGGAACGCAATAGAATCCATTCGATTTGAAGGGTCCCTGGACCTTTAACAAGCCTGCTTTCAAACCAATGAAGAGTGACTTTTTCGAAAGAGTTACATCTCACGGACTATAGTTGCAATCTACACTGTTACTTGATTCATCACCAATTCCGCCATCCTACCATACTCTTAAGTTAATAAATTCTGGAACTTTCACAGGATCGCAGGTTACATACGGAACTGCCGAATCTAAAATCACAGATATATGAGGAGGGGGGGTGGATATGTAATCGTGATCTCGTGAGGAAGATGTTCTCCGCACCGCACGCAATGCAACGTGACACCTACGCGTTAGATTAATCATCCCGCGTCTTACCTTCCTGGTCCGCTCCGACTTTCCCTGTCAATCGGTCCGTCCGTTCGTGCACAGAGATCAATCTGCAATTGTATGATAAGTGAGTCGTGTCTTCCTGTCTTGACAGTATGTCTGGATACGAGGCCGACGGTTGTCAAACTGCTGTACACGTTGTAGCACGCAACACCACGCATTTGTAGAAAGGAAAATCCAGATTTTCTTGTGACTGTTGTCGTGTATAGGAAAAGAGGGCAGCTGTGCTAGGAAAAAGCCAGGAGCAATGTTGATATTTAGTTGAAAGGCTCATACGATCTCGCTTGTATCACACCAAGTGTATTAAAGGACAGATCATTATTCAGATCTCATATTACAGGTATTCCGTTGCAATCAGTGCATCAAGTAAGCTTGAATGCAAACGAACATTGAAAGCACAGCTAATACGATAGTTAGGGCGCTTGTATGGATGGAAGAAGAACGAAATATCAACAAGATGGTAGAGATCAAGATGGGGATGGTTGGATGATGGCGTTCAAAATATGACAACGACCGAGAGAGGGATAGAGAGAGAGAAGGGGCAGGAGAAAGGGGAGAGGAAAGAGAGAGAGAGAGAGAGAGAGAGAGAGAGAGAGAGAGAGAGAGAGAGAGAGAGATAGAGACGCAGGAAAGCGAGAGACACGCAGAAAGAGAGATAAATACAGAGACACTAGGGGAAGCAACAGACAGAAACACTTTGAGAAAGTGAGTGAGACAGCGTGACCCAGGGAGAGGAAGCGAGTGACAGCCAGAGAGAGCAAGACACACACAGAGTGCGAAGGATGAAAAAAAGAGGCACACATGTACAGAGAAAATAGCGAAACACAGATGTAAAGAGGGAGATATATATATATATATATATGGAGAGAGGGAGAGAAAAACGAGAGACATCTGAAGAAAGACAGAGGGCGACAGACAGAGACACTAGGAGAAAGGCAGGAAGTGAATGAGAGAGAAAGCGAGACACAAACGAAGAGAGCCACAGAGCAGTGAGATACAGAGATATTAAAAGACATACATAGGGAGCCTGAAGGGTCGAAAGAGAGCAAGAGACAAGCATGCGGAGGGAGAAGAGAGAGAGAGAGAGAGAGAGAGAGAGAGAGAGAGAGAGAGAGAGAGAGAGAGAGAGAGAGAGAGAGAGAGAGAGAGAGAGAGAGACACACACACACTTGGAGGAAGAAATAGGACGAGAGACAAATACACCTGGATAAAGAGGGAGGGAGAAAGTGTGTGTGTATGTGTGTGTGAGAGAGAGAGAGAGAGAGAGAGAGAGAGATATAGAATGAACCTACAGGGTTAGCGTTCGAAGGTCACGAAGACATTACTTCCAATCCAGAAGAGAGACATGTTTACCTACTGCCTCAGATTGCTTCGCTAGTCTACGATCATCACCACGTTGAGATTAATCTAGAGGCTGAAAAAACAATCAAAATACAAGTACAGAAATGAAGAGGTACAGACAGAGCTAATATTGATTCGAACGAACCAATGCGACGACATCGACCACAAAATTCCCTGATTTGCTCTGGCATCAAGTAATCGCGTTAAGGGATTTGTGCCCACTGAACTGCATTGTACACGCAAGGAGCAAAACCCAACCCCAAACATTTTGAGTAAAGGAGAAGCACATAATTACGCAACGCCAAACTTGAGTATTAAATCAAGCGAGTGCGTCTCCTCCAAAAGATCCAGAGGCTCTCAGAAGTTGCAAGAGACACTGATAAAAGGGAGAGAGCTACGGGGGCAAAGAACTCTTTGGAAACACGAGAGACAGAGAGAGAGAGAGAGAGAGGGGGTTGGAGAGACAAGAACACCTTCCAATTAGCAATTTTCTCCGGGCCCCGGGAGGAGGAAGTCGAAAACAGCATGGGCGTTATTTGGCAGGGAATTGACAGCTCTTTGCACAGTCAGTGACACCGCCATCAGAGAGCACTTCAAACTCATCTAAGTTTTCCGTTGTCTGTCGACGTCAAGGGGTCCTCCGCCTCTCGTTCAAGGAAATGACGGTTCCCCCGTCTGCTTCATTACACTTGGCTTGATTTTCCAGGATTTATTACAAAGTAGAAGACAAAGGACCGGGTGGGAAGAGGTTCAGGACTGAGGAGGAATTCCTTCGGCAAGGTTCAAGGAGGTTCTGTCATAAGGATTGGACAGTACAGTTAAATGAATCAGAAAGGTGAAGTTGCTTACAGTTCGGGGTGACCCATCCACTCAACCTCACTTCCACGTAGTACACCCTGAACTGCATTTTGCAGACTAACGAGGGTCTGGCGTCTGGGCCTATGGCCAGTATAATTCTGTAGGGCTGTGTGTGTGCTGTCCTTATGTGTGCTGAATGCCCCTTTACAGCCTCAGCTTTTAACCGTAGTCAGAATATTTTAGTTACACGACATTACAGTTATGTTATTTTATGCTATGGTTAAGGGGCTGGACCCCGTGTAACGTGACAGATATAAAATAGCCTAAGTCCTGACGCACCCAAAATTTTAAATTCAAGTTCTTCACAGTTCAAGAAATTCAAACACATGCTTGAGTGAAACATGAAAATTACAAACACGTACAGCAACAAAAAGCCATTATAATAGTGATTAATACGAGCCTATTAATCTACTGGGGATTGGAGCAGCGCCGAAGCAGTTCGAGTGCCTTGAAAGATACCTCAAGATAGATAAGGATTGATCAATTTAGTCATTTTACTTCGCATTTCTGGCACTTTTGGCTAACCGCGAAGACAAGGATGAATGACGATATGATGAAGTTGGTGAAGGAGCACTGAAAAGTAACACCCACGCCCAGACCAAGATTCGAACCCGGGACTCCTGGAATTGTAGCGCGAAGTGATAACCACTCCGCCACGGAGGCCGGCTCCAGACTTCCTCACAGAAGTGTGAAAATTCCATCACGTATTCGTTATTCACAAAATTGGTGATTGGCCGCGGAGGACCTACATCATGGCCAGCAAAGTTGCCAGACCTGGATCGGTGTGACTTTTGGCTGTGGGGATTTGCCAAAACGGGAGCGTACGCGTAATAGCCGAGAGATCTGGATGACATCAAAGCAAAGATTTCTGCAGTCATCGCGGGCATTGCGGATTCAGGACGAGATTGCAGGAATGCATCGATGTGGATGGTGCCCAGTTGGAGGTGTCGCGATGAGGACGACATACATGCAGTGTTGCCATGTAAAACATTAAAAAGACTGCTGTGCAGTACAAAGTTTAGTTCACTGAAATATCTCTGCTCGTTACAAAGTTATAGTGAATATAAATGTGGGAGGGACTTTAGGAAAACCCTGTAAAATTAATAACATTAAGTAGCCTTTTTAGTCCAGAGTGATATTTTAAACCTCTCCTCCACAGACTGAACAAGACAATTTGCGTTGGAGGTTCCAGTCAGCTTCCAGAGTAGTCCAAGGACTCGAAGCATTTACACAGTTTAATGATAGATACACTGCGCAGTCGATCGGCGAATGAAGCTTGTAAAGGATCGACCCGTATCTCTTTGTTTGCATCGGTTATTGAAGTTCAAACACAACGCTAAGTGTTTACTGCTCATATGGCTTTGCGATATGTAAATTTATTGGATTTCGCATTTGCTAATTGCTAAACCGCCTTTGACCATCCTACGATGATAATTGGCGGTAACAGAGAGTGGTAACCGCCCGCAATATGCCCACGCAGCATGTCGCTGTCATCATGGGAAGTAATAAGCAAGATTATTAGCACGTATCGGTGCTGCGGTATGAAGTACGAAGCTCACTCTCTCGGTGCTTGCGTAATTAGATGCTCTCTTGTCAAATTGTCTCTTAATGAATATCCACCAGATGAGTTTCTGATACGTTCCCTAGCTTTGAAGAGCTAACGTTACACACCTTCAAGTTACATTCTCTTCGTATTTTTCTTACTCAGCGTCAGTTTTCTAAAACTTTTCTGTAATTGTTACGATGTTAATGAATGATGATTAGGTGATATTGATGAAGCGACACTCATAAATTCATGCGCCGGTCCAGTAAATTCCAGATTTAGGTTGTGCGAGTTGCATTGAATTCAACTTTCTCATCGTCACAGATTAGAGAGCCAGAAAGGCGTCGTAAATAAGAAAAATACATGAACAAATCGCAAAAGAAATAGCTCATTTCCTATTTGTTGGTTTTGGTGTTATTTTGACATGAATATATTGGTCCGTGACTGTACGTTTCGTAATATGAAATCCCACAACTTCAATATAGCATCTACGTTGAATGGATTTCCTTTTTCATATGCACTATATTCCTGCATGAGCAGGATTCCTCACAGGACACTTGTATTTGCTTCATTTGACTTCGTTCTTGTAGCGGACAGAGAATAGCATACTTCACATTGGAGTGGCCAAAGCAGGAGATTGATTGATTGAGTTGGTGTTTTAAGTCCACTTTATGAGGAGTAAGGCTAATCGGGACTGGACCTACAGTTTAAATTAGGATCAGAACCACTATGTGCCTCCATCGGGTATCGAACCCGGGACACCGTGATTGCAAGGCGAAGACGCTACTACAGCGCCATCAGAGAGGCTCTCCAAAGCTGGAGACAAGTTCTTGGTAGATAGTCATTCTAAAGAGAAAACCTAACTCAAACAACCTTTAGCGAGAACATTAGTGAACAGTTTCATTGAACATTCTGTGCAGGGTACAATTTCTTCACACATATACACTACAATTACAGAGATGGCGTCGATAAGTCCTACAGAATCCCCTTGACCTGCAGGCCAATTCGTTCTGCCTTTCTCCTCAAAACCAACTGCTAATTTTCTGTAGCCACCAGCAAAATGTAGAGAGGTTCCCCTGGAAAATGTCACTTTCAAACCTTATGTGCACCTCCTTCACGTCGTCTCGTTCAACGTTGTTTCTGAAACACAAGGGAAAACCACAGAGCATTCTGCTTGATAAACACCTTTCAGAAATTAACAACTTCCACAAAGGAGATGATGAGCGGTGAGGAACGAAAACGAAAACAGACCCGTTTAGATTAAAGTTGAAGAGATCGCTAGCTTTTACCGCCATCGGCCACACGGAATCCATCTACGTTGCGGCTGTTGATATTTAAAGAGGCATTCCGCCGACCTGTCTCTGCGGCTTGGCTTAAAAAGGGACAATTTCCAGCCAGAACAGGTTGGATTTCACTCTCTGCAACACGCGACCTTCTTTGAAGACAAAACGCCGAGCTCCATTGCCGACAAATTGTGGAGGCAAATTGAGACTAATGGTATGTGTTGCTTTCAGAACCAGCTTTTGTGTTCCTACTCTTGCACCTGTTCTCGGAGATTCTCTTCCCTAACCGGTTGCTTGCGGGCAAAGAGAAAATGACTATTGTAATTGCGTTCTTGTACAGTCGAGAACAAAAGCTAAAGCTACGTCAAACCTCTCCTTGCTGTTAGGCAACCCGACACACATACTGGATTTGCACATTGCATAGCATAGAAGGATATATGGAAACTTTCCAGAATTAGCAGTCTTTCCATTTCGGCTATCTTATGCCGCTTTTATACATCCTGTATAAATCGCGACAAAAACAGGATGCGATGACCACTCATTCACGAAAGAAGGTCGTAAAATTACAGTCTTTGTGAGCAAGCGTGTTGAGAACTACACACAGAGAAGTAAATGAATCATATAGATTGATGCACTAAAGTGTTTTATGCCTTCTTCAAAGAATCTGATTCACATTTGATGCATTTTGGTATATCGTGGAAGAAACACCATAATGCATCATTTGATTCAAATGAGGATTCCTTTCAGTCGAGGTGCACTTCAATGCATCAGTTGATGCGTTTTGATGCACCTTGATACGTTTTGATGCACCAGAATGCATCTTCTTTGATGATGCACTTAAATGTTTGGTCTGAGCTACAGAGTTTATGTAGCTCAGACCAAACGTTTAAGTGCGTCATCCAAAAAGATGCATTCTGGTGCATCAAGGAACATCAACTGATGCATTGAAGTGCATCTCGACTGAAAGGAATCCTCACTTGAATCAAATGATGCACTTTGGTGTTTCTTTCACGACATACAAAAATGCACTCAAATGCATCAAATGTGAATCTGATACTTTGAAGAAGGCATAAAACACACTTTAGTGCATCATCGACATAATGCATTCAGTTTTCTGTGTGTAGTCTGGAATTCCCGTGTTGGGGTTCCAACCTTGACACGGGTATTCATTTGCAAGTATTCCTTGATCGATTTAATCTAAAAATCATTCATTCGCAACGTCACAGCCTAAGAGGCATATAGGCCAGGTAAATCAGGAAAATACATGAACAAACGACAAAAACAAATAGTTCTCACAATGAACATCTTTAAGAGATACATACTTCAGAGTTTTGGAAAGTCAGAAATATCAACTAGAGCCTTGACCAAAGTAAAGCATTACGTAATTTTTCACCAGTCACCAGTGCTAAGGCACGTCTATTTCTCGTATCTGAGTGCTCAATGAGCTACTAGACGGTGAAGTAAGCTCTGTTCACTTGCTCTGCCAACATGATTTCAGCAAATACCCTCACTGTGTATTTCTTGAAGAATCTCAAGCAACGGCGAACCAAGTACTTTGAACTTCTTACGAATTGTATTCTAATCAAAGCATTAGCTTTAAAACAAATATGCAAGTTGGGTTATCGATGAGCGAAGCACATCATCAAGCGAGCGATTGCAAACTAAATGAACAGTTAGCTCACATTATTTGACACGCCTCTGGTGAGGGTGTTGCATCAAAACTAGTTAATATTTCAATACACTCGTTCTTTAGGCAACAATAAGGTACGAATTCAACTTCATTTGTGTGGAACATTAAGTATAGTGTACTGTTTTGAAATTATCTTTGTTGTTTTTTGCAAAGAATGCCAAATTTTCTTAAATTGCATCTTTCTGGTAGATTTTTATCGTTCTCAGATGACTTCATACAGGTTGATTGTTGACCACTTTAAAAGGTAGCTGGTAAAACTGCGTCATAACGTTTACTTTAGACAAAGTCTTTATATCAACGAGCGGAAAACAATTAAACATTTTTCTTAAGCTGATAGCTGTGAGTTCTATCAAGTTTAAAGAAAACAGATACAACTTCTATCAGATTATTGCTTTCTACAGTGAAACGAACTTTTCAACAAATATTGTTCGCCTCTCAGGTAAGATGTTTGTACTGATAGAAATTGAGATGATGTACTCCGTTGTCACATCGCATTTTACAATGTGTGGCAAATACTTTTAACATAATTCACAGACAGCTTCTTCCCTACCTTCCATTTTGCTTGCATTAACTTTCACTAATTTTTCTTTTCTGTCGTCTTGGTTAGTCCTTTAAAATGCAGCCACATAAAATATAATGCGTCCTAGTTCCACTTCACAACAACAAAAAGCAAATCGGCTGAAATACATTACCTGAGAGAAAACTTTCTACTCTCTAACATGTTAAGCATTTCTTCGCTCACATCTTTGTTCGCTGAAAAACTGAGCAGAGAAAATTAATGCAAACCGATTCATTCTTTCGGCATGAGAAAGATCCAAAACGTTATTAATTTGAAAAAAAAAGAGAAAGAAAAACAAGAAAATGTCCAACTGAAATTCATTTGATGCGTTTTTGTTCATTTGTCTCTTTAATGGCAGCCTAGCATATGACACAGTGCGGGATTTTGAACATAGACCGGAATATCAAATCGTTGTACAGTCTCTTGGTAATTTTATTCCTGTTTCACAAAATCCC
This sequence comes from Lepisma saccharinum, assembly GCF_977018435.1. NCBI lineage: Eukaryota > Metazoa > Arthropoda > Insecta > Zygentoma > Lepismatidae > Lepisma > Lepisma saccharinum. The sequence goes on along the minus strand of NC_139239.1, from coordinate 31,265,838 downwards.
AGTAAAGCATCAATCTCGTTACATATTATTGATAACTTGAGTATTGTATTAGTCCTGTCACGGACGACATGAAATTGCCATTATTTCATATATACATACATTTTTACTTCACGTATTGGTTTGATAAAAAAATGCAATCCATTTGGAAGTTGTTTATCCATATCATCTTCAAACTCCGTATATTTCATTTTTAAAAATCTCAGTTTTAATGCACGATTGCTCTCATTTCGACTTGCAGTTCACCTTTAACCCCTGTGTATTTCATACTTCACTTGCATGTATCTTCAAATACTTAACTATGAAACTAAAAGTGATACTCAATAATAGATATTTACAAGAAGAATGAATGGAAGAAAATAAAAACACTTGAAAAGAAAATATGGTAACAGTATTTCTGATTAGTACACGATCACACTACAACATTTTCTCCCAACCTATGGGTCGTATGAGCTTCTGCTGAAAGTGGTTCATAAATAGCATAATCCTAATTTCACATTTCTTGTGAATTTTCCAAGTTCACTTTATGCACAGACAAATCAAGACTGGACCTACAGTTTAAAATGGGATCCGCACCACAATGTGTCTGCACCTGTTATCGAACCTGGGATCACTTGATTATGAGGGGACGGCATTACCACTTCGCCATCTATATTTTTATATACACTCTTTCTGATTATTCCAGAATTTATTTATTAATATTTAATTTCAAGGATGCTCGTTAATTCATGCAAAAAAATAAATAAAACTGGATAGGCATTTACGAAGAAAATTATTGAGATCGGGGCGTAGACTTTTAAAGAAGAATTTTCCTGGCAACGCTCTCAAGAAGGATGACTTACTGTACATAAAGTGGACTTAAAACACCAAATCAATCAATCAAGAAGGATGAAAACCACTTCACTAAAATGTATTACTTGACACTTGACAGAAATATGCATAATTACTTTGATTTCGGTAATTCATTAACGTGCATAAATTGTTCATGATGCACATTTGATGCATCAAAATACGCAGAGAAATGCATCAAAGGGCATCTTTTGAGCTGCTGTTCCGTGTGATGGTCTAAAAATTCCTCAACTGAACAGGCTATCATTTAAACGATGTCAAATTATGCATTTTCTGTGAACCAAGATTTCTGTGAGTAGAATTTTATCATGATTCACATAATGTAATCAAAGTTATGGAGACAATGAGACCACAAGTATACTGGTACCGTGAGCATGCATAGGTTGTTGGTATCTTGCACGAACATGACACCTCATTGAAAGCCTACGAGACAGAAAGCACCATAGGTGTGACTAACATCAAGGAGAACAAATGAATGTCGCTTCGAGATAGCCTGTGAACAGAATAATGTGGAGTACGAAAAGTCTAGTTTCCCACGAATTTCAGTGTTAAACAAAAATTCATTCCCATGCGCCACTCTAGAACAATCTTCAGTTTTGTTCCGCCGATGCACAATGCAGCTTGGAAATCTTCCACGGACTTTTGACAGTGAACAAGGAACGGAAGTGGTGGGACAAGATTTAAATACTCAGTGGCCTTGTGTGCAGGAAAGGTGTGCTGCTTCTTTGCAATCAAAAGGTCCTTGATTGGACTCCCCGGTGGGAATATAGCAAAGCTGGTCCGTGAAAAGGCCGTTCATTCAATTCAATTAATAAAGACATATGTATGAGGAGGTGTGCTCTGTATTTAAGTGGGTTACATTCAAGCCACATCTCGTATGTTTCAACCACAATAAATCAGGCTATTGTTGTTATTATTATGATTGCTGCTGTTGTCTTCAGGACTGACATTACTAAAAATTTCATTACCCAACTGTGGGCAAAAGGTTCTAAGCTAATCAGGAATCAGTCCCTGGTATAGGGTTTGATGCAAAAATTGGAAATCGAAACGAGAATCCCTCATTACATCATGGTATCTTTAAAAATTGGTACAGTTCCAAGGTTAATAGGAAGGGGCGCCCTCCAGTTTGCAAATACTGGAAACAAATATCACCCCACCCCCTCTCTCTCATACGAAGAAAGGAAATAAAGAGAAGGTGTTTCTCTCACTTTCCTATCTCTATCTGCAGAGAAATAGAGAGAGGAAGAAAGAAAAAGAGATTGAGAAAATTAAAGAAAGCCCTCTTTCTTTCATCTTCGCCCTTCCCCCTCCCCTCTCGCTCTAACTGCAGGGAGAAAGGAAGAAATAGAGAGAGGAAGAGGGAGTGTGTGTGTGTGAAGAAAGAAGAAATATATGAAGTAGAAAATTCAAGAATGGGTCTTTCTCAATTCTCTCTCTTCCTTTCACTCCCGAGGGAGGGGGGATAAAGAGATAAGAGCTATAAACAGAAAAAAGGAAGAGAGAAATAAATTAGAAAAATAAAGGGATCTCCATTTCCTTTATCTTTTTATGCCCTTCCTTTCTCTTTAGGGGCTATGGCCGCACCGAAGGGGAGGGTGGATGCGGGAGTCAGATCCCTCCCTTAGCCAACATGTTATACAGAAAATTACTTTCTACCACAGTTTTAAAATGGAAAATTTCTTATCCTTGTATCATTTTAAAATAGCAGGAGTCACTCTTTGGAACGACACAGCAACATCGTTGCTCCCTTTGTAGGGATTTCAATTCATCCCGTACCAAAGTTGTTCCTTGAGAATAAGAACCACACCACTTTTATATTTTTTAAACTTTTCATATTTTTCATTTGTTGAAACACCCCCAGAAAATTCCTGGGAGCACCCATGTTCTGGGAGTTTGTCAGAGAGAGATCTTCCATTTTGTTTCTCTTCCTCCCTTGAATGAAAAGAGAGACTGTAGAGGAAAAACAATTTCAGTACCACCAGAGTCGCAGTTAAAAACAAAGCAATTTCCTAGGGTAGGTACTTCCTCCTCGTTAAATATTTCCGCGTTGTGTCCAGCGAAGTGCACGCCGTCGACGACCAAATCACGAAAACTTAAGTCGTGGTTCAAGAAGCAAGTAACCTGGATGGAGCGAAAAACACTGACCGCACGTGGAACAAAACAATGAGGAGAAAGAGACGGACGCCCGCGCTGCTTTTTTCGTGTCCTATAAAAAAGGAGAAGCCACATACATGTCTTGTTAATATTCCGCAGGGAGTGGCAGGAGACGTGCTCTATGAACACGAACAAGCGTCTCCACCGTAAATCTGCTTGCGGGCTCTCCTCGGTTGGCTCTTGTGGGTGGATTGTGCATGTATGGCAGCCAGATACAAGCGATATATGCCGACAACAAACACGTATGCAGCTAGAGAAGTACTTACAATTCTTGTTCGCCACGGAAGTGATTTTGTTGCACATTTTTACGCTACCGGTGATAAAGCAAATGATTTTATGTAAAATGAGCATGGGCACCAGTGGCGTGTACAGGACTTTCGAAAGGGGGGGGTGAATTACGTATACTTTTTTTTAATCAACCTTCACTTTGCCATCATATCCTGCCTTTGACCTATTTTTCTTTTCAGGAACACTGGGCCAAAGGGGGGCGAGGGTCATGACCCATAACAATCCCCCCTTTGGCTACGCCACTGACGGCACGTGTATTGGGATGTAGCACTGTCTGCAGCAGTAAGAAAAACTACAATGTGTTATCATACATTAACAGATACTTGAAGATGATATTAAGCCTAGACTAGATGAGAACGCGATCACACATTTACAAGTCTGTCATTCTCTCAACAACAAGTTTGTTTCGAGTTTTTGTTTTTGAGTCCACTTTATGCAAGTTAGGCTAATCAGGATTGAACTTGCACTTTAAAGTGGGATCCGAAACACTTTCGCCTCCACCGGTTATCGAAGCCGGGATCCCTTGATTACAAGGCAACGACGTTGTTACGCCATCGACAAAAGTGTAATGCTTTGGATTTGTAAAATCCCAGGTTCAATCCAAGCGTTTCATTGGTTCAAATTCCGCTTTTAATATCTAAGCACTGTCCGATTAGCAGGCTTGTACATATATATTTTGATTTCTTTTAATTTGGTTAATTTCACTTATCTGCTACTTTTGACTAATCGCGAAGATGCGGATGAGTGATGGTATGAAGAAATTGATAAAGGAAAGGAAGACTCGCAATGAACACCAATGCCTAGGCCGGAATTCGTAGCGACCTGTACATAGAGAACAAAGTTTTGCAGCGAGGATAAATTCGTAAATCAACAATTTTCATTTCCTTCGTATAAGGTATCTGCACAGCGATACCTTCTCACTGATGACGTCCATGTTTCTCTTACTTAACCTCGCATGCAAAGGAAGATTACATTTAAAATTAAGATTATACAGGAAAGGGGAATTTGCCCACCCCCTGCTGCCTCCCCATTCCTTTCTCTCGCGGATACATATAGCTAATCTAACTCTCACATAAAGACCATGAGTACGAACGCTAAGGCTAAATAATTCAAAAACTATTCAGCATTCTAACGTTTCTCAAAAACTGTTTCGGTTGTATCATCAGCAAATAAGTATAAATTTTATTCATTCGGGTGGTAAGGGGTGAGCTTTTCTGAAGACACCCAAATGTCAACCTTACTTCCACGTAGTGCACCGTGGACTGAATTGTAGACTAACGAGACTTTGGCGTCTGGACTCACGTGGGGGTGTTGTGTCCTGTCCATGTGCGTTTGTCTTTGAATCAATATCAACTTATCACCATTCATCCTCACTGTCGCGATTAGTCAAAATTTGCAGAAAAGTCAAATACACTACTACTTCGTACAACGCCATATAAAAGGTTGAAGATATTTGCACTAAATACAAAAACCTGGCCTGTTCGAACGGTATCTTCTGCGTTAAAACTACGCTAGTGTATGCCCACCTTTATAGTGGAGAGAATTTACAAAAGCTACCAAACTCCTGATATTGAACTTTTTGCATTATAATTCCATGAAATCTGAAGGTATAGATAGCGTAAAGCGTAAAATACTGAATAACAATTCAAATTTACAAAGGGGTAAAAAGGTGAGTTCCATGCGATGAAGATTCACGAAGTGATAACAACCGCACCCTTATATTTCTTTCCAAGAGCCAGTCCCGAAAGCCAATCACAGGTTACAAATCAAGAAATCGGTCGATGAGAAATTAAAAGAGAAATCATTGAGGGAGTGGGGAGAGGAATTGGGGGAGAAAAATAAAGCGATGAGCGGTGAAGATAAGCCAGGTAAATAAAGATGAAGAGAGCGGAAAAGGGAGGAAATCTTGGAGGAGGAGCAGTAGAGCGGTCTGCTGCCAAACTTCGGCGGCGGATTTAGTTCAGTGTTGCCAGGAGCACAAGAAAGTGCAATTCTATTTCGTGAAGTGCACTTACTATTTCTCGTCAGTCACTGTCGCAGCAGTTCATCATTCAATCTCAAGTTTCATAGGTTCCAAAGCTAGTATTTACACCCACATATACATGCTAATCAAGACTGGCCCTACGATATAAAAGTGGTTAACAAGCTACCGCTTATTTCTCTTTGATTGCGTTACTTTCTGCCACTTTTAATTAATCGTGAACATCAGGATGAGTGGTATGCCCAAGCGGGGGTTAGTGGGGGTCACAACCCCACCCTTTTGTCCAGTATTCCTACAAAAAAGAACCTCAAGGCAGGAAAAGGTGGCAAAACGAGGGCTGACTACTACAAAAAGGTGTAAGTAACCCTCCTCTTTCAAAAATCCTGAGTACGCCACTGATCAAGACATTCGGTGGGAAGATCATAAACGAGTGCTCTTAACGTACTTAGCCAAATAGGTGGCTTAGCCGAATCTGCCACGAATCTAACACAGAGTCACTTCATTACAAGGGCGTTTACATCAACCACGTTGGGGAGACACTCATTCATTCTTGTTGCTGTAAGGTGGTAAAAAAAAAGTTCAATTGTCCCCATGTGACACGAAGGAATGTTCTCTATGTATACAATACAGGAGGAGGTGATGTCGTGAACACGACCATTCAAAGTTGTCCTGAGCGATCCGCTTGAGTCATGAGCTGGACACCGGAAGTTCTGGTTTCGAGTCGTAGCATGTGAATTGGTCTACCTGTGCGAATGTCCCATCATCCATCTTCATTGCTACGGTTAGTCTAAAGCGAGACCCAGTAGCATCACGCAGGCCAGGAATCAAACCTAGTCTCCCTCAGACTACCATGGTGGCAGAAAATTGACGTAAAAGCTTAGACAACTCTGTCTCACAACTCTTCCTGTTGGGACCACAGCGCGTGCGTGCCACAGTTGACAGTCAAAAGCGTAGTCACATCTTGTCCCTCTGTCTTAGCTAAAACAAGCTGACCTTCTCTGGGTATGGTCACGACGACGGCCAGCGACATGTCTATGGAGGAGGGATGAAGAAATAAAGGTTAAAAAAGAACAAGGAAAGAACGACCACCCTCCCTCTGCCCTGCATAATGGAGTAGCAAGAGCTTGGCATAGTTTCTCATACGTTGGAACGCCTCCAACAAAGGCAAAGTGGTAACGTTGTCGCCTCGTAAGGATTCCTGAAATATATACTCGATGGAGGCGCATGTTTGTTCTGATTCCACTTTAAACTGTATGCCCAGTCCAACTCAGCCTATCTGTGCATAAAGTGCACTTAAAACGAAAACTCAGCTCCTAGGTTGAGGGAAACTAAAACCGTAACTTTTTTTTTTTCGCTTTTCTGCCCCTTTTGAATAATCGCGAGGACGAGTGATGAGTGGATGAAATTGATGGCACACTCACAAACAACGCCCAGGCCAGGACTAGAATCCGGGAACTTGTGGCAAGGTCGAAAGTCTACCAGTTAACGCACTTTGACACCGAGCGTCAAACAATGCCCAGGAGAATACCTCAACGAAATGTATAGACACGATAAATTATTGCTCGCATCGCAAATATATCGGCACGTGGCAACCCTGACGTTCTTCCGGATCTCGTCCCCTTCCGCCGCGCCGAGAGAAGGAGCGTCACGATCTCTGTGACCCGTGGGTCGGCGTCACGCCAAGGCGCGCGTTCGAAGAGCGTGGAGAGCCCGACGCCGCTGGATCCTAACCCGAAGAAGCGTGACTGCTTCGAACAGCTACTCCCCCTTCCACCGGGAGAGGATTTCCAAGCTACACCCCGTCCCACCTCTTGACCTTCAACCGCCGGCCTTACAGGTGCAAAAGGCTCCAGACACCATGAGAATCTCTACCTGCTGCCTCGGATGGTGCCTTCTGAAAAAGCACGATGGATTTCTGGATCTAGAACGGCCATGCTAAACTTAATCATCACGAAATGCCATTCAGTTTTCAAGCCAGAAGTCTGAAGGCTGCATCTTCAGCAGTATGGTCTCGCTTACTAGTGGCGTAATTAGCTTCTTTATACAGCATTACTTATTGCTAGGAAAAGGATTTTAAGGTGCAAAATTATGGCCGGGAAAAGGTAAAAAAGACCTTTATTCAGGTCTAAACCAGTTACATTAAAATTCTTTATTCAACACTGCAGCAAATAACAGAATTAGAAAATTGCATAAAGTAACATGTATTTAGGAAGTAAACGTGGTATTTTTTGGGTTTCAACCAACTTGTTATACTGAATTACGCTCAACATTTCTTTGTTTTCGAATATAAGTCACTGACGCTTTGAGCCAAGGACACCCTTATATGCATGTGGAGAAACTACATTATACCATTTCATAGCTCTCGTTCTGCTCTACAAAATGAGACTAGGATTTTTATGTAGCTGCTCAAGAAGAGTGAAAATCATTTATTTTTCTGACCAATTTTTTAACAAAACATTAAAGAAAAGGAAGGAAAAGGGTGCTGAAGCATCAAAGGAGTAAAGAGGGGGGAAAATGTGCTAATCTCACGAAAAGGTGCAAAAAGATGCAACAAAGTGTGTTCATTTGACTTCATTTCATGTCCTAAAATACATCTCAAACGATCAGTATGTAAACAGCTATTTTTTTTGGAAAGGTGATGCACCTTAAAATCCGTTCCCTATTTATTGTCCACGATTCTTCGTGAAAACTTTGCTTATGGAAAGTACGTATATATTTTCCCCAATTTTCCCAACTAGAAGAAAGTAAATAAAGTAAGCCTTGAAGCTTTCCTGGTGACTAGGTCGATAGCCCGAGAGAATTTTTTCATAAAGTGAAAAAGTATTTTTTTTAACAGTAAAAGTGACCTCCGTGGCAGAGTGGTTAGCACAGCGTGCAGAAGGGCGTACTACGTGGAAGAGACGTTGATATTTGGGTGCCTTCCGAAAATGACACCCATTACACACTTGATCCAAGTTTTAACTCGCATCTTCCACACAACATTTCTCTTTTTCTCATCACCGAAGGGAATTGTTGCACGGAACTGGACGTCTTGTGTCAAGAAACGGAATTTGTGGTTTAACAAGGCCAGTCCGCTACTCTATTTTACTAAAGTTAATGGAAAAGGTCCTGTTCTCTGCTAAGCATTACTAGCTCCTATTCAAGAATATTGATTGATTTGTTGTTTTAAGTCCACTTTTTGCGCAGTAAGCCTAATCGGGACTGGACCTACAGTTTAAAGTGGGATCCGAACAACTTGTGCCCCCACCGGGTATCGAACCCGGGACCCCTTGATTACAAGGCGATGACGCTACCACTGCGTCATCGGGGAGGCCCTCAAGAAGAGGAGGACGGTCCAATCCTACATGGTGAATTCAGTATAGGACATTGTACCGTGAGACCCAACAATTGCATGATTTGTTCTTATTCTTCACCGCAAATGGAGAACTGTTATGACTAAAGCATAAGAAGTGATTAAAAATAATCATTTCGAAAATTAGTTCTACCTAGTTACCGCTGATTTCTTTGTCGCCAGACTCTGAAGTTGGATCTGTAACGTAGTACGCGTAATTTTGTATATATATATATCTTGTTTTACTGCGCGTTTATGCTATTTATGGCGACAACGAATGATGATTAGATGGTAGCCGGCTCTGTAGTCGAGCACATTAAGTCGTAGACTTTCGATCTCACCACTGAAATTCCCAGACTCGAATCCTGACTTGGGTTAATTGATAGAATCACTTAAGCGGGTCAAAGATCACTTATTTTCAAGTTAATTGACGATGTGTTGTCACTTTTAGAGTACATATTTTTGAACATGTTATTTTACGTAGTTTTTCCACCTCTTGGGTTAATCCCGACGATGAGGATGCATGATGAGCTGGTAAAATGGATTCTAACATGGGACCTCTGCTTTAATAGCTGGTTACGCTGATCACTCCACAACAGAAGATGGATATTAGCGCCTCAGATAAGTAGTTGGGATTCCCTTGGTAGAAGTAAGTTGAGTAAATTAGCTCCTCTCAAATGTCATTTCTGGATTCACCACTGGTTCAACAACAAAGAAAAGCACTGTTAGTAGAAACTTTTTAAATTTTTACTGAGCATCTTTTCTATTATATTCTGTACACCTACATCAGAAAAAAATATGGATTTGTGGATCCCACTTTAAACTGTAGATCAATTCCCGATTAGCCTATCTGTGCATAGAATAAGCAAAAACTCAAGATATGGAGTTCTTTGGAAATAAATTTTCTTGAACAACTGTCACTACAGAGGCGTAACCTTGAAGAAAAGAAAATGTAAGTCTAGAATATGATAACCACTCTCCTGTACCAAGAGAACCCGAATATCACGTATGAAAAGAAATATAAAAAAAAAAGCGTGCAGAAAAATCATAAAGGCTTTAGCTGAAACCCTTCATTCAGCATTGACCGCAGCCTTGGCCGCTGCCAAGATGACTTCATATTTTATGAGATCATAAAAAGCCCGGGGAGATCATTGCGAAAACAGATGACCGCTCTTCTCGAGAGAGGGCCAATCTTATGTAAATGGGATTTCGGTTGTAAGCGAAGGTGGGGGAGGGACGAACGCTTCCTGACGCCGAAGGTGAGAAGATCCATGTGTTAGAGAGAAGGAAGTTTAGTGACCGAAAGTTTCAACATCGAACTCAAGAGACAATTGTTGTGAACATAAGTGCCTGCAGGGTAGTAGTGGAGTTCCGTGTAAACCACCCTTGATAGAGATTGAAACATTGTCCTGAACCTTGTACTTTTGTAATCTCTGTTCCATCTTGTTCCCTTGGAGATACATTGCCCAAAAAGCATTTCTCACAGCTGGGGCTTGTGCCATCCAATCAGTTTCCCTTCAAGTTTTTATTTTCAGTTTTGAGCCAACCATATCATTCCAGCTAATGTGCAGTTGTCAGTCGAGTGTACCGTAAAAAGATGACGAGAAGTAACGGCCAGACCGTCAATTTACGATGCCATCCAACTACCGCCAAAATGTACCAGTACAGTTTCTTAACTATTTCAAAATTAACAATAATTAACGTAATTTTAATAATTTCATTTATAAAAGTATTTTTACGGTGGACACAGCTGTAATTTTATGTTTTTCAACACATTTTTCTCGAATGTGGCGATTTTAATAACCTCAGACAAACTTTTCATCTTCCCGACTTATTGTCATCCATGTTAGGAGATTATGACAGTGGGTGTTGTAAGCAATGTTTTTGGTTCCGGTCAAAGAACGGACTTGGAAATTCTATTTTTGTCTTTTCTGTCGAAAGCCATGGAGGGTCACATTGACAAATAAATAAATACTAAAAAGTTTACTGAAGAAATGACGGTCGAAGACCATAAATTTTCGCTGCCATCCAACTACCCTTAAAATATTATCGTGACCGTTTTTAGAGCAGTAACGGCCATGATATAGTTGCCGTAATTAATGTAATTTAACTGATTCAATTTTAAATAATATAGAGGGCCCCGTCCTTAATGTGGGTTCCTTGGCATTTCTGCTCTCGATGGCGCTGTAGCCTGGCGGAAATACATGGAACTCGTAGTTTACGTTATTGTCGCACGCAGTGCTTGCGTCCAAGTTGATTACAGCGTCTGTTGTTCTCCAATCAGCTCGTGAATGATTTTGTGCAAGTAGAAAGTTTTATTACTCTTACGTTCAATAGCCGTAATTCGGTCATTTGAGAGGTAAATGCGTCAATTCTACATGCTTAATCCTAAATATAGGAGCTATATTTGTATGTAATTGGTAAGCCATTGACGAGAATGCAAGAGGAATAATTAGCATGAAAAAATAAGCACTTGTGGTCCTAAAGTGGGTCCTTTGCGTTGTGGTAACAAAACAGAATGAGTTTTCGCCCAAATTCTAATCATAGAATTCTGGTACAAGTTCCAAGGGAATAGATATGGCGAAAATAGGGAACGGGAAATCAAGATAACATGGCCAAATACAACCATACGAATTAAAACGTTGGATTTTTTTCAAAAAGCTAATATTCTTGCATTATATTGTGTGCTTAACATTCAGAAAACGTTTTATTATATTCCACAGCATTCCATGCATTGTATTTCAGCTTATATCACTATAATTTATGCTGTTGCTGTTTTAAATTCCGAAGTTCAAAAATGCATCTCTTCGAAAAAAAAATTCATAATGAAGCCATTTTTATTTTCTCGTTATGCAAGGCAACATATTAAACAAGTACATACTGTAACATACTATTTCAGGCCTTAGTGCCATTAATTTTGGTTTGATGGTTTCCTTGCTATGCGGCTAAAACGAAATTGGGGGCCCACATTTGGTACACTTCCTCTATTTATGGCATAAGCAAGTGTAATTTATAATAATTATTTATTTTATCTTTATGCATGATAAAATATTCAAATTGAAATAAACGGCTGTGTACCGTTTTTATAAATTAACAAGCAGGCTGTTAAATTTTTAACGGTAGAATATTGTAAATATTACGGTAACTTCAAACAGTGAACACATATGCTCGGAAGATGCCAAGTAATATGTATACAGACGGATACATGTGTGTGTGTAAATTCGCATCACAATTGTATCGTCTACAACACTTTAAGGCTTCTCCCGCGAACTTCCGCAAAAAAGGGAAAAGAGCGAACTTTCAATTTCGACTTTCCTGAGAAGGAAAAATTCCTCGGTTCCTTCCACTTTGAGCCAAATGGAGCTCCTAAGACATTCTTTTGAAAGGCGATGCAGGGATCCTCCGGCCAATCATGATACAGAAGGAAGCCTGTAATTTTTCTTCCTTTCCTCCGACAAATAATGGATGCTCTGTTACATCCCGATCTTGTAAAAGCCTCTTCCTCCAACCCCCCTCTACGTACGCTCGCAACCTTTACCTTAATTTCTTCCCCATGCCCTTGGCAGCGGCGGAACCATACCAGGTGGGCGCGGTCTCGCATCATATCTTTCTTCTCTCTCTGTTTTTAAGAGGCGTCTCCTCGGGAGATATTATTGCCTGTCAGTAGGTGGTTGCTCACAGGCGGTTGGGGGGAAATAAAATAAAGGAAAAAGAAATATGAAAGCAGGTCGGAACAGAAGAAATGATTTACTTTTGGCCGCGGCGGAGAATGGAGAACTACGCTGTTTCGTTTCTCACGCGCACAACAGGTCGTCAGGATGTGATCTATGAGGAGAATGAAAGAGTGAAACACGGGCGTGGATTGGCTCGCAGAAGACTGGGAGAATAATATGCTTTCATCTTAGGTTGTGTGCCGCTACGATATGCATGGGCGGTCGTTTCCAGTATGGGTGGAAATCGAAACACTATGATTTGGAAAGTCCAAGGTTCTTGGCATTCTACTGCTGGATCGTCATCATGAGTTGGGAAGAAATTGGAGTCGATTCCGAACTTCTCTCTATCTGCAGTGTCGAAGAACTACGTTAATGTGAAACATTACACCTGTTCAAAAGTCCTTGTAGAGCATTCAGAGCCAATCTTAGTATGAAACGATTGACTTTGTGTCTAGACTTATTAAAAATATGCAACTACTAACGTAATCCAAACAGTGTACACCCAAATTACGAGGAACAGTCAAATAAAACCCTTAATTTGTTTTTGTATTTATCTAGTACGTTTCTCTATGTTGCAAAAGTTTGTTTGCATTTTAGCATAGACTCCATTGCTGATCCACATACATTTTCAAGTCTGTTACTGCCAACACAAGAAGAATCATCCTTGTGGTGTAAGTCACTTATGAGCTACTGCGAAGGTAGAAGCCTATGTGTACCCCAGAACGTACATGTGTTGCTCATATCCCAGTCCAACTTACAATCCAATAAATGTAACCGTTCACGTTTAAGTAAAAACAATACTTTCTGCTTCCCTATACTCCCTTGGGAGTTCTCTAAGTGAAACTGTTTGGGAAAAGCTTCCAAAATTCTCATGTCTACGTCTCCGTTCAGGCGGCCTGTCCCAAAGGGTTCTGTGCCATACCAAGAAACTTTCCACATGTACAGTGAAATGCTTAACTATTATCAGGCAAATTGTCCACTACTAATTTCACTGGCTTTTCTCTTGTACTGTACATGATTTTGGAGAATGAAATTGAGCTGATGGGGATTCACAGATTCTTTGCTGGTGTTTTGTTTTAGTTCTTGAACTTCGTATTGCGTAAAACAAAAGTGGAATGAACACGGTGATGGACAATTTGCCTCGTACAATTTATGATTTCCACTGTACTTTGAAGGACATCCAAACTATTTATTCTGATCCTGTACGAAGTGCCAAATATTCACTCCAGATGAATGCAGGGGAGCTGCCAGTAAATGACTGGTTTTTCATTCAATTGTCTGCCCACTTCTCTGCTGCGACGATAATTAAATCAACTTAGTTATTTGACTACAATTCATCTTCCACAACTACTACGGTACGGTTATTTACAGCCCATAAATTGACGATATTGCACCGTAAATTATACGTCAACTTGTTACAGCTAACGTGATCTCATTCCAACTTGTAACAATTCAGCACAAAATTGGATCGAGTCAGTGATGTCATACGGGACAATACAACTGGCAATCACAATGCATCATCGACTGGATTATCAATCGATTACCTCACTCTCTTTTAACTGTCAGTTTCCACCCATGTTGCGGTTTACCGAATGAAGTTTGTCGATCGGGCAGTCGACAAACACCAAGTAACTCAAAGTTTGATGACATGTGGGGATCATGGGGAAAATATCAGAGGTCTGTCAATTACGTTGATTGGCTAACGTTGTCCAAATCGACACCGAAATTCGACCATATTGGTTGACTCTTGCTTCCGTCATAAGAGTTAATTCGTATTTGAGGTTGGTGCAAAAACGCACGGTTGCAGTAGAGGAATTCAGTACTGGAATAATACATGAAAATCTCTGTTATATGTGACTTTGTGGTCAAAATTAACAGCATTTTTTTAAAATTTAGAAACTCTAAATATATAAACAATATATTTAAAGCGACTGTTACAGTTTTTCTAATAGTGACACCTATTAACATTTTTAACTAAGTAAAGACATTCACAAAAAACTTCTTCCCAATTTCTAACATAGGATTATCCATATTATAGCAATGGTAGAAACTATTTGAATCTTCTTAAAATGTACTTTATTATCCTAGATTTCCTGTTTCCAAGTTCATCATACACTCAGATGGGTTAATCTGAATTGGACCTACAGTTTAAAATCGGATCCGGGCGACTGTGCAACATGCCTCCCCAGGAGATCGATCCAGGAACTCTTGGATTACGAGACGACTGCATTGTCACTAAGCCATCTGGGAGATCCGCCCTAAATTTTTCCTCTTCTGATATTTGCCACTTCTGCAACTTCGTTAATATCAATTCCTGGGGTCGTGTATTCACGTGTGCGCTTCTGTAATAGTTTACAAAAGTTTACCGAACACGCCACATATACGCCCTGCACATAGGCATGTGTGTGCCTGTGATAGAAAGATCTAGTGAACGAGTTATGTTGTAATGTTCCACTGTTGTTTCCTAGTTGAGCGGCCCAGTACTGTATTCACCCCCCCCCCAACAATCCCCTAATTTTATTAACAAATTTATGATAATTTTGACTAAATTTATCTTTACACCCCCTCCAAGATAGAAAATTCTGGATAATACCCTGGAGCGGCCATTTTTAAAATGGCGGTCTCAGTATTAGCTGGCGAGAACTAAAATGAAAGTTTGAAGAAGTGAGATATCAACATTAGATATCACTACTTGGAATACCAATTAATAAGAAACACGGAGCGTTTAATTCGATAAGTCCGTCATTTTTAAAAAAATGGGCGCCACATGTACAAACATCGAATTTCCTTTGGAAATTGCTTCTTACATGTAACCCGGAAGTGAATATAATGCTAAATAATGATTTGTGGAACCTGTGCTGTAGCAATAAAACAAGTGAAGGCCATGGTGTGGTGCGAGAGTCAAAAATTATGGCGAGACTATCGTCGACAATCGGTGGTTCGCAATTTCTTATCTGGATCAGCTTCATCTCGAGGTAATGTGTGGCGGAGTGATACCAGGAACACACGTGCCGGAACAGGGCGAAAAATCAAGACCGAAACGAAACCAACCTGTTGCACTATCGCGGGGAGTCTGGTCGCAGGCAGATAGCGGAAGACAAATTGGAACCCTTGTAGATAGCCAAAACGAGCATAGAAGAAAAAACGGATCAGATTAATTGCCCCAGAGAAGCCATTTCGACAAAGTCGAGTCCACCATGATAGAATCGCTGAGTGGTGCACCAAGCGTTTCCGGGCAATATTTCATTCAATCATGCACCACCTGGGTGGTGCTGTGAATCTCTGCAATTGGCGTGACATACGGGGGGAAAGGGGACCAATAGTACGAGACGACATGCATGAGTGGTTAATACCTTTCGCTTTATGACAGGTAATGGCTTGACGTAAATTTCGTGGGAATTTAATTACAATTAATGAAAATTAATTACTGAAAGTTATCAAAGAGAAAGTGTCGACAAGCTTTTACATTGATTGTATATAACGTATATTTAAGGAAGATTATAAAAAAGATCAAGTCAGTATATTGAGTAGTAAAGGAGATACAGTCGAAAAACTAAACTGATACATAACATCCAACATGGTTGCCATTTTCAAAATGACGGATATTCCCGAAGAAAGAACTCTAGAAGTTTCAGTATATGTTCAGAGACTCGTTCAGAACACACCGGAAAAATACGTTGATTGGTTGTTAATTGTATCCAATGCACTAGAAACATGTTAGTCGGCTTCCTTAACGGCGCGGTCAGCGTAACGCGCTACAAAGACAGAGATTGTAGATTCGAGATTTGGACAGGCATGACTGCATCACTGTTTGTTCATCACTCATTTCATCAGTCAATCATTCATCCTCATCGCCGCGATTAACCCAATAGGTAAAAATGAACGTAAAAGCGAAAATAAAAATAGAATTATACTGGGAATATAAAAAGGTAAAATTACGTCACCGCACATGGGGTACATTCATAATGTACAGTCACGGACACTGGGTTATAACGATTCCATTGAAAGTCAATGCATTCATTACAACCCAGAACTGTCCGTGACTGTAGGTCATTTGTGGAGGTGATGTGATCAGCACCAGTTCCTGCCACCTAAAGCTCTCAAGTTTGGTCCCAAGTAACCATTTATTAGAGGGTTGGTGAACTCCAGAGCTGCTCC
The DNA here is from genome assembly GCF_977018435.1 of Lepisma saccharinum. NCBI lineage: Eukaryota > Metazoa > Arthropoda > Insecta > Zygentoma > Lepismatidae > Lepisma > Lepisma saccharinum. The sequence continues at coordinate 31,249,367 of NC_139239.1, read as the reverse complement.
ACGCAAGGACATTGGTGGAAAAATTCCACCCCGGGAATCGAACCAGGACTCTCGCGTGGCACTCAGGCGCCCTACCACTGGATCAAAGTTTATTGGGACTTCGGACTTTCCCTATGACGCAGTGGTAACGTCGTCGCCTTGAAATCAAAGGGACCCGGGTTGGATACCCGGGAGGCACATGAATGCTCGGATCTCGCTTTCAACTGTAGCGCCAGTTCCGATTAGCCCTTCTGTGCATAAAGTGGACTTAAAAAAAGAAAGAAAAATGAAACTGATTGGGAGTTCGATCTCTGCTGCTGAACTTCTTAATGCTAAATTTACAAGTATCGTAAAACCCAATCAGACGACGTGTTTCGAATCCACAATCCCAGTACACCAATAACCTGTCCTCAACCGTGAGAACTGGGAGAAAGGTTCGCAAAAACAAAAGATGAAAGCTCAAATCCATGATGGAAACTTGACATTCCCACATTCAAAACGCAACTGCAGACAAGAAAAAAGGACGAGCGACCACACCCACGACTTTCTTCTTCGGCCATTATCACATCTCGAAGGCAGCAAACGAACATAGGCTCCGTACGTGGCCCCACCAGAGTGGGGGCGGGGGAGGGGAACCCCCACCCGCAAACGGCGGCGTATATAATTCAACTCGTACTCGTACGTGTTCCGTTTCGAGTATGTGAGGCGTGCGTGCGACTCCACATACCAATGCGGGTTCGTCCGGATTCCGGACGCGTACGACCCATCCTCGAATGGGCCACAAAGACAAAGGTGGAGGAGGCGAGCTGGACGGTGGAAATTGAACGGGAAAAGGGGAATCACTGCATGGACCATAAACCAAAGGAGATTTTTCGCGGCCACCGAGCAAGAGATTTTTCTCAAAGAGGACAAAAAAAAACTTAATTTATGCAGCCATGAGGCGAGACGTGACTGAAATCTCGACGCTTTTAACATCGGAAGCGGTGATCACTGCAATCTGCAGCGTCAAGAAGGGGAAAAAGTGCAAACAGAACACAAAATATGTTAATTGACAAAAATGTGTATTTTTTTGCCCCCAGTAACACGTTCAAGTGGATAAACTGCTAAGGATGCACTTTTTTTCTGCATCATAATACACAGAGAATTAGATCAAAGGGTATTTCTATTAGTTGCTGTTCAATGTGATGCATTAAAATGCATCAATTGAACAGATGACACTGTAAAACTTTGATTTGAGAAATGGCGATCCAAGACCGTAAATTTCGGCTGCCATCCAACTATCGTAAAAAAAATGACCGTAACTATTAGCCTATACAGGGTGTCATTTTAATGGCGCCCACGGACCACAAAATCGTGTAGATGACATCAAAACAAACAAGTTTTCTCAGTAACATCTTTCTCGTTGGTGTGTAGTTTTGTTGCTACAGTTGTTTGAAAAAGCCCGTTTTGCCGCCTGAATGCTGGCAACCACACACATCATGATAGCATCTGTGACGTCATTTCCTGCGACGAAACAGTGAATGGCAGTGTTGCAAGGACCACACAAATTTTGGAAAAACTGACAGACTACCAACCACATTATGATCTGTAAAACGAAGATAGGATCGCGTCCACTAGACCGAACATCTAGGGAAACACAGCCTACCAGCCTGAAGACCAGCAGTCATCCCAGGGGAAGGGGGAAGTGAACCAACGATACGAAAAATGGTAGAAAAACAACGTATTGAAAATGGCAATATCGGATTTTGTCTCTCAGTCTACATGTCAAATATAATCATCATCAACAATAAAATTTATTCGACTTACAGTTTACATCTGGCTGTTTACCCCCAGATACATGTCAAATATTTGCAAATCCCGTTGCAAGGTTGATATCTACAGGTTTGTATATCTATTTGTCCTGATACATGTGTTGTGGTATTGTGGTGCTGATAACGGAAGTATCCGAGGTTCACGTTGTTACATTGTGGCTAAAACACGCACAACCACGAGTTGTTAGGTTGTTACAACCTAGTCATGAATCAGCAGGGAATATACTGCCATATTCACAGTAATGTTGCAAACTTTTACATGTATATTCGGTGCGTAATAAACACAGTCGTCGGAGGGCTTGTCTTACTACTACTTATAGGCCTTTCACTTTATTTTCAACTATTTTTGCCCCTTGCCGCATAATACCGTGAATATACATTACATTACGTGTTACTTACCTTTGGAATTTTTAGTTCTTTCAGTTCTATTATGTTAACTGTTCAGTGTGTCACAGACAACGAGTATCAGAAGGACGAAGTGGATAGACTAAATTGTAGATTCCAACTTGGCAACGACATTTGCAAGTATTTGATATGTAAGCTGAGACAAAATTCGATATTACAACTTCCATTTGAATTCCTTTTTACTACCATTTTTCATATACTTTCTTCACTTCCTGTTGGGTTACAGAACGTGTTTTCTCGCTTTCTTTTACGGTACATAATGTGGCTGATTGTGACTGTCGTTTTTCACAGAATATGTGTGCTCCTGGCAACCCTGGAACGCATCGCTTCACGACAGGAAATGACATCTCAAATGCAATCAAATGTTGTGTGTGGTTGTCAGCATTCAGGCGGCAAAACGGGTTTTTTTGAGCGACTGTAGCGCCTAAATTAAGCACCAACAAGAAAAATGTTACCAAGAAAAGTTGTTTGTTTTCATGCCCTCTGTACGTTTCCGTGGCCCGTGGGCGCCATTAAAATGACACCCTGTATATTTACAAATTGTAAGGATTCAATTTTTAAAAAAATACATTTATGACATACATAACCTGCAATTTATAATCATTACCCGCCTTCTTGCACGATAAAATATTCAAAAATTAAAATTTGAAATTTTTGTCCCAATACATTAATTGATTTTATTTATTTTACTTCGCATTTCTGCCACTTTTGGATGATGAAATTGATGAAGGGATATTCACAAAGAACAGCCATGCCCAGGCCTGGATTCGAACCCGGGACCCTTGCATCGCAGCGTGCTTTGCTGTGCTAACCACTTCGCCACGGAGACCAGCATTGTCCCAATACAGTATGCCTCAATGCTGTACTATAGGCCTATACGAGAATATGCATGAGTGTCCGTTTAATATTACAAAGCAGTTACCTACACGCTACACCATATTTACTTCCCATATCTAGCCACAGCCACATGAATGCGCACGCACTCACGAAAAGAGGCAGATTATTAAAATTTAACGGTATAATATTGTAAATTTTACCGTAACTTCTAACTTGGGTCCTTTTTTTAGGGGTCAGTTTTCTATAATATATTTTGCCATTTCCCCCCCAATCAAGGGTTCCTTTTAGAGGAAAATTGGTACAAAAGGGGTCCCTGGCTGTATTACATTACTTAGGTACGCCATGGCAGTTTCAGCAGAAGCTGAACTGCATTTGAAAGTTGAGACTGCAGAATGCCTAGAGGCATGGAAAGATTGACGTAGATATCAAGCTGCAATGGACAGACAGAAACAAGCGACAGATGGAAAATGAGAGAATCGAGTGAAGTGCGAGAGCGCAATTAACTATGACCTAAATATTGCTTTCACCTTCGAAGTTAATGCTCTCTGAATTCTGGTCTAAAAGAATCAAACAGAAAATTAATGTCCAAGTCTACTTGCTTACTAATTTGCTATTTTCTTCTAGCTGATGTTAGTGACGTAGTGGTTAGCACGGCACATGGGAAACTGTTCAAATCTTGAAGTCTATTTCTCGTCCGTTTCGACACTGAAGTGGAGAACTCTTTCGCACAGTGGAAACCGAAAACTGCAACTGTGACGGATGGGCTTACAGCCTATATGGGATTTTGTGCTGTCCGTATCTATGCTTAGTGTCGTGTATAGCCATATACGGCGTTGGTAGAAGTTTCCATTGAAAATTTGCTATTGAAATCCATTCATCGCCGTAGAGTTAGGCAACACACGCAACACGTTGCAGAGAAGCGAGTATTTCAGGATCTAGGTGTCCCATTATTATTGCCGGTGACTGTACCTTGATAATTAGTTCATCACAAAAAAGTTTATATCTGTATAATTTCGTTCAAAAGGACACTATGGTTATTTTTGTTGGAAGAGAATTCAGGGACTTGCATCTCACATTATGGTTGCTTGTTCGAGTACTACACTTCATGCATAAAAATGTTAATCAGGACTGACCTACAGCTTAAGTGGGATCCGAACCACTATGTACAGTCACGGACAGTGCTGGGTTGTAATGATTACATTGAAAGTCAATGCATTCATTACAACCTAGAACTGTCCGTGATTGTACCACCGGGTATCGAATCCGGTGCCCCTTGAGTACAATGCGACGACGTTATAACTACGCCATCGGGGAGGCAATTCTTTAGAGTCCAGTCGTGTTTGACTGCCACGCCAGAGGCCGGGGTTTGATTCTCAGGGTGGGTGAGATCTCAGGTGGGAATTTTTCCACCAGTGTCCAGCGTCCACCCACCCGTTCGACAGGCACAATAACCAAATGAAGATGGCGCTGTATCTTTACATCTGCGTCTTTATTTCTTTCTATCTTCCTTTCTCTCTCTCTCGCTTTTCCTCTGTTAAATTACGTACTTTATCACTTCCCTTCTTTATTTATGTCTCAATCTTTCTTCCTCTTTCCTCTTTATCCATTTGTGTGCCATGTCATTCTTACTCTTCTCTACTGGATACTACCATTACTACTTATATCAGCTTCTATAAAAAAGAGAGCAACAACTGATCAGCTGGTGATGGCAGGAATCCACGAACAGATTAGGCTTATTTCCCCTAGTAGCTTGAAAAAACGGTTAGCAACCACCAAAAGATACGGTAATGGCGCTCCTTTCCTTTCGGTAAACCCCCGGCGCGGAAACTCCCCTCTCATCCCCAACTACTTACCTGATCAGGTAATGACGGTAAATGGCTAGCCGTGAGCTCACCACCGAAAGGGGTGAGGCATCGTTGTCATCACTGAAGAAGTTTCCTTTGATGTTAATGTGTTTCGGAAGAAAGAGAGACGAGAGACAAAGTGCCATGGAAAATGATCCACTTATCTGCCACATGTTGCAAACTCAGCTTCAGGACGTGTCAACAGAAGACTCCTAATTTCATTATGTCGATACTTACGCATTTAATGAGGCTCTCATCGGCTATCAGCCTCCTCCAAATATGGTTATCATCGCTTATTAACTTAAAAAAGATGCCGATAGATGGAGGGCTTGTGTTCTTCAGGCAAAAAATTGTCAGATTTAAGAATACGAGAGACTTAATTGTTGTGTAAAGTCAAGATGCAGAGATATTAAAAATTTAATAAAAAAATATATTAACTTTATGATTTATAATAGTGCTACATAAAGACTAATTTATACACTTTATAAACCAATAACAAATTATAATTCTATTCATATTTAGTAGCTGTTGCTGTAAAATTTGCATTAAAAACAAAATATTCATACCCAATAAGAGAAAAGCTGAGGTAAAGATTGACGTACTTATTAAACTATTAGAAATAATGACAGAATATACCCCTCGATAAATTTAAACGGTGCCTTTGAAACATTACATGTGCATAGGACATATTTAATTCCAATCTCTTGAATAATTTTCTGATTCCAATTCTACTGTTCCGTGCAGATGGCAGCGCGACCCCATCCAGAAACTTGGAAGATTTCTGGACTTGAAGCTCTACTTTAGGGAAATTAAATTACTTGAGAAAATGTTGGAAGTGTCCGTCTTCAATTAAAACTTGCCGGGTAGACAATTCGCGATTGGTTGGTAAATGAGCTAACGCTGTTCTTGCTCTCGTTAAACAAGGGACTAAAGGTATTCACTCTTCTTCATTCCATGTTGAAATCTATTTATAAAGGAAAGACTCAATGAATTTTTTGTGGTTATACCCTCAATCTGTAGTTCTGAAATGTACATGCGTTGGGAATGTAATACAGGGCCTTTCGATTATTAAATGGAAAGTCTTTCAACACGATATCTGAAGAATCCTCGAAGACATGATAACCTGTGTTGCTTGGTACAATATACAGCAATAATTTGTCAATATTATTTATTGGAGTTCCGGCTTAGCTTACGGTTTCTTATGCTCAGCACACATTTGCACTACGCATAACACATGCATTATGCACAAAATAAGTACACCAACTTCAATACTTCAATATGTACAGTCACGGACAGTTCTGAGTTGCAAAATTCCATTGGCTTTCACTACAACTCAGTGGCGGCTGTGCAAGTCAACGTAAAAATATAACCATCTCATTTTGACATATATGTCTTTCATATTATATTACTTATTTCTGGCATATCTTCTTGTTCGATAATTTCGTATTAATTTGTCTCAGAAGCCCAACCATAAAGTACTCAATACGATACAAGTAGGGCATGTATACATAATTTTGGAAAGTATGTACATCATACATATACTATATGGGTTATTACAAAGTTATGTGGTGAGCAAAAACTTGAAGTATTTTCAAAAGTTTTGGCATGGTTGGTTAAAAGTTCGTCATCTTGAAACTTGTTGCAATACCAGAAAAGTTCTAGTACTAGCTATATATAGCTGATATATAATTTACAGCAATTTTTGTAGTCATAAAATTGGCAATTTATGTCTTCTAAAACAGCACACCGGATGTCACAGGTAATATCCTGGACTTGGGTTCTCCAAGCTTCAAAAAATGTACTATACTCAGTTTTGAAAGTGTCAAAATTGGGTTAAAAGTTAAAATAAATAACAACAGAACTCCAAATGCATTAAATCTAAGTTAATGCACTTTGTCCAATTGACACATGCAATTTTGGTTTGTATCTTATAACTGATGCATGTTAAGTGTATCACAAGGAAGAACGGCTGATAAAAGTTCTCATTCATGCATTTCTATGCGTATTTTGATGTACCAAAAGTTCATAATTAGCAACTTATGCACTTAAATATTTGTGTTAATTGACATATTTTTGATTGTGTGCGTACCGATAACATTCTGAACAGTAGTCACGTTCCCCAGAGAAATCGGTCATATCCGGGTCTCAGGGTCCATCATGAAGGTGTCCGAAATAGTGAATTTTCCTTTGGACAACTCAGTCAAGTTCCCTTTCAAAACAATTTTATTACTCTGCCCACAGCATTTGCAACACTGTCCGAGGAACCGACAAAGCATTACACCTGTCATCATAACCCGTTCCAGCAGTAAGCAACGGTGCAATGAAGCTATTGTTGAGAGAGGAACAGGTGAGAGAACGCGACCCTCATAGAAACTCAAAAGCACGGAAGGAGATTATGTTCTCAAATGAAGCGCAACGAGTGACACCGTGGTTATTAGCCAACCTTTATTTATCTCCTCCGAACGTAACACAATGCAGTGTCAAGCACACGGATGGGTGGTAAGGGTGTAATTTTAAACACATCAGGAAGAGCAGTCGGCCTGTGTTAGCAGAAATAACTGCCATAACAAAGGCAGATGTTAAGTGAAGGTAAAAAGAGTCATAGCATGGCGACTGAATGGGAAAATTTGTATGAATGAATTATAATTTACAGCATGTTGATGCACAATAATGATAGTACAGTGAGGGTCTGTTGTATTGGGCACAATATGGTACGAGGAAAGAAATAACTATAACTCTTCTAGATCACTGTAAGAATGAAGTGAATGCAGCTAAGTAAAAGAGCAGTTACTTGCTTATTGATGACAGTTCGTTCATAGATACGAGGGATGGATGCAAAGTAATGCGTCAGTCTTCGTAACTCATCAATAGATGGCAGCACTGGCACACTAAAACTACTCACATTGATATCTCTCATCTGAGTGACAGAGAGCTGTTGTACATAGAAAGCATGTAGTCATAATTAATAAAATAGAGGTGTATTTAGTGACCCTTGTCTGTGCGATTGAATTTCTGTTCTCCAGGCGTAAATACTTAAACAGACGCAGATTATTTTTCTGGGTCACAGAATATGTAGTTGGCATATGACAGATTGTAACACTGGAAATTTAATAATTTTTATCAATCCATTTTGTCACAAAGTCAACTCTTTGAATCACAATCACGTTTAGCCATTTTTTTGTGAAAAAAAAGGTTTGTTTTCTATGTCCACTCAGATAGGCTCGTCGGGACTGGACCTTTAGTTTAAAGTGGAATGCGAGTCACTGTGCACTGTACTTCCATCGGGAACCGAACCCTGAACTCCTTGATTACTTGACGGCGCGGTTGGCAGCTTTTATGAAGTAGAAGCAGTTAGACAATACTTGCATTAATGATTTTTAAAAATGAAAGACACTTGAGAATTCAGCTACTCAAGCCAAATTGTCACAAACATGTACAGTCACGGACACTTCTGGGTTGTAATGTTTCCATTGAAAGTTAATGGAATTATTACACCCCAAAAGTGTCCGTGCCTGTACGTCCTCATACACTCGGGCCGGCCGCCGTGGCGGAATGGTTAGCACATCGCGCTGCGACGCCAGGCGTTCCGGTTCCGGATCCCGGCTTGGGCATGTACGTTTGAGATGTCTATTCATCAATTTCATCATATCATCACTCATCCCCATCTTCGCAAATTAGCCAAAAGTGGCACAAGAAGCTAAGCAAAAAAAAAATTAAAAAAATTGTGCACTCGGATCGGATGATGGAAGTCGTCGTCGCCTTGTAATGAAGGGGTCCCGGGTTCGTTACCCGGTGGAGGCACATAGTGGTTCGGATCCCACTTTAAACTGTAGGTCCAGTCCCGATTAGCCTTACTGTGCATAAAGTGGACCAAATCAATCAGATGATGGAATTGAGCTTTGACTTCCGAAAGAGGGTGCAGGGAAAGGAATTTTGTCTGGATTATTATCCAGGCAAAATGTGCTCCCAGCGAGCAACCAGAGTGAAGTGCCATCAGTCGCCAAGTCCTCCATTAGCCAGCAATTATGCGCGACAAGTGAAGACGCCTTCATAACTGGTTTGCTTCTGGCCGACCAGCAGACCAAGTACTCAACCTGCGTCAATAACGTCTTCCTGGAACTTACCGTACTGCAAGTATCTTTCTTTTCTTTTGGGAATTTCGCAGAATTTGTCTTTGCAAAAGCCTGATAGTTTTGTGCATCTTGGTTGTATTTGCTTTAAAGCTTTATTTGGCTGCCTGAAGCCAGCCAGCGTTGCGGTTCTCTGAAGCAACCAACGCAATTCGCTGGTTACTGGAAATGGAAGGAAGAGTGACTCGAGCAGAGTTGTCACAATCTACAGCCACGAAGTCGCACATTTCCTGAAACTATGATTGATTTGGTTTATTTTCCTTCGCATTTTTGCCACTTTTGGCTAATCGCGAAGATTAAAATGAGTGATGATATGATGAAATTGACGAAGGAACATACAAAGAACACCCATGCCCAGGTCGAGATTCAAACCTGGGACATCCGGCGTCATAGCACGGTGTGCTCACCTCTTTACCATCGAGAAGGCTCCTGCAACTATTTAAATTTCATTACAGGTTGATTAAAGGTTTTTAAGTAGCTCCCTATTTGCGACTCTTGTTCTAAACTTCACAACTGCATTAAAATAATTGATTTTAGTTTATTTAAAGTCATATTTCTGCCACTTTTGGTTCATCGTGACGATGGGATGAAAATGGACGAAGAAACAATCACATGGCACAACACAGGCCCTACAGGGGAATATACTGGCTACTAGTCTAGACGCTAGAGACTGCAAATTGTAGGCCAACATGTACTCGTGAGAGAGAGATTGAAATGTGGGTGTCCTAACAAAGGGTTACCCCTTACACCACCTCAACTGTATTAAAGTTGTGCAGTGGGATGCACAATTATTGATCAGAAAATTGTTCACGACTTTTCTCTCTTTCATCGTAAGGAATAGATTTTTGCGTAAAGGTAGTGCAGTGGTATTTGGCAGATTGTTTAGTGTTTTGTTTCAACTCTTGAAGCTCTCATAAACATGTGACTGAGAATTTGCTTAGTAATACTTATGCATCCCAATGTACCACAGAACATTCACAATGTATCAATGTGCGATAACCATTGCTTATTCCAAATTGACAAAATTTAAGGGGGCACTAGCCCAACGGGCCCCGCATCAAGAAGAACTGAATTTGACTACTTACTAGGTAAGAGCAAGAATTAAAAAAGAATATTTTTCGAAATTGTAAGGCACTTGAGAGGTGTTGGGCTCTCCTCAAACTGAACACTGGGAAGAACACTCAGAAGTCACACTTTTTCAAGAGTTTCTAAGAAAAAATAGCAAGCAAAGATACTTTCTTAACTTTCGGTCCCATCACAAAAGATCTCCCAATTTAATTGGGACAAAAGACTCCTCAGAGAGAATGAAATCCATATCAACTTTTCCGAGGCAAAAGTTTGAGGCCAGTAAATAACCCACCAAAAAAACTTTTACTTCCTGAGAGATAGGCTAGGAAGAAGAATGAGAAGTAAGAGAAGAGTTGCGATCGTGACTCGCTTCGAAGTTTCGGTAATAATCCAATTAAGATAACGTTTTAATATCTATGTACCATAAATGATAATAAATGAACGCGAAAGGCAAAAGAAGGAAAGAAAACATCAGCATTAATAACCGGTTCGTAAGTCGATTGTTTCTTCAAGAAGGAAATTATTAGTGCGAATTCCTGAAAAGAAGCAAAGGTTTCAGCTACTTCAGACTACCTTTATAAAATTCGAGACGAAGCTTGACCGGCTGAGAACGAGAGAGTATTCAGTGAGACTCGCAGTTTGGTAAACGATCATGTATATTTGAAAGGTCACATATATTGTTGATCTTAATTACCAGGTTTATTCATTAGAGTCAACGTGAACTTGTGCTACGTTGCTGCATTTATTCAGGATACAAGTCCGTATTTGTTCGAGTGTCTGTAGCGTCGAAAAGAGGCGTCAAGTAAAAGAAAAACATTATCAAGAAATACTGTGGAAGTTTGTGCAGTGATCACAGGTGTATGCAGGATTGTTTTCGGAGGGGGCTAAGTTTTTCAACTACATAGCTGCGTTGTAGAGGGGTGGGAAAAACTAAAATATTACGTCATTCCCATTTTTAACCTTAGTTTTAAAAGTCTTTCAAGGACATAAATGATAATCGGGAGTCATACACCACTTGGGCTTTACCCGACATCTTTAGTGCTTTTATTTGAAAAGTTTGATTTTCTCAAGATTTCAAGCTCCCCCCTCTGCGTACGCCAGTAGCGGTGACAATGCATATAGCCTATTGTTTATACTAGCCCTATACATTTTGAGAGACTTGAGACGATAGTGATTACAAGACTGACAGTTTTTACTAAATTTAATAATTTTGACTAAATCATTTGGTATTTCTAAACAATTGGGACTGATTTAGGCAAAATTAATTTTTAAAAAATGGTGCTGATGAACAATAATTTGTCTTATTATTGAACAATTATTTGGTCACTAGCAACTTTCAGATCTGCAGGACTACCAACAACCTTAGGAGGCAATAGTTTAAACTCGACGCTCTGCACCACAGGACTTACAGCGTTGGGTTATTCCATCTAGTCCGAGTTTGTGGTGGTAATTCGAGGTAGTCTTGGTTCCGTCCACCTCGAATTATCTGGACTCTACTGTATTAAGTCTAACGCAACATTGAGAGATATGAGGAAACAAACATTCAAATTTGTAATGCCTAATTTATCAATATTCCAAAATTTTTGTGAGGAGTGTATATAAGAGGATAAGAAAGCCATTTCCGGTTTTGAAGAAAGTTCTAGAAAGATCCAGTATGTCATTGAAGGAGTTGCCAGGACAACGTGTTGGGATTAGAACGACGTTTGTGTTAAAATGCAAAATTTGTGGAAAAGACTGTTTTAGAAAAGTAAGTTTCATAGTATTGATATGCAAGTGATAAAAATGGTATGTCGATGTGTGTGTTTTTAATGATAAAACAACATAAAAGTTTGGAAAAAGATAAGAAATTATATTTAAATTTTTTCTACACCAATCACGTCCTAAGAAGGCTCGCTGCAGCCATAATATAAAGTAGAGTCACATAACTCTACCATGCACGGAGATTGGTTAGCTGCTGTCACGTGGTGATACTTGGCTTCGACAAAAAGGAACGTCACACGTTTGTACTTTTAAAAATGGTCATGGTAATTTTTCATGCTATTTTGATGGCAGCGGAAATTGACAGTCATTTCTCCAGTAAACTTTTTCCAGTGCGTGAGGTGGATATTGAGGTGGGGCAGCAGCGTACGCAGGATTTCGTCAAGGGGGGGGTTATTTCTAAAACTTTCTCCAAATTTACATTACCTTTGATTTATTATACTTTAATTAAATAATAATAATCACAATTAATTAATAATACTTATAATTAATTAATTAGCTGAATTACTACTAATAATACTACTAATACCACTACTACTATTATGTAGTAGAGATCTACATAAATATAACATTTATGAAAACAATAGAAAGAAATTACTTTCTAATCATTCAATTTTTATCAAATCCTGGGAGCATTTTTTTGTTTTTGTTTTTGTCTGGTCAACGAGGTGAGACATTTTAAGGGTGAAGAAAATCCATAAAACAAGAAAATATATTAAAATAAATTGAAATAATTAAAGTATGGAACTCATCCAAGAAGCTGCGGTGGTCTGGTCGGTAGAGCATCTGACAATCACGCGGGAGATCCGGATTCGATTCCCGAAATTGGTTGGAATTTTTCCGACTTCTTCCCCGCATAAATGTCCCCGATAATTCACATCTGGATTGTCTCACTGTTCTTACCAACAAAACATTTTCGAATAGTTAAGCTTATTGTCGTTTGAATAATTGTCTAGTCAACAAGGTGAGACATTTTAAAGAGAGACATTCAAACGTGCTGCGGTAAATAATACAATGGAAAGGCAGACTGGTGAATGTATTCTTGTCCGCCTAGCCTTTGTCTATACATTAGCCTCTAACAACGAACCAAGAACTTTCTTTAGTTAATTCTCATTGTTCACACAAAAAAAATACATGTTCGTTGAACACTGGCGTACGTAGAGGCATGGTCGATGGTTAGAGGCACATACTTTTGGTAAATAAAAAAGCAAAATTTCAGTATAAAAACAGAGTCAATTTCGGGTTCAAAAGCTGTAAATAAAATGAAATTTCGCTGTTATAGCGGTGAAAAAGCGGTATATAAAATTACATTTTGGTTTTAAAAATGTGAATATAATCCCAATTGATTTAAAAACTGCACTATTACACAAAATAAACATATCCCTTCTAATAGCACATTAAATCATTACCAGAATATTAAGTTTATTCCTGTATAGAGGAGTCCATTTTTGCTTTTCAAATATTTACAGCAAAATTAATCAATTTTCCATGAATTGCATAACACACAGGATACTTCAGACTTCAGAAAGTGTCGCGTCGGTATATAAACGGTAAATTTCGTGTTTAAGAGTCTATTTCGCATTTTGCAGTTCATTTCGCATCATTTCGTGACAAAACAGGGTAGGAAAATGCACCTCACACCTTTCAGAAACCTTAAAAATTAACATTGCAATGTGTTTTTCAAATTTCGTTTTCTTTTTGTCAAAAACAAAATATGCATGCCTCTACCGATGATGCTACAGCCCCTACCAAAATTTTGAGAAAATCAGAATTTTCAAATAAAAATCCGTTAAGAACTTTAAAAAATCAAAATGTGTAAATACGAAACCTCTTTTAAAGTGAGTCCCGATTACCATTTTTGTCTTTGAATACAATTTTAATAGACTGAAAAGCTCCAAAAATACGAAATATTTTATTATGCATCCTGCCCTCCAAAACGAAGCCATGTGTTATCCACATTTACTATTCCGGCCCCTCCCCCCCCAAAAAAAAACTGCGTACGCCAGAGTATTGAACATTGTTGCAACTGAAATACAAAACATTTTATTTCTCTTTTAAATCATAGTTACCCTCATATTTCACTTTCAAGAACTTGTGCTTATTTTCAAGGCATCACTCTGAAAGACGCGTGTGCTTGGAATGCTGTGCTTTTCTCCATGCTACATGGAAATAATAATTCAAATTATTATTATTATTATTAGTGGTAGTAGTAGTAGATGTAGTAATAGTAATAGTATTGTCCCAGATCTTTGACTGTGGTAAATTGGCCATTTAAAATTTTTTCCACAGCATTTTTCATAATATTTCACAAGCTCAAGGGGGGGTTTAAACCCCGTAACCCCCCCTTTCGTACGCCACTGAGGTGGGGAGCGTCGATGCCTAGGGTACACTCCACAATCTTAGTCTGACAGACTGTTTCCACTCTTCCCCTTCATTTAATTGAACAGTACTTCCTGTTCCATCGTTCATTCCAGAACCGCTGTTGCCTTTCTACTCTCCCCTCCTCGCCCTCTGATTCATTGAAGCAAGAAAACAATGAACAATGGGGCTTCAAAATGGCCGAGGTTCCTTCCAGTTCCCACAACATCCAGAGAGGAGAGGACACGGGGACTGGAGGCACAAAAAGAGCAGCGAACTGGATATGAAAGCTAACTGAAAGAATAATGCTTGAAAGAGAGGACTCTGTACCGTTACAGGTACTTAGTCGAGGACCCCACCCTTTGAAGAGACCGAGCGAGTACAAAGTACAGTTCATTAATTAGGTTAATTAATTGCGGCTGTCTTTCATTCTTTTTTTAATTATCAGAGGCTCTGCGGCTGCGTTGCCAGTTATCTGAAGGGTTGCAGAAAAGATTTTCCTTTCGGTTGAAGGAATTTCAGATTGCTAATTTGAGTCTACCGTTTTGTTCTTTCATTACTGCTTACTCCTACCTCGTACCGGTCTCAGTTTTATTTCATCCCCTTTTTATGATGCTTCGTGAAGCTTGGTACTGCTTCATGCGTTAACTCTGCCTTACTCGGTATTAGGAGGCCTTCATATGCATGGCTGGATCCAGAATGTGGTTCCCAAGGGACACAGCTGAGGTTCGCTTGCTCAGAAATGCCTATATTATGCATGACATGCATTGAAGGAACACCACCGATTCAAGTAATTTTATCACAGATTATATCCCCTCGTTAGCTACTAGGAACATAATGTTAGTGCAAAGTTGGCACTCAGGCCTGCATCTTTGACTTGAGGTTTCCAAATCAGTTGATATCACAGACCGATTCCTAAGTGTTTTCTTATCCTGTATTAGTCATTACTTCATACACTCCTAATTATACAATTCTACATTTCACAGTATCAGAATTTCCCTTTACTTGGGATTTAACAAATATCTTGAGTTGTTGTTTTAAGTTCACTTTATGCACAGATAGGCTAATCTGGACTGACGGTTTAAAGTGGTATCCAACCACTATGGGCCTCCACCAGCTATCGAACCCGGGACCCCTTGATTACAAGGCGACGACGTACCACTACGCAACCGGGGAAGCGCTTAAGAAATTTCTAATTAACTCGGGATCGATCCTTGGTGGGAGCTATTGGAAAAGAAATAAACTAACTGTAAAGACTATTGTTGATGATTACAGATTATATATAATTATCTTACCACGGTTCTCAAAAATTAGAAATAATACTACTACATTAGATCAATTGATTGACTTTTGTTTTTGTTATTTAGCGTCGCATTTCTTCCACTTTTGGTTAATGGCAACGATAAGGATGAGTAATTATATGATTAAATTGATAAAGGGACACTCACAAAGAACATCCATGCCCAGGCTGGGATTCGAACCTGGACCCCTGCCGTCGGATCACGCTGTGGTAACCATTCTACTGAATTCCTGTTGCCATTGTTCCTAGATCACGGCACTGCAACAAGTACTTTAACAAGTAATGTAACCCGCGGCGCAACAGTCCACCTACCGGCCTGACTCCCACCTGATCCTGTACCCATTCACTCACCCGAGATCATCCATCCAGTTACGGAGTGACGTGTGGTCAACACGACGAACCCCCAGTCGTCGTTGTAGGTTTCCATGACAGAGTTACGCTACTCATTTGTAGCTCCCCAATTTCCTCACGATGGTGGGTGGCCACCGGTCCCATACACAGGCCGAAATCTCAGGAGAAAAGTTGTTAGGTTTCCCTCAGGAGACTCGAACCTGAGAGCGTCCCGTAGTCGGAGCCCGTAGCTTGACGCCACGGTGCGTGACCTTTAAAAAGTAACAATGGAAAAATATGTGACATCGAGAATATATGCAAACATAACAACAGAAAGGCCTGGCCCTTGCAATGAACACTTCGAAACACCTTTAAGGTTTTGCTAAGGGAATTTCTCATTAGCCGGCAACATTACGAGGCCGGTACGAGGTACAGTTAATTGCTTACATCAACTAAGATGACAAACAATCTGCAAACAGGAGGATTGTTGTCTGCGAGCCTCGAGCCGCATACAGGAAACAAATGAACGTCCCCAGCGAGAAATGCTCGTTAGATGGCACTTGACAAGGAAATGAATGAAGAATCTGTTTGATGCAAACACGTTTCAGAAGTAATTGCTTTGTGAGTGGGGTCGGGACAAAGATTCGAAGGTAAAATGCACGGGGGTTGCATTATTGATGGTGTGCGGAAGTCCGGAAAAGGACCTTCCAGTTTATTTGCGTCTCGCAAAAGTTTATTTGAGGATGCGTTAGGTCAATATTTGCTTACCTGAAGTCATTGAATTTTTAAGAGGCTCTCAACATGGAAGCACTTACCACTTGCTCCAGCCCTTCTGGCTTCGTTGGGGGCGGTGGTGTCCGTGACTTGGAGGACTAGACTCCACCCTGTGTCCAGTGGCGTACCAAGAAATTTTCGTAGGGGGACTAAGTCTTAATTTTTTTGTCATCTATTAATGTATAAAAGTCGTGAGCTCTAGCCTAGGAGGTCTACTCGGAGCTGTCGTCCCAAACTTTTCACACGGTATACGCTAAATGGAAACCATGTTTCAGCTGGATTTTGCTTACATGAAATATGTGGATGAAAGCATTTAACGTCTACAAAAATATCATTCATGGTAGAACACTGGTGGTGATGATGTTAAACCCATAATTAACATAAAAGAGGCATATTTCAATAGAGAAATTAAAAGAAAACAACATGAAACATGTATCATATTATTGAATTTTATTTTGTGAATCACCAGGTTGTATATGTTAATTAATAACTTTAATAACTGCTGATTACGCTCAAAATGAAAAACTTTGAATAATACTTATATAAATAAACAAAAAAACAGTAAAAGCAATAATTATCTTTTTTGTCGTTATTTCCGTGTTTAAAACTGAAATATAATAGACTTCAATTGTCGCGTTTAATGATAATAGTCCGCCGCCAATTATTGCGGAAAAGAGAAACAAGAACATTGTTGAGACATTCGAATAAAGGGATTTAGATTGAATGGTGAAATTCCCTTTGGTGGTCATCTTATTCCTAATTTGCATGGCATTTTCTCGAAATCTCAAGTCATGTGAAGTAAATCTTCTACTTCTACATTGATTTTGATAAAGGCAGATCTCAATAAGTTCACTGGAGTTATGAGCAAATTACATAAATAAACATAACGAATCGAAAAAAGCAGGCGTATGAGATAGTACAGTTAAACACAGACAGGCTTCATTAATTCCTTACATTGCATGAAGCTACACAATTCATTGTGGTTTCCATCCTTTCCTTACAACTGCATTAAGTTGTTGTCAATTTCATCAAAATGATACCTTACATTTCATATTTTCTCTCCAAATTGTTTCCTTTCTGTCCTTTCCCTTCGGCATTGTGGCCAGTTCTCTTGTCCTACTGCAAAAAAGGACGGTTGAAGAGGTGGTGCTGCCATCGCGCGAGTAAGCTGAGCAACTCCAAGATGACTTGATTGCTTTGCATAAGACCCAAATAGTACCGTTACGACGCGTCCTCTTTTTAGACAATTGTCTGTCTCGCTAGGCTGTGCTCTGGCTTGGGAAATAAATTAAGATCGCAAGAGAAAGCCAGGTTATTCTGTCGTTCTCAGAAATACGAGTGTGGCGGATGTATTACTTTGAAAAAAAAAAAGCAATTTTTATTGCTGACATTTCATTAGAGAAAGAATCTTTCCCTGTGAAGTGTTTCGTTAGAACACCTTCAAAACGCAGACTCGCTGGGAAATATGGAAAGATGCAGTATTCCAAGTTCTTCTGCTGCTGCCGCCGGGTGCATAGCTAGTAATTTTTCCCGGATTTTGACAAGAATAAGGTACAGGGACGGCGCTACTGGGGGGGGGGGCTAGGGAGCTGAAGCTCCCCCAAAACAGGTCTCAGCCCCCTGTAGCCCCCTAGATTTTTGTAGTACGGTAGAGACATTTTTGTAAAACTTCCATTGGGACAAGTACAATGTCCAAGTACATTTTCTAGCTCTGTTACATCCCCAGGCTATTCTAAAATCAGGGGGGTGGGGCAGCTGCAGATATGCCTGGGCAACAGTGACCACTGATTATTTGATACTAAGTAAATGGCCAATCGTGACTTGTAAAACATGCTACGAAATCTGCTGCATACCTGGTAGGTGGACGTTTTCAGTGGCTGTGAGATTGTGCTTTGATTGTTGACATTTGCAGCTAAATGTGTATCACTATATATTGATTTTTATAAGTAAGACGACATTCAAAATCTAAGAAGCTTTATGTTTCTTTTCTGTTTGTTAGTTCCTCATTCGAGTACCGACAATTTCATGAGTGTTAGCGATGTTCTCTCATTGGTTTCATCGTTATATCTATCCTTAACGCTGCAATACGATGTTAAAGAATCGAAGAGTACACAAACTACCTAATTTGTAAGAATTGAAAAGATTAAAATTGGGCTCCCAGCCCCGATAGTCTAGCGATAAAACTGCTGCCTTGATATCAAGGGGTCCAGGTGGAGGTAACATTTCATTAAGTGGTTCGGATTTCACTAGAAGCTGTAGTTGTCCCAATTAGCCTCTGTGCATATAATGAACCTTCTTAATTCAAATCCAATCAACTAATAATTGCAATAAGGTGCGAATATCATCACGTTGGGCAATTTTATTCGTGATGGTAGCAAATAATTCCTTCTGTACCGTCACAGTGACTAATTACTATTCCGTGGAGGAGAATCAATCTTTGAAGCAGATCTAAAACTACTCATCCAATTCTGATCAGCCTTTATGTTCGTACAAGGTAGGGGAGCCAAAGGTGCCCATAATTCCCAAGGTGGCTTACTTCACGAAAATCATTTTAGTATTTAACAAAGTTAACAAATGGCACTACATCAATATACCCAGTCCCCCTCTGGTGCACCATGCAGAAAAAAACTGTGTCGGGCAGCAGCAATTTTATGTAAGTTATTGTGTCAGGGATCGAGCAGATTAGTTGTCGTTGCTATTTAAAGCTAAGTAAGAAATTGGTGTGTATACATAGACGTCCGGAAGGGGGGGGGGAGCAAGGGGGGCCAAAAGTCAACCAAAAACTATGTATTTCACACATATAATTTCATTTTAGCCACAATAATGTGTGTTAATTATTGCATGAACACCATAAATTCAAATTCAAGCAATGTTTCTTAGGGAACAACACTATTTTGGGGGAAAATTTGCCTTCGTTTGCCCCCTCCCCCCTGGAGAAAAATATCTTCCTTGCCCCTTCCTGGAAAAAATTTCTGCGGACGTCCATGTGTGTATACGTCCTTGAAATTAACGAATGTTAATATTTTATACATATTTTGAAGGCTCGTTTAATTATCTTTTTGATCACATGGTTACATAGAGATCGAGAGCAAGTTTATTTTCCCAATCAGAACTCCGAAAGGTGTTTTGAGAGAAATTGCGGGAAGTCCATGTGGACGCATGCCTGACCGTTGGTCACGATGCAAAAGGCTATTCAGACCAGAGGCATCCCAAGGCTGGATCGAGCGAGGAAAGAAATATAATTGGGCTGCAAGCCTTATCTTCGTTTATGATGCTACGAACCTAACGAGAAGATGGGTGTGGGCTGGAGATGGGAGGAAGAAAGGTCCACTCCCACCTACGCTGGGAACGCGCTCTTCCACCAGAAGAGGTCACCCGACGCCAAGGGCGACAGGTAAAGGGGGGGTTTAATGAGGATTCCACGTGTAATGGCCTCTTGCCCGCATTGTGTATGCTCCCCGCAAGGCACAAGTTTTGTTTTAACGTTCCCCTCCTCCGCCGCCGATCCACCATTGTTGTTGGTGGCTGCTCCCACAGCCGCCGAAAAATTATCTTCGCCAACGAAACCCCTTCATCTGGGCCAGCGTCAAAAAGCAGGTACGTTAAATTAAAAGAATCTACCCCGAGGGCATACGTACCATTCCTTCTACTCGTGGTTGATGGGTAGGTGGATAGGGGGAGGCTACAAACCCCTTACTAAAAGGTGACCCCAATTTAACTTATGGTTGCTGATGCTTCGGTGATTTACTCTACGGAATGTTGTGGTCTGCAACCTGTCATAAAAAAAAGCGCGGGAGGAGGGTGGTAGCCATGGTAATTTGATAAAATTTCCCACTGGTGTAGCTGAATTTCCCTCTATATAAATTTAGACAATTTTTTGAAGACAACTGCGGTATTTTTGTATTGGCACTATGCAAATTGAAGTAAATGTTATTTATAAAATGTAAATTATGAAAATATTTTTTTTTATTTACAAAGGAGAAATAGTACCGAAAGGATTGAAATTTGACTGATTTTACTTTTGAGGGAAATTAGAATTGAAGGACCAGGGGGAAAAACGATGAATGTTCATTCGAGACGATTTGCCAGGAAATGAAAAACAAAGTATTTCTTTTCATAAGTACGTTAATATATGCCAAAATAATGATGCGCTTTTCAGGCACTTCTCATCGTTTCCCAACCAAGGCCGTTCTCATTCTTATAGTACAGCTTCTGAACTATCAGATGGCTTTGCGATCTCAAAATGGGCGAAAAATCGACATTCATCGTTTTTCCCCCTGGCCCTTCAATTAAAATAGAAGATTTTTTTTAGAAAAGAAAAAGGTTTGTTTCCAAAAGGTATAAATTTAATCTAGAAGAAAACAACTATAAAATGACAAATCTTACTTGAAAAAGTATATTATTTGGTGGGTGGAAATCACTTATTTACAGATTTTTTTCTAAATGCAACTTTTGTTTAAAAGGAGAAATTATGACTTGGGATAAATGAATTTAGAAAATGAGATTTTCTTTTTGGTTTAGATGGAGAAATTTTACTTGGGAAGTTCAAGAGGAAGAAATTCTACCTGTGAATGATTCTGTTATCCCTTTCCCTTATTATTTTGTGTGAGTAAAACTCTGCATACATTACACTACACGGAACTTTACAAAACACTTCTCTTGCACACTAGTTTACATACACAATATTCAGATTCTTCCATGAATTTTATTAACAAGACCTTTTGTCCTGACAACCATAAACAATGTTTAGCGTCGTAATCTTTTGCACACGGAACCCAAAACGTGTCAAATGTTGACTCCAGCAACACATAAACTGGCAGAAACTGTTAATGTGGACTATTGGCACATCAAATTATATTTTTATGACCTGATGTTCTCAATGCACTAAAAACGCATTAATTTAGAATACGAGACACAATCATTTCAAAGAAACCAAAATTACATGATTACCTCTGTCAGCTGATGCATCAGAAGTCCATCAACCATGACCGTTCGCAGGATTTCTTCCATGCATGGGGGGAGGGGCAAGCACAGGTATTTTCTCCTGAGCAGGCAAAGGAGATACATCCTCAAAAAACACTGGTTCGGTTTGAACATATATTTCTGCAACGTTCTTAACTGTAACTGAATTATATGCGAGAAATATATATTCTTTGCTTCACTTTCATTTTCCAGGGGGATGGGGGCGTAACCCTCTTGTCCCTCTTTCCGGACGTCGATGTCATCAACCTTGATTTGATGTATTTTGAGTTCTGTGGACATTTTTGTTGAAAGGAGGGAAATTTTGTTTTGAAAGGGAAATGTTTGCTGTCTCTGCGAATGGAAGAGTGGTATAATAACAGACCTAAGAGAGCTTCCCACAACATCAAGGTCGGAAATTACTAGGTACCTTTATACTTTTGTATTCGCAGCTCTTTCTCGGTAGGTCATAGAGAAGGAATAATTAAAGAAAAAACTTTATGGATGCGCAGAACGCCATGTTAATTTTTTTTGGATGAAGAACCTGTTCGCAGAGCCTCTGGCAGTTTCTTTGGGGGGGGGGGAGTGGCGGCCGTGGTGATTTTTGTTAACCTGCAACACGCATGGCTGGAGCCAGTCTTGCATACCACAGAGACCCGTCTTATATGTTTTTTTGGCCGTTCGTCTGCATGCAACATACTCCCTAAGTGCCAAGCCGATGGATGATGACCTGGGCCAGTTTCATCCACCTACTTCCTGGTCGTCCACGACAAGTCCGTCGGGCAGAGATGGTCTGGTTTGACCACAGCGAACCAGCACCGAGAGCTGGTGCCACTGAGGTGCTGGAGAGCTTGTACTAACATAGGTGGATTACATGTTTTAGCATGGATGCACGAACCGAACATATTCACGCGCATTCTTTCCTTACAGCTCTGCGTTATACTTCCACAAGTCATGCAAAGGCAGCTTTTTTGTAGTGGGGTGCTCAAGGGTGCAACTAAGCGTACCCATCTTTCCACAACAGAAATTCAGGAAATAAACATTTCCGATTTGTAGGTATATTTACGTGTGCATTTTTCTTGTAAATATTCAATAAATGTTGTTCTTCTTTGGTGTTTATTTTACTAAGATTACTAAAATGTAATAAATGTCCTCATGCGAAATCGTTGGCTTTTCTTGAAAAGAGAGAAGCTGGAAAATTAGAACAGATAAAAGTTGATTTTTTGTTTCAGGTGCATTTGGAGTCCACATAGGCTAATTGGGACTGGACCTACAGTTTAAAGTGGGATCCGAACCACTAAGCAATGGGTACCCGGGGATCCTTGTGTGACGTTTCACTACACCATCACCGAAGTCAGAACAAAGTACAAGAATGAACGGGTAATAGAGAAAAGAAAAATCAGTGACAACAAAAGAGAAAAAAGAGGTAGAATCATGCAGAGAAAAACTCCATGGCTCAACAGCCCTCTGTAGACCATGGCCTTCCAGCGGCTTTTTCTTTCTTTGGATGTGGTCATCGCATCACGTCCCATCGCCGCTGTTTTCTGGCTATCGAAAACGGAGCCCGCTACTACTTTCCTTGGAAGCTACCAATTGTTCTCGCTATGCTCAGCCAACGCCGAAATTCTGGAGGTTCGCACCGCGAATCGAACCCGGAACCGCTCGTACCAAAGACGGGTGTGCTAATCATTTGGCACAGGGAAAAGGCGGAGGGAGATAGAGAGGAGGAGTACATATGTGTAAAACTTACATATCATTTACATCATGTTTGATCATCTTCATTTTCCATAGGTTCGTTGAAATCCTGTGCTACGGTAGGGATTTATCCAAGCATCCCCAACACACCCCACCATAAAGTCATCAATACCCCCGTAAAATTATCACACATCGTCAATCTATTGTCACTGGAGGCTCTAAATGTAAACATGTATCCTCCTAAATATGAACTTACAATCCCAAGATGGAAAATTATGAATAAACTCCTGTTCTAGGGTAACAGAGTGGTGGCTCAGTCGGCAACGCGTCTGACTACCATGCTCAAGGTCCAGAGTTTGATCCCCGGCCGGTTCAAATCCGGGAACTTTTCTAACGTTGGAAGCGGCCCCGGCGCCCACCCAGCGTCGAATGACATGGGTACCTGGGGGAAACCCCCACTCATGACCAGATCAAGAAAGTGTGGGGCGTTACCCCCACACCCCTATATGCCTTCACGGCACAGGGGAGCACTTTTTTTTTCTAGAGTAACAGAAAGGGCAGCAAAAACAATTCAATGTATAAGTATGCTTATATGCCATTTCCATGACGTTACAAGAAAATTTCAATTCACACAACTCATGATACTGGAAACGTATACTGCTGTCATAAACGCATTATTTTCATATCCTGCCATCTACGAAGATCAGGGTAGCTCAGGAATGTGAGGTACACTACGATTTACTTAAACGTCAGTTCGAGTAAATCAAAACGTGAGAACGCGCTTGCATATTGGACTTTCTCCAAGCAGTGGGAGATGTGTTGAGCTATCTGTTGACAGAGAATTCGTTCTACTGGAGTTAGAAAATGAACTCGTTTCAGATGTCACTTTCATGAACTTCCTGCCATTTCCCACGTAGTTCTTTTCCCCAATCTTCAATGTACAGAGCACTATCTGCTAGTTTCCAATGAAAAGCAAAGAATTACCTCTTGTGGGTATCCTGCACTCATCCTATGACCTACTAAGATATCTGAAAAGCAACAGAATTTTCTCAGGAGTTCACTTCAACTACAGTACAGCCTTTGGTACGGAGCAAAGACACCGATTATCACCTTGTAACCGAGGATGCTACTTACTTGCTTTACGTCACTTTTCTGCCTGGTTAATGCAGTCGTGATGGTGGCTCAATGTAAGGAAATACACTAAAATTAACATTCATGAATTATCCTACACACACACACACCGAAGATTCGTGGCTTCACGGCATGTATGCTATCCATTGCATCAAGGAAGCAGGCTACAATCGAGTGGGGGTAATTGTGCTACGTTGCTTCTTTTAATAATAAAATCGTCTTTATGGGGGCGGGCGTGTTTCAGCCTCGAGGGCTGCTCATTCAACAGACCCTTATGCAGGGTTTTGGAAAGAAACGCACTCCTGGAAGGCTAGTGCCAGCCCATGACCCCTAATGTAGCCACTTTAGTCGCTAAGGAAAAGGAAACTTTTTTATTTTTACATCTTCCCCTGCCTTCTCATTATTCTTTCCTTTTATCTTTCTTTTCTGAAGCCTATTTTCCCTCCAATCTCTGCGCGCGCGCGAGAGAGAGAGAGAGAGAGAGAGAGCAGAGAAGGGGATGGAAAGAAAGTTTTGGCTCAGATAGGTTAACCGGGACTGGGCCTACAGTTTTAAAGAGCGATTCAAGCAACTATAAAATGTGCCTCCACCGTCGATCGAACCCATAACCCCTTATTTATACAAACTGACAGCGTTAACCACTAGGTTCTCCGGGAAATAAAGAAAAGAAATAAGAGAAGATAATGGAAGAGAAGGAAAAAATGAGAAAAACTTCTGGACATCCACAGTTCACAACACTTTTGTGGCTTGGGAGAAACAACCCTTGGCTTGCCTACCGTGTTTAACAGCACCGTCAGTGTTGCAAGCTAGGTTACTTTTTTAAAATTTTTACTTGCAGAACTATAAAAACATAACAAGCTCGTTCCTCTTGAAAATTCACCAGTGATAACAATGCAATATATATTAAAAAATTGATAAATACTTGTTGGGGATTCAACTTCATACAAATGCACCGCCTCGTGGGACCTTACTGTCAAGCACTGTACTCCAAAAAAAAAAAAAGAAACTAAGAATTCATGAATACATTCTTCATTCAGAGGAAAAAAATATTATTATTAGTGTCGTGTGAGGTACGCTGAGGAGATTTCTCAACAGATAGCGTCAGCGTCGGTGGATTTTTCTCATGAGCGGCCGTTCATCCTGCCGTTCGGAATCGGTCTCCGTGAAAGATAGCAGGGTAATTATGGAAATGGGAGATAGCAACCCTTGCATTACCGGAGCTGTTAATGAAACTCGGCGAAGATGTGCTGCATTCCAGAGGGAAATTAATGTCTCCGGTGCACGCGATATTAAAATTGTGCAACTCACTGGGGAACAACATGTAAGGGAAGAAAAATCCCCTGATGAATACAATGATGTACCGTTTTTCGCTTTGCGAACAACAGTGGAGAACATATGAGTGTATTCATTTCTCTTTGGTTCTACTAAGACTGGTCCAACGTGCATGTGAAATAGCACTCTCTCGTAGCACCTTTGCTGCGAGCTGTCCTGGGTTCGATTCCCAACTGAAATCCAAAATTTCGGCGTTGACCAAGAGCCGTGAGGACAATTTGGAAGCTGCTTGAAAGGAAGAAGTAGTGGGGGTCTGATTTCGAAAGCCAGAAAAAAGCGACGATGTGCCGACCACGTGCCATCCAATGACAAAGCCATATTACAGGCACTGACCCTCAAAGGAATATGACGTTTCTTTTCAAAGCTTATTACTCCAAGTTGAGCCATATGCACAGAGCAAATAATCTTGTAACAATAAATTTGCTCGCAAAACGATGAACATCCAGGGAATGTTCAATGGAGTGGTTTCACGGAACAATCAAATTTTCCTTTTCGCTAGTTTCTCCACCTTTACCAAGTGACAGTTATTTTTTGTCAATTTGCTTTCATCGTCAGAGGTACATGGTTGCATTTACTCCTCTCAAGAGTGGCGCGTTTACAATTTATTTCGTGGGGGGAGGAAAGTTCCTTCTTTCTTTGAATGCTGCTTTAAAAATATAGTCAGCATTTGATAACAACCATATGTTTTGTTCAAGTATATTAACGTCAGATGGCTCAAGTCTGACAGTACCCCTCCCTTAATACGCCAATGATTTCAACTTATTCAAATTTTTCGAGTTAGCACCACCCGAAGTCACTAATGCAAATGATTCATAGATTGACCGAACTTCTGTATTTCCAGCATGCTTCTTTTAAAGTAAAAAAGCTATTCGTTTCGTCTGTCGCTTTTTTCCTCTTGTGGCTAATCGCGACAATGAAGATGAAAAATGATTGGGAGATAAAGGAACAAATCACAAAAACACACATGGACAGGAAACAAAACACAAACCCCACAGAGGATTACACTGTGGTTTCAGATGCCCGAGTCTCGGTGGTCCACAAGCATGCACACAGAAAACTAAATGCATCATATCGATTGATGCACCAGAATGCATCGATTGATGCACCAGAATGCATCGATTGATGCTCTAAAGTGTGTTTTACGGCTTCTTCAAAGAATCAGATTCACTTTGATGCATTTGGGTGCATATTTGTATGTCGTGAAAGAACCACCAAAGTGCATCATTTGATTCAAGTGTGAATTTCCTTCAGTCGAGATGCAATTCAATGCATCAGTTGATGCATTTTGATGCACCTTCCTGCATCTTTTTCGATGATGCACTTAAACGTTTGGTCTGAACTACAGAGTTTATGTAGCTCAGACGAAACGTTTAAGTGCATCTTCAAAAAAGGTGCATCAAAATGCATCATGGTGCATCAAAACGCATCAACTGATGCATTGAAGTGCATCTCGACTGAAAGAAATCCTCACTTGAATCAAATGATGCAGTTTGGTGGTTCTTTCACGACATACAAAAATGCACCCAAATGAAGAAGCCACAAAACACACTTTAGAGCATCAATCGATGCATTCTGGTGCATTAATCCATATGATGCATTTAGTTCTCTGAGTGTGTATACTCCGGTACTACGTGGAGAAGAGGCTGACTTTGTGAGTACCTTACACCTGGCATCTCTAAAGTAAAAGGAGACAGAAGTCTGAAGCAAATCCATAAAATTCTCACAGGTCTCCTACTGACAAAGTCCTTATGTTGTTCTATGAATCAACTGTTGAAAATTGTTCAGTCCTCTGGACTGATACATAGCATCAAACATTTGAGAGGCATTCAATTCGAATAACCTATCCTGAATTATGGTCCAGTGGCACAAGGATATTTAAGTTGCACAGAAATGCAAGTTAAACATGGAACTGAATTTGCATTTTATTAATTTAGTATCTCTTTTCTGCCGCTGGCTCAATCACGACTGTGGGAATTCAAGAGCAAACCAAAAGATCGCCCAACGTAGAAACTTGGGTATAGAGTTCGTTTACACGACACGTACTTTGCGGATAACCCATAAAAGTTCCTGAAACAATGACCGAATTTTTATATGTAATCAAAAGAATGCACACATTTTGAACCCGGCTTTTGAAATTTTGCATTTGTTCTTTCCAAGAATACAAAAATTTATATTGGCGCACATGCTTGAAAGAACTTATTTCACATGTAACCGTAAAAAGTTGTTTCAAAATATATAAACTCATAAAAAAATCAATACTGCTGATAAAATGAGAAATAGTTATCCTTGAAGTTGAAAATACACTCCCCCTGGAGGATCTGAAAAAGTGTTAACAAAAAGAATTGCTCTACGATATAGTAGGAAGAATTAGTGTAAAAATTAAACTATTAAATCTAAAATCTACATGCTTTGTACTCACCACTAACGTAAGAAAGGCTTAGAATTGTGGAAGTTAATCTTGAACGTTTCTCTTACCTGGAAAAGAGAAAAGTAATGTTTAATTCATGCAGTCACATAACTTTAATGACATTACAAAATAATCATAAATTACACTCTGTTACGATTTAACGAAATGAGTCTCCATATATACACTGCAATTTATACAAATTGCCATTACTTAAAACATGGACACTAAAGAGAACATTTTTGATAAACCATATTAGAATTATTAGCTCATAATAGATAATACACGTCAACCTTCAATAAGCATAAAACATCCACGTACATCCACGTTCATTTCATAACGAATAATATGTGCAAACAAGTATGTGCAAATATCAAATAACGTAATCAATTACAACAGTATTGTATGTACAGATGGGATTACCACGTTTGAGCCCGGAAATTATTTATTCTTTTGTGGAGGGCAGAATTAGATTTGTTTAAAATGTCAATTTTTTCACATAAAACGGCAAATGGATTTTTTTCTTAAAATACATTGAGCAATAATAAATTATAATATGTATCAATACAAGAACTAAAAAACAAATATTATTCTCATCTTATAATCAGAAGTTCCTCAGCAAAGGGTTCATGAATTTTGATATATTTTACGCCGCTCATCTACCTCTTTCTAATCGCGACGATGAGGATGAATGATTAATTGAGTTGTTGAAGTGACAATACAATGCATGAATTGGTATTTTAAAAAATATTCTGGAATTGAAGTAAGTCTTTCCTCCTGTGCAGAGGTTGAGGCTGGAGGCTTTGGCTTCGAATACTGGTTCACACTGTGAGTTTGCGTACACAGTAAATAAGCAGGATATGTCAAATTCGGTCCGAAACTGAGGTACAGTAATTACTATGGAGCACTAAATAGGTAGCAAAGAGAAAATGGACACTTATAAAAGGCAACAAAACAGCCTCTGAACTTGAACTGATTTCATTTCTCCTTGTCAGATTTACATTGATTGATTTGTATTTTGTATAATACATTGTATATTATTTTAATTTTCTTTAGCTTCTTTGCCGCTTTTGGCTAACCACAACGAAATGAGGGCCTCCCCGATGGTGTAGTGGTAACGTCGTCGCCTTGTAATCAAGGGGTCCCGGGGTCGATACCCGGTGGAGGCGCATGGCACTGTAAGTCCAGTCCCGATTAGCTTTACTGTGCATAGCAAATCAGCACAACGAGATGAATTGAGTTGTGATTGGATATAATTGACGAAGGGGACACACATCCATGACCAGGCTAGTTTTCATTTCAACTTAAACGTGGGATTATCTTCTAGAGTAGACAGAGACAAAAATAAAGTAAGCAAGGTAAAGTTCCCCGTGCATATAGCACCGTGCCACCAAGGCATATTTAGAGGATGTGGGGGTATGGCTACACACATTCTCGATCTCGACCACTTTGGAGGTGATGTGATCAGCACCACTCTCCGATCGCCTTTATCCATCAGGGTTACCTCCAGGTACCATTGATTTGAGTCTTGGTGAGCCCCAGAGCCGCTTTATGCTGGGGACAAGGCCGGAAAAATTCCGACCTTACATCATTCACCCCGGGAATCAAACCCGAGTCTCCCGCGTGGCAGTTAGACGCGTAGGAAATGAGTAAAAATACCGTAGCGAAAGAAAGTAGGAAGTAAACAAAAAATACTCACAAAATTCATTTTTAGACTAGATTATGCAAAAGAAGCAAGGGGTTATTATCCTCGATTCGACATGAAACGAATTCAAAACATTAAAGCCTCTGCTTGACTACACAGACAGAACACACCCCAGCAATCACCCTCCAGAATAGGTGGAACCTGGACATTTATTGAACCCTCCCCTTTCTCCGGACGCCATCATCGTAGGCGCTTCAAACATAGAAGTAGAATTGCCGGTCGCTGGAAATCACGACCGAACATTACGACGTTAAAACGCAGATGAATCCCGCCTCTAAAATTACCGAGGAATATGACCCGCAAATTGCTCGTCTGGGGGCGACCCCTGCAAACGAACCGGCAAACTCCAAAATCTCAGTGATTAAAATTAGGACGCAGCAGAAGAAACGATGAAAGCGGTAATTGATTCCATGAGAGACCTCAACGAGACCCCTCTGGCATCATCTTTTTCAACATCCACTCGATCGTAGCTTGTGATCAGCGTATCACGAATTGGCAGCCTGTTTCCAGTCACGACTCACACGTGCCTTTAAGGCAAGAGTCACGAGGATCTACTGCTCTGGTCATTGACTTCACAGGAAAACTTACACTTTTTAGCCAAAAGGAAAACACGTACTCCATGTGTATTTAAAAGTCTACAGCTTAAAAGGTCACGACTTATTATTTTTCCCTGATGGGCATCGTAAACAAAGACCATTCTGTAATTATTACTACATTTTCTAACTAACCAGTGGCTCTACAGTGCTCGAAGGGCCTTGGCCTATCTCCCGACTGCCAGTCTCCCTCCAACAATCCTACCTAGAGGTGTGGAGATCTTCAACGAGTAATGGGATGACGTGGGGTAAGCACGTCCAAACCTCAGCCGTTATAGGAGATTTCCGAGACCGGGTTACGCTACTCACTCGTAGCTCCCAATTTCCTCACGATGGTGGGTTGCCACCGGTCCTATACACAGGCCGAAAATCCAGAGACTGAACCCAGGCGGACTTGAACCCATGCTGTCCCGCAGTCGGGGATTACTGCATTTACAGTTGTAAAGTAAACATACCGAGAGTTTGTAGGCTTGAGCGGCGATGTGAGGCCTTGTCACTGACTCTTCTGCTTTGTGAGAAACTTATTAACTTTCAATAAGATCGTTACAACCCATAAGTGTCCGTGACTGTACTGTTGAAGGTTACACACTAAAAGAAACAAGCTGAACTGATGTCAGCAGTGCCAAGACAAAGTATTGGTTATTTTGAACAATTCTACATGGTCATTGGCGTGTTCATTATGTCACCGTTTAATATATAGGAATCATTGCGTGCCCAGAAAAGGTTGAAGAGAGTTACATGACCAACCCCCCCCCCCCCCGTCCCATTTTAGCTGTCTAGGGACAAAAACCGATATGTGAAAGGATATATCTTTTCTGTATACGAGAGGAAGTTCCTATACAGTTATATCCTTATGGGATATTTTAAGGTGATTTAACCTAAGGAAAATCTTCAGTTAGCTAAAAGTTGAATCAAAAATCATTACAATTATTCGATTTCCATAAAAAATATTTCTCATATCATTGCATCACGTGGTTTTGTTTATATTAACTTCATTCTTGCAGTGGATGGCGAATAGTGAAATAACTGGTTACATCATATCGTCAGTCACGACGTTTCTTATTGCGCCAGTAACACACCATTCTCTGGCAACACTGACTACAGAAAACAAAAGAGACGCGCCGTGCCAAATGAGATATCAACTAACTTAGAAAAACGGAGGCTCGTGGTTCACTCTTCCCTTCTTTCTTTTCCTCTCTTTAGCTCCATTATCTGTCCTACGTAATTTTTTCCCAACTTCACCTTCCTTATTTCCGCCAGCAGCCAACAAAAGGCGAGGACCGGCTATAATTACTTTCGCGCCAAAAACTTGCTCCTTCCGTCTAGAACAGAAAAGGCCAGTGAACCCGCCTTGCACTAAAAGTCTTTCGGCGGATGTTGAGAAGCAGATTTTTGCCGTTCTGCTTCCATGACTCGTGCAGAAACAGGTATTTCAACTCTCTTTTTTCGCAAGTAAAATCCTGATTCAAAAAAATAATTTCGCTTTAGTAGAACAACAAAAAATATCTTAAAAAATAACAAGCAGCAGGAGTAGTAAGTACAGGTATAATTATCCAATAATAGTACCAAAATGTTGCAAGATGTTGATTAGGCTCCTTCGTCTGGTATTATCTTCTGGTGCCTACGTGGATTGGTTTGATGTTTAATTTCCTGCCTTGCCAAATATGGATCCAAACGTTTCGTGACGTTTTTCATGAAGATGAAATCGGAAGCCTGGGGCTAAAAACATCATGCCCCCCTCCCCACCCCCCTTGTATACAATTTCAATTATAACTTTTAGGACCTACTATTTCAGATGGTTAGTTATATTTTTTATATTTACACCACATTCCAAATTTCTTACTTCTCCATTCTGTGGCCATTTTCGATGCCCCCCCTTCCCAAGTGCAAATACCTTCCAGGTCAAGACCTGATCTTTTAGCCCCCTCTCCAAATCTGGGCCTCACTGATAAAGTGCCAACAAATATCAGATTTCAAGATTCTCTACTCAAATTAAACGTGTTTTAAATAGTAGAGAAGACATATTTGACTAACCTATTTTAATCTCTCTCTAGTTTCAATATTCTATACTTGCTAATATTGCATAATAAAGACAGTTTGTTTCTTGGACTAGTCTTCTGTATTATTACAACTATCCAGTACTTCTACTACTGTAGTTTTAAAAAACAAGTCTGTGGATATTGATGAATTATATTCCTGTATTATCCAATATGCCATCCCAACATTTAAAAAAAACAACACTGAATTAACTTTTAAATTACAAATACCGTACACGACAACAAATAGTTTAAAATTCCGTTTACTGTTATCATGAAGGTGCAAACTGATACTAAAATGTGAAATAATTAACATAAGATAAAAGTTGGGTATTTAAATAAAACCGGGTTTACACAACTGCCACTGGAGGGGGCTGTATGCCAACAAATGAAAACGCTGAGGCGTTCCCTTCCCCGTGCTTACGGCAGTGTTTGTTCTGTAAATAGTGTTTTTGTACGGTGGAATAACTAATTTTACGGCAAGAAGACTAGCGTGCTACCTACCGGTGATCTCACCATAAAATAATAAATAAATAGTGGGACATCAATCATGGCACTGCTTGTTAATGGAAAAAAGGTTGAATTCTAGAAAAAACTAATCCCACCACGGAGGCGGGATTTAATAATAATGCCAACAATGTTCGTATTGCTGCGAACAATTACAAGAAGCAACCTACTGGTGTCGTGTAGGTCTCCAAGTACGAAGATTGTTTCCTGACAGCGGTTCGAGTTTATTCTCCTGTATGTAAAATTCAACTACATCAACATTTATTAACCTTAGTCCATTTGTAGATTCGTCGAAATTAAGAAATATTGGAGCCGAAGTCCATACTCTCAAAAACCTCAAACTAACAAAGAGATCCTTCAAGATGCTGCAAAACTATTATCCGCTCTTTTGAAGGAAAAACAGGCAGGAAGCGTGCGATTTTAATTCTTCATGACAAATTTACGCTTTTAAAAGAATCCCGGAGATGTGAACAAACCTTGACACTGACACAGTAATAAGAGGCCTCGGTACGGATATCAATTTCTTCGGACGTCCCTCTTGACCATTAGAAAGTGACACTTAACCACGCACTCGCGGTTAAGTGCGAGCCATGACATAACCCTGCGCTTCCTTCTCGCATCGCCGTAATAAAAACTCACGCAAGGGCGATTCGGAGTTATCGTTCCGGTAGGCAGATGCACGCAATTCCACGATTCACGCTCGCCCTTCGATGTGCCGTCTCGTATTTCCTCGTGAAGGAAGCCTGTAGGTTTGGCGTTCGTGATTTATCCGATCTACGAGCGGATTCCTTTCCTGTTTGCTTTCTCAAGCAAGAAATTGCACCCCGGAACCAAACTGCGGACGCATGGGCTCACAAATAACGGTTGCGTTCTGTTGCGCTGCCCATTTCGATTCTATCTTTCTCAATAATTATCTGCTTTATGAGCTCCGGTGGGCCATTCATCTTTCACATGGTGCAGGAATGGTACAGTCTCGCTCTCATCCCGAGCTGTAGACGCCTGCCTCGGTCACGTCTCGAGCGGCGGGCGCCTGCCTCGGTCTCGTCTCGAGCGGTGGGCGCCTGCCTCGGTCTCGTCTCGAGCGGTGGGCGCCTGCCTCGGTCTCGTCTCGAGCGGTGGGCGCCTGCCTCGGTCTCGTCTCGAGCGGTGGGCGCCTGCCTCGGTCAAATCTCGAGCGGCGGGCGCCTCCATCGGTCAAGTCTTGAGCGGTGGGCGCCTGCCTCGGTCAAATCTCGAGCGGTGGGCGCCTGCCTCGGTCAAATCTCGAGCGGTGGGCGCCTGCCTCGGTCAAATCTCGAGCGGTGGGCGCCTGCCTCGGTCAAATCTCGAGCGGCGGGCGCCTGCCTCGGTCAAATCTCGAGCGGCGGGCACCTCCATCGGTCAAGTCTCGAGCGGTGGGCGCCTCCATCGGTCACGTCTCGAGCGACGGACGCCTGCCTCGGTCACGTCTCGAGCAGCGGGCGCCTCCATCGGTCAAGTCTCGAGCGGCGGGCGCCTGCCTCGGTCAAATCTCGAGCGGCGGGCGCCTCCATCGGTCAAGTCTCGAGCGGCGGGCGCCTCCATCGGTCACGTCTCGAGCAGCGGGCGCCTGCCTCGGTCTCGTCTCGAGCAGCGGGCGCCTGCCTCGGTCTCGTCTCGAGCGACGGACGCCTGCCTCGGTCAAGTCTCGAGCGGCGAACGCCTGCCTCGGTCAAGTCTCGAGCGGCGAACGCCTGCCTCGGTCTCATCTCGAGCGGCGGGCGCCTGCCTCGGTCTCGTCTCGAGCGGCGGGCGCCTGCCTCGGTCTCGTCTCTAGCGGCGGGCGCCTGCCTCGGTCTCGTCTCTAGCGGCGGGCGCCTGCCTCGGTCTCGTCTCGAGCGGCGGGCGCCTGCCTCCGGTCTCCACTCGCGCAGAGGGCTCTTGTGCCATGGGGTTTTATTTTCAAATTCCTTTCTATTTAACATATTCAATTATTTACATACAGAGTGTCCCACAAAGGGGTTTACACTATTTGAATGTTAATAGAGAAAGTATTACAGATAACCTGATGCAACTTTTTGTATCTGGATCTGTCATGATTAGTGCTTGTTGCCATTCATTTGTTTTTCTTTAATTTCAGTTCAGTTGCCAGTAGTGACAAGTAATTGACAATATGGCTGGGAACCTTTCCGTTGAGCAACGGAAGTGGATTTTAAAGTGTTTTTGGAAATGTGTAAACATGAAAGAAGTGCAGAGACGAAGGAGGGCAGAATTTGATACTGCGCCACCGTCACGTGTAACAATTACGAAATTACGCGACAAGATTGAGAGGGAAGGAACTGTGTGAGATCTGGGACGGTGTGGCAGGAAGAAATCAGTATCGGACGAAAGAGGGATCGAAGCAGTGGTACAAACTTTCACAAGATCCACCAAGAAGTCCACACATCAAATTCTGGCCGCCATCGTCTCTGCACTTCTTTCATGTTCTCACATTTTCAAAAACACTTTAAAATCCACTACCGTTGCTCAACGGAAAGGTTCCCAGCCATATTGTCAATTACTTGTCACTAGTGGCAACTGAACTGAAATTAAAGAAAAACAAATGAATGGCAAGAAGCACTAATCATGACAGATCCAGATACAAAACGTTCCATCAGCTTATCTGTAATACTTTCTCTGTTATTAACATTCAAATAGTGTAAACCCCTTTGTGGGACACTCTGTATTTCTTATAAGAAACACGCGACAAATTACATTAGTATGGAAGGTAAAAATTTTTCCATGTGTTTGCTTTCAACTATATCGTGACGTACAGTGTACAATTTCTTCGTTTTTCACGAATCATTACCTTGCATAAGTACGCATGTGTATGTTTTAGAAGGAGTAATGCAGAGCAAGTTCTCATGCATGTGAATTGGCATATTGAGGCCGTGCATCACCAACGTGCATACACATAAGTCTTGCATAATTTGCGCACGAGAAATGTGCCCGGAGGAACATAAAAGCAGGCCTTGACGCGATATCACATGTACGTTTTCTCACACTCCATTCTTGCCATTTGCATCAAAAAGCGACAACACGAGACGAGCTAATGACCGGTCGTCTGAGCACCGTGTTATACACTTTAGTCTTCATCAGGGACTGTTTTATACAAAAAAGAATGATGCGAGAAAATAAATATACTTAACGCAAATATACCACCACGCCCTTGAATCAAGACAGTTTCACAACGGCATGATCAGATTATGCGATTAATGAACGTGTTGTACGGATATGTCTGTGCTTAGGCAGATCTTTACTTGTCTTTTTCTCTTCATTCTCAGTCTCTCTGCCCACTTAGCTTCTCTCTCTTTTCTCTCTGTGTCTTATCTATCTCTCGCCTTTTAATCTCCCTTTTAGCAACTTGTCTCCCCGTTAGCTCCTTCTTTCATTTCTCTTTTTGTTTCATCCTCTTTCTCGCTCTGTCCCCATTCCTCCATTTTCTCTTTCTCGCTCTCATTCAATTTTTCGCTCTCTATTCACTCCATTCTCTCTTTCATTCCTTCTTTGCCTTCCTTACTTTCCTATCCTTTCTTTTCTTCTACTATCTTTTCCTCGCCAATCATTTCACTTGTCTCCCCTTTAGCAGCTCCTTCTCATTTCTCTTTTTGTTTCTTCCCCTTTCTCTCTCTCTCTCTCTCTC
This sequence comes from Lepisma saccharinum, assembly GCF_977018435.1. NCBI lineage: Eukaryota > Metazoa > Arthropoda > Insecta > Zygentoma > Lepismatidae > Lepisma > Lepisma saccharinum. Next base: position 31,212,771 of record NC_139239.1, on the reverse strand, counting down.
TCTCTGTCCCTATTCCTCAATTTCTAGCACTCTGTCCTCTTTCATTTCTCGCACTCTGTCTCCTTCCCTTTCTCGCTCTCTACCCACTCCACTCTCTCTTTGATTACTTCTTTCTCACTTTTCTTTGCTTTCTCTTCTTCTACTCTCCCTTTTTCCTCCCCACTTATTTCTATTCCTTCTCTTTATCTTATTTTTTCGTCCTCTCCCAAAACATAAAGGAACTAAGGAAAATAAACACCATAAATAATAGGACAATTAAAAACCTATTACGCATTTCATTATCAGAGGAAAAAGGATACAGAAGTGAACAGTGGCGGATTATAACCTGTAGCTGCTACTCCCTGTGTTAGGTTTCCATATCAATTGGAAAGGGCAACAGCTTTATTTTCACTTTACTCTTCTGTAAAGTGAAGATTAATTGTGAGCTTTTAAGTGTAATACTTGATTCAACTGAAGTCTAAGAAGTAAGTCTACCTTATAAAACCAACTTGTCCAGACATTTTCAAAGGTTGTTGAACGTAGTCCATTATTATTAAAATTTCTTGCACTGTACACTGGTTAATTTACACTATTTGTTCACGTCATATCTTTACGTTGCTTTATGTTTATCTTGGACCTAGTTGTTGTTTTGACTTCAGCTTCGTTTTTGTTCTTTGATTTTTCACCGAGCGAAACCACCTCTTGCCTTTTCAATGGTTATAATAGGGAAGCCATAGAATTTCAATGTCCACTCACAGTATTCCTTTTCGCGAAGTTCCTTTTAGACCCTTGTCCATATCCAGTGTTGTCAACCATGATTAATAAAAAAGAGCCAAATAAAGCTAAAATTCACTTCCAACTTAGATGTACAAAGGCATCCTGCCACTAGAGGTCCACAAATTGGGTGAGCGATGGGGATATAGTTTTTGAAGGTTCTCTTGATCTTGTATTGCAAAGAGTTCGCTGAATACTCTGCTTCAAACAACATAAAAATATTGATTGTGGAATAATCTCGGTCTCGCAGGAAAAATTAGTGTCGATCCGGTCCTCGCAGGAAACAAAGATGTCGATCAGTTCCCGCAGGAAAAGTGTCGATTAGGTTCTCGCACAAAATAATGTAGAATTGATCTCGCAGGTAAATGATTTAGGAGAAAAAGTAGAGAACGATCCATTACTCCCGGACAGTCGGTGCTTGAAGTGAGGGGGGCGGGGGATGCGGAGGGATGGTATCTGGGGGATGGTAGCAATATTTTTGTAAAACGTCCCCTAGATGCCTCATTCCACGATGTTAACCCACATGAACATCCCCCAGCTAGCCCCAGAGTTCGACCAAACATCCTCCCAGCTAGTACTTCAACTCGGTCTCGTCTGTACCAGTTTCTCGATGCTGATCTCGGGCTCATCTCGAATCAGACAAAACCAAAACTTACTTCAAAACAAGTGATGTGTGTTTAGGGGGGGGGGATATTACATTTAAAGCTAGGTTATTCACTAGTTATGAAAAAGCTACACGGACAGTTTAGTGACATTAAGAACCAAGTTAGGGTGCAGAGAGGGGTTTGGTTCCAAAGAAAAGAAGTTGGCAACAGTGTGCAAATGTTGCACTTCACTTCGTGCCTCTCTTTAGAGGAAGAACGAGAAAGAGTTTTCAATGCCTTGTGTTACAACTGACTGCCATTCAAAGGGCCTAACATTAAGTAAACATGGGCACGTTAATGTCCTCAGAGACACGTCGTTTCTCTTACTTCCCTTGTTCTTCTGTATTTCCTTTGAATCCAGATGATCTCGAAAAGCAAAGTTGGAAAAATAAATCCTTATAGTACCTAATCTTCTGTTTTCAACCATTTATCAGTTGAAACTCAGTACCTGTACCATGGAACTGAAGAAGCCTCATGTAAATGGAAGGTCTTAAATGTTATTTTCAATGGATATTTTACTACTCCTGCTATTCCCATTTTCGTTTATGACCACCTAAGAAACTCGTAACAACACAGCTGTGTGAGAAGTAGAGAATGATAATCAAAGTTAACCTACACTGTAAAACGTTTTGGAGAAATAACAGTATAAGACGGTCAATTTCTGCTCTCATCCAAATAAACTGACAAAAGTTACCGTATTTTTTTAGAATATTCTACCGTCAAAATTTAACAATCTGCCTGTTTATGGACGCGACCGTTTTTACTTAAATTTGAAATTTTATCACGCACAAATATAATGATTATAAATTACAGTTGTTTCCACTATAAGTGTATATCTTTAAAATAAACCGAATCAGTAAAATTACATTAGGCTAATTATGAATTGGTCATTTATACTTTAAAAACCGTTATGGTCATTTTTTGACGGTAGCTGGATGACAGCGGAAACTATCGTTCTTAGACCGTAATTTCTCCTGTAAACTTTTTACGGTGTATCACACTTTGGGCACATACTAGCAACGACAGTAGCGCTCCAGTGGTAGTTTGCATCTCTGATACCAGAAAGTGTGATGCAGTCTCGCGAACAACGTTGTAGTGTGAACAGTGAGGAGTGATAGGACAGCCGAATTCACTTGTCCCTTTTCGAGGTTAAGAAAAAAATATATCCCACCTTTCGCAGTGAGGTAAACAAAGTGTTGTGGCCGCCTGAAAGCCATTCACTCTTCAGCCGGGAGAAGTGTTAATCAAACGACACAGACATAATGGCTTTAAAAAAAAAAAAAACACGTTACTCAAATGTTGACCGAGGAACCACAATTAGCATCTGTTACGTGTGTGTTGAAGAGCACGCGGGCTTGATCATTGAACCTTCACATGTCTGGGTCCTCCCATTTGTGAAGAAATATGACAGTGTGAACTGTATAAATTTACGGTCGCCAATAAAACCTAGGATTTCCGTTAAAGGACAGAATCCAACTCTTGTCTTAGTTTTAGGAAGATGACAGAATTGTAACTTAAAACTAAGTTACCAGATCGCCCGATTGTAGTTGAGAAGATACGAAGTTGACCAAACTTGATTCTAAACAACCGCGATGATCCAGTCTTTGGGGAGTCTGGCAGACAACCAGGCGACTCTGGTTCAATTCCTGGGATGTGTGATCCAAAGTCAGTATTTTGTTCGACCTTTCCCTCCATAAAGCGGCTCTAGGGTTCAACAAGCCTCTGGCATTTTGGGGTCTTTAAAAACGGTAACCCATTATACCCCTATCGATGCATCGCAACCAATGGAACAGGCAAAAAGTGAACACGGACGTACAACCAACGAATTTAGTAGTACTTTGTACTAATGCAGCGAAAGTTCCATGCAGCCATTTTAACATTTTCTAAAATGAATTGATTTGGTTGTTGCTGTCAGTTTTTCTTTGCTTTTCGGCCACTTTTGGCAAATCGCGAACATGAGGATGAGTGATTATGTGAAGGAACTGATGAAGGGACACTCACAAAGAACACCCATGGCCATGCAGGGGCCCCTGGTGTTGTAGCGCGAAGCGCTAACCACTTCGCCACGGAGTTCGGCAATGAAAGTAAATAGAAAAATTTCACTCCCCCTAAGAAGAAATAGTAACTAACTACAAGACGTAATAGAAAATTCCACTTAAAAATATTGTCGGTCGAACTGCATCTTGGACAAAAATGTTGTAAAGAAACGAATTGCCTCACTAAGTGAGACACGTGTACAAGATTTCGTACGCATCCGAATAAAAAATTATTCGATGTCCAGATAAAATTTTACCGTGGCGTTTGACCATCTCGGCTTGGTTAGTCAAAATTATCTACAGCGTGTGCAATATGAATATGGAAACAGGGGGAGTACGTAACACAAGCCAAAAACGTCACTTCCAGGCAGTGATGAGTTAATACGCGCCGAACTTCATAAACCGGCCACGATCGTGTCTTTCACGACCACTGAATTTTCATGAGGCGAAGAGAAGAGATAGGTGGCTCACAGAATCACGATCTTGTCACAGATTTTGCTACCAGACAAGAAGAACGGTCTGGTCTCGTAGCTTGTTCAAAATGAAGTTGCACCATCGAACGCCTCACGTTGTACACCCTGCAGACAGCAATCCTGCAAGCAAGGACGGCTCAATATAAAAATTTCAGTCGGGCGAGGAGGATTTTTGACACCTCCTACTGTCCACCCTTCGAACCTTCTACCCGGTTCCCGTACTTTCTGTAGTGTTTGCCGTGCTAGCCTGAGCAAGAGATAAGCGAGGTATACAGGTGTGGGTCGGAGAACGTACTGCCCCAGGCACTGGCATAGTGCATCTTTGATTGCCTAGGATGCAGCATCTTACACAACACTTTCCACCTTCCTCCAATAAAAAACGTAAGCCTTCTATAGGCTTACATTTAGTTTTAATGGATTTTAAATACTTTAAGTGTTACTGTTAAAGAACACGTTCATGTGTTTCTTTAATAGCAATATAATGAGCTCAAAATAACAGTAATCTCAACTAATTTTGCAAATCTACATGATTTTGCACTCGTACTTATTATGTTTATTCAGCACTAACTTCATTTATTTCTTGTGTACGTAAATCCACATTTTTAAGAAAAAATAGCCACGTTACCTGTTACTGTTGCACTGACAGACCAGACAGGCACCTGGAGTCTTTCCAGATCTGGATATGAAGGGTGAATGATCATCCGCAAGAAATTGACAATGTACCGTTCTCATCAAGTCAAATTATTGTGGTTGAAGGAAATCTTAATTTCTCGCATTCAACATTTGCACTTATTGTCAGCTTCTTACTCTTCGAAACATTTTGGAAATAAGAACAATAAAAGCCTTCTTCGGTCCCTCCCCAGACTCCAATTTATCTACTGCTCCGATCTCAACTGGCAGGCCTGCGCATGGAGCGCCGGGAGTCTGTTTTCTGCCAAAAATGACAAAACGGTTTCTGGAAAGATAAGCGGCACTTTCCTTGCAAACACGTGGACACGTGTATGATGACCATTCCCCGCAGAATAAGATAAACAGACGCTTTCTGGTTTGCATTCCTAACGAAACTAAAACGCACTTGGCTTGAAGAAAAAAAAGGAACACTGAGCTTGTGTTTCCTGAAACAAATGTAGCATGTGGGTGCTCTTCTCACTATTGAGTGTTGTTTGTCGATTTCGTTCAGGCGTAGTGATAGAATTTCTTCATTCGAATAACAAACGTGGGTTACATCCTTCACTCTGCAAAATTCAAGTCTTCTTGATCGTACAATGGTCGAATGTATTTTACATTTAAAACTATAAGATTTAAATAATAAAACGATAAAATATTGAGTTTCCTTGGTAGAGACCCATGTTAATGTAAGTACGCTAAATTAAAATCCATTTCCATACATTTCCAGAACAATTTGCATATTTATATTACTGTTATGGTTGTCTGTTTCATGAGTACATTCATGTAGTGAGCATGTAGAAGCGTTTGTGCCTTATTAGGAAACAATATAAAATGTATATAGAAGAGAGATATTGAAGTCCCCCTAAGCCTGTTGTGAAAAAAACATCAAATGAAGCTGACTGGAAGATATCTTTTGTGAAGAAAGCTCTCAAGTCTCTTGCAAACCAATAGTTACTGAGAAAAGTTTTGAGAGTTTATGTGATATGTACACTCATGGCTCACCGAAACAAAGGCTTTAGATAAGTTAATGTAAATAACAATCTGATTTCCCGAAGCAATCTTTTCGATATGGAATTCTATATTTTAACTACACTATTTATAGCAGAACAAATCTTCCTACGGTAAGGATGATTACTGCTAAGTTATGGACAATTACAGATTTGCTTTGTCCTGATTTGCCTTCGATCTTTGCATTTGACATTTTTTTTCTTCTCAAAGTTATTTAGTCGAAATTAGTTAGTAGAATCAGAAACCCAATCTACGTTCAGAGAATTTGCAATCAGTATTCATTAACGAATCCATCAAGGCTCGTAACCGTCCTTCAAAATTTTTCTGAAGAATACAAAGAAAAATCCAGCCAGAGCATTGTAATGATCACACCATCTACAACTGATATGATATGTTCCCTATGAACCTTCTCGGCATTTTCCTATGCACTCCTCTCTTCCATTCAGAGAGAAATCTTTTTTCCTCTTTCCTCGTCTCACCGCACACACGCCCAACTATTTTTTCTTGTTGGAAAAGAAGAAAAAATATGTCACGCTCCATGTCTCTCTCTCCTTTTTCCACGTGATTTATTAATACATGGAAGCAGTCGTGCCTGCAGGTGAGTGTGTGCTCCAACCTCCCCATGGATCAATAGGAACATCATCTTAAGAGACAACGCCACGGTTTCTTATTCTACCCTTCACAGGATGCTTTTCTCGACAAAACCTTTTCCTCGAGCGGTTTCTGTCTCTATTAAAATACAAAAAACGATCCCATGGTGCGCTGGAGCAGCGTCTTGAATATCGCAGACTTTTTTCCCAACCCTTCTTCCTTCCTACACCCTGGGGAGAATGTAATTGAATGGCGACAATACTCTTACCTAGGGAGCATGAATGTTACGAAGTCACTCTCCTCTTCCACACCAGAAGAGTAAAAAAAACTCTCAGGAGTGACAGAAGGAGAAGTAAATATTCCAGAAGAAACAATACGAGGAACTTTCTTCAGCTACCAACAATGGCAGCCACGACAATGGACCAGAATAACAAAGGAGATAGGTAGGAAGCGCGTGGACTTTGAAATATGGCAGGCAGTGAGGTTGGGAGGCAAATGTCTTGTCCAAATTTACGCCCTTGGTATGACGCTGGTTCCAAGGGACTTGGTAAGCGGATTATGATCCGTGGGCTGTCTCAATTAACTAAGATTATTGTACTGGATGTCAGGATTCTTTCGGGTTGCTGACGGACTCAACATTCATGAGCAGCATTAGCGCGGTGAGTTTGTCATGTCAGTTCGTCAGTCAGGTACTTTATCTTAAATCTAGTGTAGGTAGATAGGTGATATTTGGTAAGCACGAAGATCTCCTTGAAGTGCAAAAAACGGTTGTGGATTTCACAGCTTTTACATGCAGAATTACATCTCATCACAGCTTTCAGTCACAATCTGTACTTCTTATTTAAGCAGGTCCTTGTAATCCATGTTACTAGTTGCCGTGAGTGAAGTAACAGTAACATATAATTGCTTCCACAGTAAAGATAACTGATTAATTTTTCGAACGATGTTTCACGAAGCAATTGAAAACAGCGATTTACTTTTGTGATTTATTAGCTGAAAGTCCATTGATGATTTTACCAAATCAATCGTAAAATGGTTTGTTCTACGAAATCTTAGCAAATACATTTTCTTTTTCAGTGAAACAATTTATTTTCTCAACAAAGCATCCGCAGATTGGTTTGTTTATCAACAAAGCCTCCGCAAATTGGTTGGTTTATCAGCAAAGCATCCGCAGATTGGTTTGTTTATCAACAAAGCATCCGCAGATTGGTTGGTTTATCAACAAAGCATCCGCCGATTGGTTGGCTTCGCAACAAAGCACCTGCCGATCAGTTGGTTTATCAGAAAAGCAGCTACACAATAGCTGGTTTTTCAACAAATCATCTGCAGATGTGAAGTTTTTTCAACAAATCATCTGCAGATGTGTTGATTTTTCAACAACGTATCAACAGATAAGCTGATTTTGCAACAACGTATCAGCAGGTAAGCTGATTTTTCAACAACGTATCAGCAGATAAGCTGATTTTTCAACAACGTATCAGCAGATAAGCTGATTTTTCAACAACGTATCAGCAGATAAGCTGATTTTTCAACAACGTATCAGCAGATAAGCTGATTTTTCAACAACGTATCAGCAGATAAGCTGATTTTTCAACAACGTATCAGCAGATAGGCTGATTTTTCAACAACGTATCAGCAGATAGGCTGATTTTTCAACAACGTATCAGCAGAAAAGCTGATTTTTCAACAACGTATCATCAGATAAGATGATTTTTCAACAACGTATCAGAAGATAAGCTGATATTTCAACAACGTATCAGCAGATAAGCTGATTTTTCAACAATCTACATGCAAATTAGTTGGTATTTGAAAAGTATCTGTAGAGGAGTAGACTGTTCAACAAAGTAACTAGCTTAATTTCTTATTACACAAATTAACTGAAACTGACTGATTAATATGAGGGACTTATTGAATAAGGAAATGGGAACAGAGTATATTTGCAACAATGTAAGTATAACTCTGCTACATCTTTCCGAAGATTAGTTTCAACTTAACACGCTTCCATTCAACACTCGGCTGAACTTTATTCTAGGAATTATTGTGAACGTTAATCCAACAGAGGTGAACACACACAGACTCGTTCATCCATTGCAGCTGCACGAAAGAGTCCACTTCCTCTTCAGACACACACACACATACACGCATCCACTCCCTCGTGCAAGTTGGTGGTTGCGGTCCCCCATCTCCAGAGTTCAAATAACCCACCCGGACCATGGAAAGAGAAAGGTGGAGAGCGCACTTCCCGGGAGTCAAAAACCGCAAGAAAACATGAGAACTCTTAAAAGAGCAATTTCGCTGATACACAAAGTGCACAAGAGTCCGTGGGAAAGCGGGGAGTATCATTGATTGTCTAAGGATAAAATGGCTGCGGATGACCACTCTTAAGACCCTCTGCGGTTTTCCAGAGCGATTGAAGTTCGTCTCCGGCTACGGTGTATCACGGCTGAGGTAGCTCCCGGCCATTAGATAGAGCCACCGCAAGATTCGGGATTAAAGTGGAAAGAAAACACAAGAGGGGTGGAGGAGATGAGTCACAAGTGCTACGAACGGCGCAGTTGCGTTGGTTGGATGCTGCGAATGGAACAACAGCAATGTTTCCAGCTCGAATCTGTAATTGAAGCTTCGAACCAAGTTACAGGATGGTGATAGCTGACGGGGTTCTCAAAGTTGAGCTCCTTCTAGGAATTGTGGCGAGAATGAGACATTGGTTTAAAAATCAAGACTAGAACGATGTGACACTCGTCGATACTCAAAGCGGCCGCCACTTCGACAAGAGACAAAAAACAAGACCGATCAGGAGGCGAACCAATTCGATACGAGATCGATAACAAGACGAGCAGTTTCGAGACGAGACAAAAAGTGAAATCATATCCTTTGCGAGTCACTGAGACAAGACCGAAAACGGGGCAATATCTTTAGAGACTCGTCTAGGCGTAACGTTACTTAAAAACTTACACGACCTGTGAATATTTGTGGCTTTCACTATACATTTCGAGATGAGACCGAGACTTGCACTTCGAGACCGAGATGAGACATAGTGTGGGCTGGTGCAATGCACAGGATAGCTTTTCACATACAAAATACTTTTATATTAATACATTTATGTTCTTGGCACTTATTTCACCAATTTCAAATTTTAACAAACATATAAACTTAGTTTTTTTATTGAAAATTATACAAACAACCCTCCTATTTAATATTTTTAAAAAATCAGCTCAATATGCAAAATCCTCTTAATTATTATTATTTTTATTATTACAGTAATAACAATGATACCGTATTGTAGGAGTGACTCAACATTTATACTTGATAACTAAATGATTTGTTGGAAACAAGAGTTTGAAATGGATTCCACATAAGCTGCGTATGTGGAACGTACACTCAACTCAAAAGATAACTGTAGGCCCCATATTCTTCGTTCTATATTATTTTGAGAAATTCAGAGAAAGTCTAATACTTTAAATTTCGCCTCACTTCATAAAGCATTCCTTCGAATTGGCATACCCGCAAAGTTCTTTTACGACCAACATTGATTTGGATTTATACACATATAAGCCCATGATTATCTTAGCAACTTAATGCTTGACATCACAGTAGAACAAGAGACTCATCCCGACACAGTTGACATGTAACCCGATGAGCTTTACGCAAATGAGGTTGCTTAATTTCTCCCAGTTTCCAGCAATGTTTGGGACGAACAATAATACATACCTCCATTGATTTTCTACTTCAGCATAGCGAAGTAGCGGGAGCTGTCTAGCATGGAGAAAGATATATTAGTTCTTTGTATTACAATACCCACAAGTTTAATGAAATGGCTCTAAATCCAATAATTTTATATTTTTATCATTCGTCTTCGGTAGATTACCAAAGTGTACCAACATTGATCCAAATAAACAACATGAGACACAATTAGCCAAAGTGGCAGAAAAGCGACGTAAAAATAAAGTAAATCAACAAAATCAAATGACGTACTTCAGATATTTTCTAGGATGAATAACGGGAGTTATGCAACTTGAGATGAAGCTCTGTTTTAGATCTGGACCTCCTTTGGACAACCCTCATACTTCATATTAATTTTATTTCATTTCCAAGATTATTACTATTATAATTAACATTATGCTTGCAATTTTATTACCATTTGCATTTTTCAATATTTTGTAAAATACAAGAGCATGTCCATACTACAGGCTAGTTCAGATTTCATTAGTGCGTTTCACAAAGACGATTTGTTTTAGAAATTTTACTACGGTAATTGTGGGAACTGAAATTAAAAATTGAGTGACAAATATGGAATACCGAACTATTAATAGCAATAAATATAGAATAGTTTTCCGTATTTATATACCTGAACTATAATTTTTCCTTATTCTAAGTTACTAAATTGAACTGACCTGTTGTTTCAAGTCCACTTTATGTATAGATTTGGCTAATCGGGAGTGGACCTACAGTTTAAAGTGGAATCCAAACCAATGTACAATGTGCCTCCACCGGGTATGGAACCCGGGACCCCTTAAGTAGAAGGCGACGACGTTACCAGTACGCCATCGGGAGGCCCTTTTCTAAGTGAGTAGTTAGCATCGTCGCCTTGTAAGCAAGGTGTCCCGGGTTCGATACCCGGTGGAGGCACATAGTGGTTCGGATCCCACTTTAAACTGTAGGTCCAGTCCCGATTAGCCTTCCTGTGCAGAAAATTGACTTAAAACACCAAATCAATCAATAAATCTAAGTGAGTAGTAAGGCTGCGAAAAAATCCGGGTCACGCAAACTCAGAACACTGCTGAACATTATAGTTTATAGAATGAAACCCAGAACACTGTTGGACATGAGGAATATACATTGGAGCTTACATAACGTCCGCCAAGTGTCAAACTGCTTCATCTTTGCATGGACTGAGAATGCATTGCAAAAGTTACATCATACTGTACTCTTCTCAATGGGTAGCATCCGATGGTTGCACATATCAGTTCGGATTCCACTTTAAAGTCTAGGTCCAGTTTCGATAATCTTATATATGCACAAAGTCGAGTATTCGAGGCGGCCAAATATTGAATATTTTGTTTGAATTTGTTTGGGCTCCTTCTCTAGCAGCAGCATAATTGAATGCGTGTGATTCCTAAGCAAACAGTACATATCCGGATCTTCCCACGAACGATTCCATTCACCTCTCCTTATCGTGAAATAATCCCAACTTAGGTTATTTTCACAGAGTTGGAAACACTGAATACTCCAAAAATGTTCCTGTTTGCACAGTACGTCACGTCCCAAAACCGAAGAGCCTCTCAGCTGAGTGGAGAGCCACCTGCTCGGAATGAGAGGGAAGCTCAGGGGCCCTGCTGAAGCGTGGCGAAGGCACGATTAGGTACCAAGGGGAGAAAAAATTCTCTCTCAAGAAGTGTGGGAAATTGTGTCAGTTGATTCTTTCCCACGAGGGATCTTACCACCCCCCTTCGGTTCGGTTTTGATCCACTTTTCTCTCTTGCTTGTTTACTCTTTACGTGAAACAGTGGACATTGCCACAAAAAATCTGCGAAGTTTGCTCACCCCTTTCGCAAAATCAACAAATACAGGGAGCAATTTATACAGTTCCTGTAAATTTTCTGCATGAACTGCTCACGTACACAAAGCTAATAAACTTGTCCCCTGCAAAAGCTCGCTCGGCGGATGAAGGATAGCTAAATGTAAACAAAGAGTTCGTTGTTGTTGTTAACGTCTGGGAATATAGTGCACTTTCGCCTTTTCACCAAAAATACCTTTTTAAAGGGGTAGTCATGTTCTACATGTTTGATGTACGAAGAAGAGCACGTGTATTTCCACGATTACTTTGCGAACTAAGAAATGTGCACACGTGTACGGCCACCTTAAACTTTCTCCGTGCCTTCATTGTGCATCTTTCCTTCCATTGTTCTTTAATGGTGAAGTCTTAAGAAGTTGAGTTGTTTTTACAATTTAAGCAATATATATAACCTATACCCTATCTCAGCTATCTTTGTAGCAAGGCCGCACATAGCGGCAGAGAAGGGGGAGAAATCGAGTGGGCAGAGCGAAGCAGTGCACGCTACTGGGAAGGCTGGTAATTGCAGGTACTTTCCCCTTCCATGTAATCCCGTTCCTCTCACTTGTTCATTGGGTGGGACAGAGTGTATAACTTGCCGCCATTTTCCAATAAGGCGCCGAAACAAGACAAAGTTTAGGGGATTTTAGTCTGTTTAGTAGGAGCCTGCTGAAACATCATTGCTACCAATCGGCATGAACTCTAAAAATACTTGATGAGAATTTACGCTGCAAATTTTAACGAATTATTCCGAACAAATTGATTTTCCACAAAGATAAACAATATGCAAGAGCATGATGGTCTAAGTGGAATAAATACATTACACTCTGTCTCTGGAATCTGTGGAACAAGGCCGCGCATGACGGAAGAGAAGGGGAGAAAGCGAATGAGCGGAGTAAAGCAGTGCGCGCTGCTGCAAACTGCTGGTAGCTGCAGCCGCGTTTTCCCCTTCATGCACTCGCTTCGCCTCTCATCCGTTCATTGGTCCAACCCTGTCGAGTCCTACTTGTTTTCGTTATCTTGCATCAGAGATTCCTCGAACAGAGAGTAGTGTTCGTGAGGAAACGTCAGACTCATGCTTAGGCTTATTATCCTAGTATGTATACGCCCGTGCCAAACATTAAGGTAAGAATGGTTGCATCACGATAAAGGCGCACGGAGGATGAGTTCACCTGGACAGAGAACGGAATTTATTGAACCATTCTAAAAGTAGAAAACAATATTCAGTGCAAAAAATACCAAATAGAAATTACGATCTAGGACCATCAATTTCCACTGCCATCAAACTACTGAAAAAGTGACTTTGACTGTTTTTAAAGAGCCAAGCGTTCCGGGTTCAAATCCCGGCCTGGCATGGGTTTTCTGTGAGTGTCCCTTCATCAATTTAATCATATCATCACTCCTTCTCATTGTGGCGATTGAAGTGAAAGAAAAGCGACGTAAATAACCTCATTCAATCAATAATTCAAACCCTTCATGTCTGCCTTCTTGAGGGGAGTTTTCACCATTACGAAGCCAGAGGTTTGAACCCTGGTTAAGGCATGGATGCATCATTGTGGTTGTCACTTTATCCATGTCATTAGCTCACCATTTACTACCCCCATTGTCGGTGGAGGCACATAGTGGTTCGGATCCCACTTTAAACTGTAGGTCCAGTCCCAATTAGCCTTACTGTGCATAAAGAGACTTAAAACTCCAACTCAATTGCCACGATTAACTCAAGAGGTAGAAACGTGACGTAAAGTAACATATAAAGTAGGAGTACATTGTGGCCATGTAGATTTCCACTGAGGGAATGAGCTATTAATCAGTTCTCCCCTTGGTTTCACACTTTATGGTCACCCTGTAGAATGGAAATTCTTCATTGTATTGAATCGTGGTTGTGCAAGATGAATAACGTTGAAATGTCAAATCTTCGATTCCACGTGGGTCTTCTCGGTTTTTAATCCTGACCTCGAGCAGCGGTTATAGAATTAAGGAAATCAATAAAACACAAAATAATGAACAATTGAGGTCACAGGAAATAACGCATTGCACACCTCTTGAATTTTAGACACAAACGGACGAGAGTGGTGAGTTTCCCCGACTTGACCTGAAATGTCAATATCACTCCCGTCGTAATGTGATGTGACATTTTAACCCTAGCTACCGTTTTCCTGTGCAACAGACAAAGCTCAGGTGGTCTGAGGGAGTGGAAGTTCGCACGCTAATGTGGGAAACGATTTCGGTCGCACAGTTACATTTTGCCGTAAGTGAGGAGAAGCTGAGCCTTAAGGGGACGGCGCATGCGCGCAGGAGAGCTACAACTCCCTCGCTTGCCACAGGACAATAGCCAGGAACTACGGCAGACAAAAGAGAAGATAAGAAAGAAAGAAGGAAAAAAGGCATCCCCGCGGAAGAGAATTAATGACTTTTCCGGTCTCATTATACAAATTGTTCCATTCGTGAATGTCTCTGGTCCACGAACACGCGGGATTTTCAAGAGCAAAAGAAATTGGCAGAGTTATATCCTCGTCCCTGTGGTTGAAAAAAAACTTAAAATGTACTTGCGTTATACCAAAGAAATATATCTACGGCCAGACAACTTCCAACCGAATGATCAAATGAAATTTTCTTTTGCAGTCCTTCAAATTGAAAATGGCAGTGGACTAGTTAAGACGCAGTTGTGGGGTTTCATCACATCAGCAAGGCATGGGCTCACAAGCCTCTGCCGAAATTTTGCCAAATTATCTACATGCAATTCAAATTTCACATAAACAAAAGCAGCTGTTTTAAAATAGATTTCGAGATGCTGAAAACAAAAATTAATGGCACTGATCTTTCTTGATTAGTTCTTGTTTTCTTGTAACACCAGGATATGTAGCTAACACCAGTGGCGAAGATATAGTACAAGCAATGCAAGCACTGCTTGCACTATTAAAATAGTACTTAATGTCCTTAATGTTGAGTGCCTTATTTAGTTTCTATCACATTCGATTTTGCCAAATTTTACGACCGCAAACTCTCTCAGCAGCCCATTGGCAAGCACTAAACTCTCTGCTTGCAGCCACCAAGTGGGAAACTAACGTTCCTGAAGTATCATATGCCGAAGGGTAGATGCTGATGAAGTATAGGTCCCTTTGTTCTTTTCTCGCTTCGGTGGTTGCCACATGACATCAGCACGCAAGTGCGTGCCAAGATAGGTATTGCGGTAGAAAATTTTGGTAGGGTTTTCAGCCCGTATCTCCAAACAACGCACTGGCCTGTTAGGAAATGGATATTTTGGCATGTACTCAGAACTCAGTCCACGTCTTGAAGAGCTCCTTCGTGCAGTTTACCACAGCAAATGGCGTTGGTTTGTGTCTGCTGCTCCTTATTACATCTCTCCATTCGTCCGGCAACTCAACATAGGACTGTTGATTTATGTAGCTCATGTTTTATCGCACTCTAAGTAGGAGTGGCCCCTGATTGGAAAAAACATGTTGATGGCATCGAAACGACTTTTTCTGTCACGAGATGGTGGAGGTATCGAATGACAGTATAGTTAGTTCTTGTTCTGGCCGGCACAAGAATCACAAAAGATGACCACGCGACGAACTTTTTCCGGCAAAAAGTTGTGCACAAAACTGTCGAACATAGAGCACACATCATCTGACCCTTTATGAGCAACGATCTCGTCGTACGTGAAGAAAACTGAATCACCAGAGGTAAGCATGTGAATATTGAAGCTGTAGAAGCTCAACTGACGTTTATAATACACATCATTGGTGCTAATGTTGGGGGTCGGTAAATTTTTCTGAAAATCCATGGTAACTGCAGCTATGGTGTCATCCTTCCTACTCTTCTGTTTGTATAACTTCTTGAGGAAATAAAACTTCTGAGCTTTCAGTAAATGAAGTTTGTGTTCTGTTTCCAGTCTTGAGAGTTCTGTTTCTCTTTTTGATTTTTCAGAGTCATTGATGCCAGCTTCAACCACAGCTTTTTGCGACTTGTACGAGTCACTTCCTTTGTTGAGATGGGAATGTGACGTCAATGTGAGCAGATTATGACACATTTCTAAACATATATACAAGTTCCAACCACAACTGTACCAATCTAATTAAAGTTGTCTGTGACATCTTGCACATAATTTGAAATAACAAACATTTAAAAATCTGAATATCTCAACAAATATTAAGCAAACTTTCAGGTTCGTCACAAATAGTACACAATAGAACTGATCACAACACTGCACGACTCAACACACGCACAACGAAGGACTGGAATAACCTTCCCGTAGCGCTAACCCGTTTCAGTGAGGCACACATTATTTAACAGAAAACACTCATCGTTCTTCCCCGATGCTCGGACTTACATCGTTTTTCCCCCTTGCCCCATATGTTTGAATGCGTTTTTCAGGCACTTCTCACAGTTTTCCCAAGCAAGGCCATTCACATTCTTATAGTACAGCTTCTGAGCTATCAGATGGAGCTGCAATCTCAAAATGAGCGAAAAATCGATATTCATCGTTTTTCCCCCTGGCTCTTCAAATCATTATAACTGTTCCAAATTCCACGTAAACATACTTTAAAGCATTATTTAAATTTCACGATTTGTAAGACGTGTCAATAATGTCAACGTTCAGTTTTTTTAAAGACAAATAATGTTGACCCCGGCACAGGAGAGCGCTGTTGTTCGCCTCACATCTCTCTCATCTCAATTTGCAATGCCACGCCAGTGTTGACAACTACCAAATAATTTACATGATATTTATCGTGAGTGTCCATACAAACAAATTCAATAAACTGATGCTTTTTTGATAACACTTATGTCAAGAAAGCAATGAAACTCGCCTCTGAGACCTGCAAATACCAAAATGTTAAGTCCTAAATGCTATCAAGCTCAAAATACTATTTTATTAATGTGATACATTGCAAAAAAAAAAAAAAAAAAAAAAAAGAACCAGTGCATTTCCTGTTCAAATGACCTATTATTCCAACGCTTAATATAATTTTAATCTTCAAGTCAGTTATTTTACTCTCCCATGAACAATATTTTTTACAACGAACTTTTATAGCTTTTCGGAACATTTTCCATTTGTATGGGAAGAATGAGTGGTTCAAGTGAGTGTTTTCTTTTGTTTGGTGTGTTGTGAATGTACTAAAACAAACATGGATATTTCAAATTGTGTAAGGGAAACTGTAAGTAATACGTAACAAGTATTTTATTATATCAATAACGCGACCAAGAATTTGAACTAAGAAGCATGGCCGTTGAGAGAGGAGTTGGGGATATATTATTGTTATTTAAAATGCCCTTTCTTTCCTAGAAAAACTGGGGCAAATGGCTGTATAATTTATTCCCACCCCCCTTTCGGAGTACTGCACTGCTTGCCTTCTCCTTAAGACCACACTTCGCCACTGGCTAACACAACATACAAAATGTTGTATCGTATGTCCTATATGTAGAAAACTAATTTGAACAATCGCTGTAACGCCAAAAAATGTTAATCATTGTTATAAATTGCTTATAAGTGGATGCAATGACATGCTAAACATATTTTACATGAATAATAACCCGGGAAATAATGTAAATTTAGTACTTTATGTGATTTTATGTTTCTCGCGAATTTCACTACATTTGAAGAATCATATATTCTGCGCAAATCACCACGAAAGTCATACATATTCTACTCTTTGAGTTGAATGTGTTCGATACCATTCTTGCAAATGTATTTTATCAATACAATAATAAAAATTGACATACACAGCAACCGGTAGATTACAGATTATATTTTCGGTAATATTTTCCCAAAAATTTTCCAAAACTTTTTTTTAATAGAACATTTGGGCCTATTTGTAAAGACATTCTGCTTGCTCCTTCCCTTGATATATTCTCGCTATTACAGAAATCCACTAATTTGACTGAGGTAAAATGGCAAAATTTCCCTCTCCTAGAAAAACAAAATCATACTGCTTTCAAAGTTATTTTTTTAAAATTATTGCTATGAAACAAGCTTCTTGTCTTGTAATAAAAAACAACCTTTTAGGGCGATAGTCTATGACAGTTATAGAGACCATGTCATTCACACTACCAATCAGGGTTAAACCTCAAAACATGTACATGAGCCATTCAAGTTATACGAAAAAAAATGATATAAAAATATGTTCAACCCATTCACGTACCATTTCATTACCCAGGAACTAACTGATGGTAGACAAATGTTTTTAGTCTATTCACGCTCAAGCACCAACAAAAGTAGCAGGGCAAAGACTAATTACAGAATAGAATTGGTGTACAAAGCTTAATAATTACATTTTTATCATGCGTCATACAAAATGTGAAGTACAAGGGACGACATAATGGTTCAACAGCTTTGCGACACCCGGGGAATGAATACGAAACTAATTCGTAACAAGTCAGTCGTAAAATTTCACTCGTCAGTCCAGGAAGAGCTATTTAATTTCCTCTTTTCATTGTCATTATTTACACGTTGGGTTTTGTATCCATTTGGTATTCTGTTGACATTTGCAGCGCGATTTTTCATTACAGAGTCTTTAATTATAATTCAAGCTGTTGCAATCAATCGATATGAAATTTAATCCACTTGCGCAGAAGAGCAAAATTATTCATGAATTCGTTTACAGTACCACACTGGTAGATTGAAAGAAAACAGACCGTGTTTCAGTTTGGTGATCATTTAAAGCTAAATGTTCAAGGTTCATTATTGGTTCCTGCTTATCACATTTCTTTGCGTCAGATCTAGTTTTTGAAAGAAGATAATTCAGAATTATACTAAATCTAAATCCTTATTGTTAAGGCTTGGCTGAACCTTTGGCCAATGGCAGGGCAGCTTTCTTCGAATTTTCCTCTGCTTTCGGAACACCGCTTTGATATTTCAAAATCTGAAAAATTACATGCTTAGAATTCATGCAAGAACATTCATGCGAATCTTCATGTGGTTTGCTTTCTCTGTTTCCTAGATATTTTCAATAGTTTCGTGGCTACGTAAGCCTATTAAACTATTGACCATACGACGCCAAGGGTCCTGGGTTCGAATTCCGGCCTGGACATGGGAGTGAGTTTGTGAGTGTCCATTCGCCAATTTCATCATATCATCACTCATTCCCATTTTCGATATTAGCGAAAAGTGGCAGACGAGCGAAGTAAAATAAGCTCAATCAAGTGCTCATATATTATTGAATTACTTAAATGAAAGGAGTATAAGCCCTTACAAACCTGAAACTTACTGCTGACCCTATCTTCAACTCTTTACTGGAAAAATCGATACGATGTCTAGAATTTGGCAAGAACTTGCTGAACCACGACGAGCAATATATAACTCTTTACGCGCCTTGCTATCGTTTGGCTTCGCTATCGTGCTCTTCGGCCAGTGATCCTCATCGCTGGCTGCTGTCCATTAACCAGGGATGCAAGTCATTTACCGGTTTCTAACCGTGGCCATCTTCCGTATACCACAACGTAGCACAAGCTGCTGAATATTCGCCGAGTAAGCATGAGTAGGAGGTTTTAGCCAGGCTCATGGAAAGAGTCTGGCTTCTTCCTGCCTGCAACCTCGGCCACCTGTGGCGGGTTTATGTGAAGACATCGCTTGGAGCAAAGGAATGACAACCAATGCGAGAACTGATTAACGGATAACTCTGTACATCTTACTTCTAATGCATATATTTGATCTTAATGATTGATGCAAGAAGCTACCCCTAGATTTTACAACGTTCCATGAGGCCCACACATTCAGTCTGAAAATTTTCCATCTGAGATCACTCAACTCAGGAATGGAACCCGGGTTTCCTGCGTGGCAGTCAGACTTCCAACCGACTGGACCATCGTGGCTCTCATTCATTGATGTACTTTATATAATTGAAGGGCTTGGGTGTAAAACATGGTGACATATTGTCATTTTTGAGTTCATTAAGAAAAAAGCTTATTAGAAGCTATACTGCATATAAATTGTTTTGTGTTATGATTACAATTTCAGGTTTCACTGAGTCCAATGCAAATTGTATGACATGGCAATTTCACTCGAAAATTGAAGGATGGCACATTTTACTTTGTAACTAAAAAAATTGTTACGTACCATATTTTACACCCGAGACCTTCAATTATTATACAGTACCAAAGGAGTTATGTTAACCGGTTAGGATACCATAGCTCGTGATGGGAAGAACGTGGAGGCAGGAGAGTTACGACGGTTTATTTTTCTTTTTTTTACCCATTTCTCTCAGTACATGCGGGCGAAGAAGGGATATTCTCTCTCATTTCGTTAATTTCCTCCAGAGTAATATCCTTCATTCGAAATGGATTAAAGATAATGATTACTACTTACGTTTCATGAAAATTAAGGATAGCCCCTTGGGTTAACGCGCTCTCTACCAAAGACTCCCAAGTTCGAGTTTCTGCTTGGACGAGAGGCTAATCGTTACTGGACCTACAGTTTAAATTGGAAACCGGACCCTGTGACATGTACTTACATCGAGATCGAACCCGGAACTCCTTGCTTACAGGGAGATAGTGTTAGCCAAGTGTCATGCAATTCAAACGTGAGAGACTACAGGACTTACGTATTTCTTTGTAAGTATCCCTTTATCAATTTAATCTAATTATCATACATCCTTATCGTTGCGATTAGCTTACAAGTGAATAATAGTGAAAGAGGAATGTTCATGCATACACTTTCAAATTGATGAGTAAAATCAGAAACTTACTTTTATTTGACAACTCCTCTGTCTTAGAAGCGACCATCTTATGTCCACATCAAAGTTGAATAGTGAACTTCTGAAATGTTGGGTGAAGAAAGTATTTGGAACATGGACGGACAAGAATGTTTTGTTTGAAGGTGCATGAGGGGCAGTCACACTTATTATACCCATACATATCACATAATGTTTGTGGTAAAAGTTAATTTCCAAACTTTTATTTTCTGTTTGGAGAGGAGGTGTAAGGGATGGCAGTATATGAAGACTGGTGGACTATGTCTTCTAGAGTTATCATGCCGAGAATAATTCATTCCATGAACAACTATTTAACATTATTGTGATAGCTGTTATAAATAATAATAACGGAAGTCATTGTCCCTTACGATGCAAACAAGTGGCTTGGTAAATTAACTTCAAGTTTCCTCAACCCGCAGGTGCCTGGAAGATTCACGTGAAGATTTAATCGACCTATATTAACCTCCATCTTGGCATGCTGCAATTTTCACAAACAGGTTACATGGAAGCGCCTTCCTGCACAGAACAACAGTGTATTGTTTATTTATTGTTCACCCTGCGTCTACCTTCCTCTTTTGCAGTGATGAAGGCAATTTCCATCAGATAGTGTACTCGCGAGGCCCGCTTACGGCAGTGTCAGGGTCACGCAGTTTACACGATGAGAAACTTGGCTCGTTGAACCTGTTTTGTCCCTCTGCACTGTAATGCCACGTGTTGCGTCACAGAGTTGATTGTGATCACGTTTATCTGCAAATACGACCTTAAAGAATCTACAAATTTTGCCGTTTTCATCTACAGTAACTTTAATATATGTGTAGTGAACAGTGACTTCAGACACAAGGAACTGGCACCACTGTTGATGGCAATAAATGAAATAACCAATTGCTTAGAAGAAATAAGGACATTTAAGAAAGTCTAACAATGTTCCAAATGTTAAATGTATATTCGAGGATGAACCTTGTAATGTCAGAACATCTGTACAATCTCCAAGCTTTGTCAGAAGTGAAACTGAGACAAACAAACAACAGTAAAAATATGTATGTAACTAGATCTGGTCGAACTGTAAAAAAGCCAGTTATGATTATGTTTCATAACTTCTAATATAAGGGAATTATTGTAATATGTGTGTAGTGAACAGTGCCTTCAGACAGAAGGAACTGGCACCACTGTTGATGGCAACATGGCCGACAGTGAGTGGTCCTTGTCACCAAGATCGTTGCTTGTAACTTCTTGAGTTCTTGTTCTTGATATACCTCGTGTTGTACAATAAAGTACGTTGTTAAGTTAACGTTAGTCTTTATCATAATAGTAAGACGACGAGACAGTAACTAAAGTATTCCGCACAAACAACCGAAGCAACGTTTTCCTTTACGCAGTTTTTGTTCAATAGCATTACTTTAGAAGTTTCAATTAATTAGTTGATACCTAGACTGTTTCGAAAACTGGCCGGCCCAGTGGCGCAGAAGATAGCACATCGCGCTACGACGCCAGGGGTCATGGGTTCGAATTCTGGCCTGGGCATGGATGTTTGCGAGTGTCCATTCAACAATTTCATCATCATCATTCATCCCCATCTTCGCAAATCAGCCAAAAGCGAAGTAAAAATAAAGCAAATCAATGCTTTCGAAAACTGGAAATGATGAAATAGTCGTAGGTGCAATAATTGTAGCCAGGCAAAGGTTCGCTGGGCACGTGCTAATTTTGCAGTGCTAATTTTGAAAGCGTTACTTATATTATTTAAACAAACGCCAGTTATGAAGCAACCAACGACGGAGAAGATTGCAACGAAAAGATGCAAAAACTTGTTCAGTGCGACACTTTCTATTTTCACTTATAGACATCGTTCTCCAACCCTGGTCGACTAAAGCTGCAACGAATGGGCTAACAATCAGAAATATGCACTAGGACTTAACAGATCACGCCAAAAGAAGTGTTAAATAAATTATCAATTTAGAATTGAAAACATATCCAATTGTGTGTTACACGCCACAACTTCTTAAAGTATATCAAACAATGACATATGAGTTTTACTGTGACCAAATAACATTGCATATTAGCAATGCTGATAGGGTTACGATACCCTATGAAATTATGAGAAATCAAAATTTTCAAGTGAAAGCGGTTAAGAACTTACGTTCTTTTGTCAAGTAACGACAAATTTTGTCTGTGTACGTTCAATTTTTGCGGTGCACGATTATGCAGTTAGTTTCTATTGCTGTTATAGCTGCCAGAGGTGCCAACAGCGATGATTCATGACGCGCCTGCGTTATGGGAATTGGGGGGGGGGACAAAATAGCTACCCATTCTAGTGTAGCTACCCGATAGTTTCATTTCATTGAGTTGTTTCTTATTTTTAGTTATGGTTATTATGTTCAGTTTCCCTACCTATCTGTGGGTGATCGCGGATTAGGGGTTGAAATGAAACACCACCTCTTATGCTTTTAGAATCGGTTTGGAAAAAGAGGGAAAGGAAGGGGGGCGTGCTGTTCGCACGAAAACAAGGTTAGTCAAGCAGACAAACTGTTAAGAATAAGGTTCAGTACACTAACAATGGCAGTAATCCTGGGAAGTTTAGTAAGTTTTATGTTAGCAAACATCAAAGTGAACTGTGCTTTTTTCTTTATTTTTTTTTTTTAAATTTCAACTGCAAAGAAATGTCAGGCGCCTTTCGATTATTGGCATCTCGGTCAGTAGTAAACCATGTCCGGTAATATCACTGCTTAAAAGAGAGTGAAAGTTCAGGTACAGACCACATGATGGGTTCTGAAGAAGATATGGATCAGCAGGAATGGCTTTCTTAAACCATAACGTGTTGTTGTCCAGTGTTCGACCTTTCCAAATAATTTGAGTAAATAATTCGGCATAAAGAGGGGGGGATGTTCTACCTTTTTGGGGGGAGTGCGTCATAGACCTTGGGGGGGGATGGGCACCCCCTGATAGCTGTTATAATATATTTTTAGAAGGTGAACAAACACAACTTATATTTTGTAAAGGAGCATTGAAACAGACTCTGTTCATGTTGCATACATAGATCAAATGAACAGTAGCTACTTTTGTGCTGGTAGAAGAAGGTGTACGCTCAGTTCTGTGAGAGTATTTACCTTGGCTATTAAAACCAACATCAATTATGCGAACTTGATCCTGAAATTTGCTGAGAAACTTTATCAACGGAACGGAACAACGTACCGTATCGACTTGAAATAAACAATAGGAAAACAGAGGGGGAGGGAGTAGGAAACTTAAATATTCACACTCTACCAGATGTTAATTTTCCGAACTTTCGCCATTTCACGATTCTCCTTGACCTTCAATTGTTCTTGCCGAGTCACGCACCGAAAAAAAAGAACAAAGCAGCAGTTTGTTGATCAGTTCGCTACACCCATTGCAATCAAGACATAACGGTTGGCTTCATAATTATTACGCTGCACAATGCAGTCCGGAAGTGTGGAGGGGTTTCCCACGGGGAAAGCAGGTTTACGATAGAACAGCTAATTCACGAATCAAACAATCAACGTCCGTGCACCTTTGATGATTAAATCTGAAGAACAAGAGGTACTCAACAGCGGAAAAATTAACCTCCAAAAGGCCTTCCCTGGAGGATTGGAGCGGAATGGAAATTTAACCAACTATACGATACAATGTCATTAAACGTGCTCTAAACGTCGAAATGAGCGCAGGCACAGTTAATAATTGAAATCTATAGCTTGCTGTCAATGTGGCTACACTTTTAATAAACTGTGTTTTATGCACATTGTTTTACTGGAAAGTCTGTGCCACATTTTACAAATACAAGCTTTATTTGCAGAATAACAAACACGACGCAACGTATTGATCCAGACAATGCGGATAAATTAACTTAATTGATAGAATTTTACAAAATCTGTAATCAAAGTTTTACTAACATTAACAGTTTTACAGTTTTGTAACGTCACACAATGATATAGCAAGTTGTACTAGCCCACACAAATGCCATATTTGTTTCTAAAGTACAATTATCTAGTAAGCCAATTCTTTACTTGGGTTTGGTTGGTTAAATTGTGTTAAATTTTATCCACAATATGTCTAAAACTACCTTTTACAATTAGTAGACTAATGGCAAGCGGGTCATGATGTATAATTCTTTTTTAGTCCACTTATACTTAGATAAGCTAATCGGTACTGGGTGTGCAGCATGGGACATATAGCTCACGTAAGGGGGGGGGGGATTCAACTTTTGGTTCAATTAGGGTTCCTATATTTCACCAGGACACTGCTGACCGGTAGCTTGTTAGGGAGCGAAGGGGAGACTGGACCTGATAAAGTTGTATGTATATACAACATAATTGTCATATACATCACACATTGTGTGGGAACTTTATTTGAAAACTGCGGACTGAACAGATAGGCACCCAAGCACTGACTCCTTATAGTAAGCAGGTTACTATACAATGGAAGAGAATCGTAACTGAAATTCAGCACTGCTAGCAGACGGCGGCGCCATCGTGAAGTCAAAGATGTTTGCAGTACCGTCTGTAGCTCGTTAACTCTTCTATTATGGAGAGGAAGTGGTTCAATGTAGAGTTAGATTGTTTTGTATAATGAGCATTTTAAAATTACGTCCATGCATTTAAAATAAAAAAGTTCAGGAAAGTAGGAGTCTTAACCATTTCTTCTTTTCCACCCGACTCCAGGACATTTGTGCATCCCGAAGAAACTATTCGGAACACCGGGACAAATACCATTCCGGGATTGTCCCTTAAAATCCTGGACGTATAGCGTCCGTAGGTATGATCTGGCTATCAAAATCCACTCTGCCACCACGTGAAAGGTCACACATTTATTAAATTAAGTCTATCTATGAACTTCTAACTTTTCTACATAAAATGAGCAGAAAATGCTTTTGAAAAAGCTAATCCCAGCTTCTCTTTAAAAATAATTACAATGTTAGAATTAGACTTTTCCTCCTTGCTACAAAATTGAAAATAACATCGGTGTTATTTTAATATTCGTATGTATGTACACTTAACAGCGCAGGGTCCATTAGTCGAGGATCTCGCATTGAATTGCGAGGACATTATTTCAACCTCCTTAACGTTAAACACATCCTCTCGGGTGTTGAAGATGAACCTGGCAGTGTAGCCAAGATCACCAACAATTTGTGCATATTTGAGTAAAATAGCTTGTCACAATTTTCTACTGCCTACAGTGCAGACCCTGGATATGTCTTTTCAATTACTGTTTGCCACACCACATTTTTCATTCAGATTTGAAAATGTGAAAAATATCAACCAGCCATCCAACATTTTGATACACTGTTCCAATGAATGAGGAATTGGCATTTCATATTGGAATAAATAGTTGCAATTTTTCAATGTGTTGACTGTGTTCAGAGAAACTTGGGTTCATTTCTACTACAAAATGGTCCAAAAATGGACAACACTAAAGTTTCTACTATTAGTGTATACGATTTCACAAGTCACCCTACTGAGTATTGATAATTTTCTGTCTATTTTGTGTCAAACAACTTGAGAACGTTACAGAACTTCCCTAGCTATCTTGCACTGCATTTTTTACAACCAAATTATTTTGAGAAGATTGATTGATTTATTTGCATTATTTTACTTCGCTTTTTGTGCCACTTTTGGCTCATTTCCGAAGATCGGGTTGAGCGATGACATGATGAAATGCCCATTTCGGGTTTCGAACCCGGGACGCACGATGTGCTAACCACTGGGGGGGAGAGGGGGGCTGCTCCTTTGAGAAAACTCTAGGAGAAAAAATTATAACTGATTTGACAGTCTCAATATCGCATAAATTCCACAGAAATGGGCAAATAGCCAGGGTTAAAATGTACAAGAATTGCTTTTGAACACTTCTCTGAAATTATCAACCTATCTCACCCCCTTAATTCTACCACCCATTACATCAGCACCATCATGTTCTTCACCAACTATTTTCTTTTCTAAATCCACACCCATTCAACCCAGAGAGAGTAGAAGTACTAATAGCTGAAGCTAACCCAGATGCAGTTACAATCTCCAATAGGGACAAGTGTCCCATTCCGATCTTAAGTTTGGAAAATGGTTTATCAACTTTCGACAGTTGGTAAATTTCAAATTATCAAAAATATAGGACCTGAGGAATACTTAAATCTTCAATGGTAACAAACCATATCGGGAACTTCTAATGAAATTATAATGTTCGCGCTATAAGTTCACAAGCAGCTCCTTCTGGCAGAAATTACATGTGGCATTATAGAATTTGTGAAATGTCAGGAGTTCTGTGAATATTTTCCAGAGAAATTCCAAAACTATCAGGAAATTGCAGACATTTACTTTGCAGTCCCATCTGGTGTGTGGAATTTTTTTTTTCCTATCCGTATCCCTTTCTATACGCTTGTAATTTATGAGAACAAAATAAGTCTGAAGAAATGTTTACGAAAAAGTCTCTGCGCATAGCGGATAGAACAGGTAATTTGGTAAGGGGGAATTTGGACCCGTTGAACCCGCCCTTAAATACGCCCATGTTGTGCAGTTTAAAGCGAGATCCGAACCATTATGCAAGGTGTCCAAGGGGGATCGAGCCTGGAACCCTTTGATTACAAGGGCCTCCCCGATGGTGTAGTGGTAACGTCGTGTCCTCGTAATTAAGGCATAGCGGGTTTGATACATGGCGTTTCGGATCCCACATTAAACTGTAGGTCCAGTCCCGATTTGCATATCTGTGCATAAACTGGACTTAAAACTCAAACTTTGATTACAAGTGTAAATACTGCACAACTGCAGATGACCAAATATATGTAATTATTGCAATGTGGCAACAAAACTTTTGAATTAAAACTTTTGGTCAAGTCGGTATGGAGTCTGACTGCCGCGTGGGAGACCCGGGTTTGATTCCCTTGATAATTTTACGACTAATGTCCCTGCATGGAACGGCTCAGGGATTCACCCAGCTTTTAATAAATGGGTGCATGGTGGGGGATAGGTTAAAGGCAGCCTGAGTGTGATGCCGATTACATCACCTACACAAATTACCGAGATTGCGAATGTGTAAGGAACCTGCATCCCCATTTCCTACCACATGCCTTCACAGCATTTTGGAATGACTTTATAATTACTTTACCTCTCTTTTACATAGGATACAGTACAATGAAGTTGTGGAATGAAAGCCTTTTACTTACCGATTTATTCACATGTAGTTTGTATACCTCATCATATATAGGTCCTGTCTTATTAGCGTTTGAAATTATAGACTATCTTCGCAAATAGACATATCCATAAATCTTATAGGAATGAAATCAAAAGCCTTCACACCAGAAAAACTATTCAAGATGGAAGAAGAGAACTGAAAGGGTTGAATCTGTCAAGAACGAATATATTTTGACCGCTAAAAACTGGTCCGGTAAGTTCCATGAGCACAGTGACAAGAATCACCTGTTGATTCTCGCTGTGCAATGAACGTCGGGACTGGCCGTCCTATCAGTCTTTCCTAACCTTGAACTTCATGAACACAGTAACCCACATTCGTATTTGTGAGGTTATTACATAACCACAAGTGAACCTGTTCAAGGTGATAATCCTGCCTCTCAGAGTATAATTGATAGCTGAAACAAGAATATTATTTTTCAGAAAATTCAGACCGTCACTATTATTATCACTAGACAACAATGGCCTTTAAATCAAGTCTCTAATTAAGGAGATATTTGCGGTAATAATACTGGCTGCCTCCCATGACGTTACCATGCCTAATGTCTTAGCCGAGCCATATCTGTGACAGCTCGATTGAACATAATTATATTCTGTTGTAAAATATAGTGACGGTTGGGCAGATCTACAAAAATAATGCCGCAAAAAAACATCAATGTGCAAATTATTAAATCCAAATGGAGTACATCCGGGTAAGAGTATGACGTCAGCAATTTACCTTGTCCGCGCTTAGTGTTGCCCACGAGGCGAGACTTTGGCCTGTCTCGTCTCGTGGAAATGCTGTGACATGCTGTCTCGTCTCCAAAATATTCGTTTGTCTCGGGACACATGATCAATCCGCGGTCTCTCTACAACGTGTTTTTTTGATATTTTGCGTTGCTTTTCTGTCTTTCTACTCCGATCGCGACGATGAGAAAAGTGAAAGAGATGAAGAAACAAACAAAATGAACCATCAATACTTTAAACAGGATAGTTGCGCACAACGGGAACCATCAGTCACGGGGAGTAACCTTGCAAGTGTTAAGCTAGATGATCTACATGTATATTCTTCATTTTCGCTAATATTTCTCTCTAATTTTGTGCGTGTGTGTATGTACACACAGAAGGCCAGAGAGCACTTCGGGCGATGTGAGCTACCCGTCTGTACCTTCAGGCAAAAATACTGAAAAATGATCAATACGCCGTAACACGTACGTTCTGTTCGTAAATCAGCAAGGTTCACATTCGCCAAATGCTGTCCTATTTACAGTATCATTGTAGCTACTTGTTAATATAGTGGTTCATAGAGTAATCCATACAACGTATGAAAGAGTAGCAGAGCACAAGAGGAAAAAAAAGCGTATTGCAGCGCATGTCAAGTTCAGGCGTGGGACGTATTTCAATTGTTTTCGACATTGGGTACGGTTTATGGGCAAGGCGAAAGAACAAAGCCAGCATTACGCTACCAAGTCATAATGCTAGGAGATGGATTTACTGATAAGAAGTTAAGAACTGCGTTTTTTAAAGGCCTTTTGTCTCACCTCTTAAGCCATGGTCCGTAAGTAGAGAAAGGGGCGGGGGACAGAAAAAGTGAATAGCACAGCAAACTACCCTTTTGCAAATGCATGGCTGTAGAACGGTGAAACTATTTGTGTTTCAGCTCCACCCGCTGCCTATAAAGCAAGCATTGTACGTGTAAATACACATCGTAGGAATCTATGAATGAAGAGGATAAATTGCCGTATGCAAATGGTCTTCACATGATCATTCCATGCCGTTTGGAGGCAAGATTTATTTTCGCTGTAATTACCATTTGAAGTTGCGGTTTCACTTCTTCGATGCATTCGACCTTAATTGAGGTAGGCAGTTCTCATTTATCGTAAATCCTTTCCGTGCTTAATCTTAAGACAAAATGTCTGAAAAATTGGCAAGGGAGGATAACACACGTCCCCCCAATTTGTTGCTTAGGCAAGAATTGAATCACGACTGCAAATCATTTGCTTAGACCCATGAGTTCAGCTTGCAATTTGTGTGTTGCGTTATGAACATTGAAGACTGTTAGAAACATATGGGTGCTCCAGTGCTTCGGCTACTAAACAAAGGTCCTCTCTTGAACAACATTAAGATTCTGGCACGAATTGGACACCAGGATACAACCAACATTAAGTTATATAAAAATGAGAAACATGTTATCTTGATTATATGACACGGTACATAACAAGCAAACTCTGAAATGGATTAATATCTACTGTTGAACAAGAAAAGCAACTGTAATGTATCAAATTATTCACGTGAACTTTTCTCTAATCACGCAATATAATGTGAAAATACATTTCTGATGGTTCATAGAAACATTAAAATTCTATTTGCAGCTTCTTTAATATGAATGTACACTTTGTAGTTACTGAACGTTCACTAAAAGGCAAATAACGGATCGTAATGCCGCCTGACAGGGAGAACGAAATGTAGAAATTGAATAAAATGGACATTGTCATCTTTAGATGACCTAGAGGAGCTAATCTAGACTCTTTGCTTACATTGTGTTATCAGGGAAGGCCCAATACAGAGATTGTCTTTGCTCCTATACTTATAAATGAAACAGGAAGTTGTGACATATAATTAAGTTTCTGGGCTGACCAATGAAAGCCCTTCTGCAGAATGTGGCTAACTTTATTCTATACACGTTGAAGCGAAGATTAGGAAATAATTCACAAGTGAATGAGCATATGTACTCCTATGTTGATGTGAATGATATTTTATGTATTTATTAGAATTTATGTTGATTTTTTTGTAAATATATGAATAGGTATTCGAAATGTATGCTGGGCAAGACAAGTCGAATATAAAACCTCGAACAATAAATAAATATAATGATGAAAGTACACTAGTATCGATTCCACGTCAAAAGGCAAGTACGCTAAGAGCACATTCGTCTATTGTGCATTTAGATTTCCATCTGCTACAAAGTTAAACACCGATTTACATGTGTGGTTGTTCTCTTTGCTTGCCTTTTGCTTTCACGATACCGTGAAAGCAAGCGAAAAGGCGTTGAAAGCTTCTGAGAAAAGCCGATTATACTAGGTCTACTTCTCTTGCAGACAAGATGGGCGTCGTCTTGTCTTTTCCACCCCTCTCTACCACACAACCTGCAACACAAAACTTACCACCCACCTTGTTCATTCACAGTAAAACATAATCTTATTCCTATACGTCACCACTAGAGAAAAAAATCGCTGAGGTGAGCAACAGGTAGACGAATAGGAGCGTCCGATGAACAAGTAATTGGTCGTGCAGACAAAACCTCACCCGCCTGTACACTCCTTTTCAGTGTTGGCAGATCAAGTCCTAGAAATTCCCTCACGCAACTCGAAATCTCACTTTTCATATTAAAATCCTTCAACATATTAAGAACTTGTTACAAATTGCCCTGAAGTTAAAGAAAATTCCCTCGACTTAACAACGTTGCACCTCCTGTGAAAATTGCCTGTCCAAAGATTTTCCCCCGCCACAACAAATCTTCCCGGATCATTTGTCATGGTTGCCATCCCTGATAGCTAAAACCAGCAGGGGGGAGAAATAACGCCGAAAAGCAACGACTTCTATTCCCCAAGCAGTGCTTGAGCAGTTAAACCTAACAGCCCAGGCGTTGTCTCGGAACACTTAAATTTACACATTTATATCTTCACCCTGCAGTGCAGACATACATATGAATGAATGACCCTTGCCGTGAAATACATACTACATTTAGGCGATTATTATGTAAATGTTGCCCATACATAATAGTCCCAAATGAGCACTGATCACGAAAAGGTGAGAACCTTTAATTGAGTGGTTTTCCTATCATTTTAAAAGATGTACAAAACTACAAATAATATGAATTCAATATCTAATACGCAACCTGATTGTAGTTTTACATCGCTCTAATATTCCACTAGATTAATCGGACGATGACGAACTGATAAAGTGTACTTGCCTTACCCGGATTCAAATTCAGGTTACCTGGATTTGTAGAACGTAATGTAACCCGTAACTCGATATCTAAACTGAATATCCAAAAGATATACATAACTATACTATATGTTAAAGATATATAAAGATCCATCTCAATTACAATGTTGGAAAAATTAACATATATTTAAGCATTCGCAAAATTTAAGAATATTATCCTCTTCTGCAGTTAGTGTCATATATTTCTTATAGTAATGCCAAAGACTCAAAGATGTCACTACATTTCCATATGGACTTATCTGAGGTGAGAGATGTTCGTTAAGCATTAAAAATAGCTTTTGTCTGCTACAAGTTTTATCATAAAATAACAATGCATTTCCCATAAGTCTTAAAATTGTTAAAGTAAGCATAGTAAAGAGTAAAACTGTGAGAGTTGTGATCTATACTTAGTCAGTTTGTTTGAATAATCCAAATCTATTCGATAATCGCCTATTTCATAACGATAAAGAAGGTTGCAGTCGTTTTATAGGTGAACAAGACTAAAAATCGTATTCATCGTCTCTCCTCTGGAATAATAAGAAAACAAAAACATGCACTAAAGAGACCGAAGACTTAGTATAAGAACAGTCAAGTAAAGGTATGTGCAAAATTAATTAATTACTCATGCACAAATTGATCCCAGTGTTGGCAGATCAAATCCTAGAAAATCCCTCACGAAACTCCGAAAACTCACTTTTCATATAAATGTCCTCGCACCATGTCTACACAAAGGATATTTTGACACTGGTCTAGCACACCTCGAGGATAATAAATAGCTGTTGCTGCTGCCACTTCAGCAGGTAGAAAAGCTATTGTGACTCGTAGGACGAGCAGTAAAATTAAGAGGGAAAGGTACAAATTGGCGTCAGGAAACGACTTACCTGTTGAATTGATGTCGTACCACAATCACGGAAAGGTTGTTGTCGTTAAATTGTAAATCTACGAAGACTTCAATGCTTGCGAACAAGGAGCAGACTTTCTAGAAGAAGTTTATAGCTGCTACACCTTTACTCTGTCATATTTAACCCGCCTTCCTCGTATATTGCATTCTTTACCTTCTTTTCAGATTCCGAAATTTATGTCCTGTTGGGCACGAGCCCCCAGGTTTTTACCTGACTTCTCAAGGGTTCCATTACTTTGCTCGAATGGTCGTCCGAGTAGGTGTGCCAGGCCGGAAATTGAAACGTTTTTCATTCTCTGTCGTGGCACGGTACTGTTGAAAAACAACAGTTTTACTCGCTGAAGCCTTGTAAACGTCTGACCTCGGTAAAACAGTGTGTCATAGTGGAAATCACTGTACATTTCTCTGCACTTGGCCTTGAACTCGTAAACTTGAAAAGCTCAAGTGTATCTTCCTTCAAGTATCCACACCTCTTGTTGCCGCACCTAGACAGTATTTTAATTGTACGCGCCCTGTCCACTAACGTTAAGCATACTCCATTCGATTCCGCAAGAAATTTTATTTGGGGCGTGTAGATAGTGAAATATACTTTGGAAACAGCAGCGTGCGAATTAAACTGAGTCAAAAGGGTAAGGTGAGCCAACCTCGTGACAAGCATACCCGTGAAATAATTCAATTCATGAACATGTAAAGCGTTCAGGTACAAACAAAGACTTTCCAAACTACAAAATTAAGAGCTTTAAGACCGATAATAGAAAAGCAGTAATGTTCAGATACGATGTTGTATGTTTATACACACCTACTCTTACCCTCACTCAACCGACTCATGGCCTCCCCATGGCGTAGTGGTAACATCATCGCCTTGTAAACAAGGGGTCCCGGTTTCAATACCCTGTGGGAGCACATGGCAGAGTGGTTCGGATTCCACTTTTAACTGTAGATCCAGTCCCGATTAGCCTTTCTGTGCACAAAGTGGACTTAACACAATCATTCAATCAACCGACTTATCAACGCACAGCACAAATCTCTCTAACTATACTCTATCCCGGGAATCTCTGGAGCGAGAGAAACGAAAGCAAATATCTGCGCAAGTAGTGACTCGAGAGGGCTCGACCAATGAACAAGTGCGAGGGAACAGGATTGCGTGGAGGGGGAAAAGCGGCTGCAGTTACCAGCCTTTGAAGCAGCGTGTATTGCTTCTTTCATCCCAATCGTTTTCTCCTTCTCTACCGCAATGCGCGCTCTTGTTCCAGAGATTACCAGGATAAAGCGGCATAGAAACATTAAGCATCCACTAAGGGATTTCCCGAAATTCAACTCCTAAGGGTAGAAATGGGGGTGTTTAACTTTCTGATGCTCATACAACCCAAACCCCTGAACTCGAAACATGAAAATATTTATAAACAAAAGTCCTCAACAGATGGCACTGTGTGCATTACACATCTAGATATGGTTATATTTTGCGGAGATTTGTATAAAAGGACTAATAAACACGCCCATTATTCTCTTGTATGCTAATTTCTGACACATACCGACATTGTACTGAGATAATGCTTCGTAATTATTGATAAGAATACTAATTTCTGGTACCAACTGATATTATACTAAACTAATGCTTCATAATTCAGTGCTACTCGTTCAATCTCAACATGGTTTGAATTGATATTGACGACTTGTTGTTAGGTTTTGGGTCTTGCTATCATCTGATGAACAAACATATACAGTGGCGCGGAGCAAGACAGTTTACTTTCTCTTGGTAGACAAAGCCTAGAGGCCATAGTGCGTGTCAAAAGTGGTGGGGGGGCACTAGCGAAACGGCGGGAGGGTCGGTAGTTACGTTTATTTAAAATTACAAACTTGAAATTGTTAATTTAACAGAAAGTTGCTGTGCCAAGTAACTTATAAATTTATCCCCTTACCATTTCTCAGAAACAAGCCGTTGTCTCTTGGTATTCTTATTGGCCTAGGTTGGCTTTTTTGCAACCTATGTGCGCATCCTTACAAAGATACCAAATCGGGGTGCACCGAACCTCAAGAGAGGAGGTAAAGTGGAAAGGCAGTCACATCAAAGACAAATTTCACACAGGGCCAGCATGGGAGAAGAGCACTCAAAAGTGACATTGAGTTAGAAACGTGGTCTAATACAAATTACAGACTCCTTTCCTGTTCCTTATCTACAACGAATCGCCAAGATCTTTTCCTCAGTTCATTCCGACGTGCTTCAGTGCTTTGTTCTTTCCTCTCCAAATGAGTCTTGAGAATCCAAGATAGACATCATCCTCCTGCAGAGTCTGCGATCTGCGAGATCTCTAGCATGAAGTATTTTAATTTAACAGGAGGTACAATGACTTCTCGTCACCAAGATGTGACCGCAGAACTCTACTTACACTGTTTCTTCAAGGGAAGTTGGTACAATAACTAAATTTTAGCTAAAATCTTTATTTTATATATATTTAAATATTTTCTACTTAACTCTTTTACGAACACTGCGTTCTTCTATTCTTTGCAATCCGAAATTCTGCTTTTACACATGGAGTTTGTGGACAGGTGATCAAAGAATCAAGTGTTTTGTGATGATGTTCGAAACAAATCGGGATAGGGATTAAAAAGAATGGACTGTCCGGACTAAATGCGCACAGCCGCCATGTAGCTTCACATTAAAATATTTTATACTTCGAGGGGGGCATGACCCCTTTACCCCCCTTGAGTCCTTTTGGGCAGACTGTTAAATTTTAACGGTAGAATACTGTAAATTGTACGGTAAATTCTAACAGTGTGCTCGGAAAATAACACAAATAAAATTACTAAATGCTCGTAGGCAATTTCACAGGAGGTGCAACGTTGTTAAGTCGAGGGAAATTTCTTTAACTTCAGGGCAATTTGTAACAAGTTCTTAATATGTTGGAAGATTTTAGTATGAAAAGTGAGATTTTGTGGTGGGATATAGTGGCTTACTGTTCACGTAGTGTTGCGAATTAAACCTTTTATTTGGAAAACGGGACGGGGGCGGGTTGCAAAAAAATGTCATTTTATACAGCGAGAATTGATTTATTTGATTTACTTTACTTCAAGTATTCTGTTTCAAAGCAACATTTTGAAATATAGATCTACTCAATTAGGCAGATGCTTAAGAAATGTGGCCGGAGCGTGGTGCTGATCACATCATCTCCACAGATGGTCGAAATTGTGAATATTTGGGCTCATAAATCTGGACATTCCATTCTTGGTTGCCTTCCATCAATGGTTATAAAACTAAAATTAACTAATATTAAAGACTGCAGACTTTTATAGCCTGCCTCTCTCCACAAACAATCCATTCTGTTATGCAAGAACGAAATCGCAAAATCGAAATTCTTGCAAAAACTGAAATATTGTGTTACTTTCATAGGTCGTACCCAGATGCGGATACTAGGAATACAAAGGTTCTAACACTACAAAGCATATTCTAAAATATTGCAGGAAGACATGGATCTGGTGTGATCTTCTCGGTCTCCGGAGAAGAACCAGTTTACCATCACAATGAAAGGCTTAGTGATGAATTCACACCCTTTGTTATACGTAACAGTTCAATTACCGAGCATTAAAACATAGTAAAATACGACCTGTAAGGATTAACAGAGAATGACCTCGGCTCCTGACTTCAGAGACATAGTTCATCCGAAACACAAGGTACCACAAGACGAAGAACAAAGAACGTCCCTCGACCTAAAGAGCGAATGAAATATGGAAGTGAGGGCTGTGTAAGCCCTTTTGGATCAAGAGATTATTTCGTCCACACTCGTTTGGATATGTTTACGATTTCATTACTTATACAGTCCGAAATGGTTGATGTTCCTCACTCGATTGTTTAGTCCAATTTTACAAACCTATAGAAATGATGCGTCGTTTTATTCATACACATCCTTCCGCTCTCATAGTAAACATTTTTTTTCTCTGAAGTGTTTATTCGTTTAGTAGGTAACCAATGAGGTTTCACTTACAGTTATGAGTTCGATCGAATAGACTACCGCAGGAATTAGCCATATTATTATTCCAAGAAGCGGTAAATAAAACTGACAATCTTTCATCCAATTATTTTTAAATGAAGCTTTATTGCTGCAGTTTCTTACTGTTTGCATGCGAATATTTTTCGAGTTTTGTCTGTTTTTCTGCTGCTAAAGATGTTGACGAAATCAATGAATGAATGATTTGATATTATTTTACTTCGCGTTTCTGCCACTTTTAGCTAATTGCGAAGATTAAGATGAATGATGATAAGATGCCATAGATGAAGGAACAAACACGTTTGGACAGCACACAGGTTCCATGAGTCCAAACGCCAGAGCCTCGTTAGTCTGTCCAGGGTGTATTGACGAAATCAAATCTCGTGATGTGGGGTATCATCCGTGATATACTTCTGACCCAGAGGTAGTTCAATTATATCATAAACATTACTACTGCAATACTATAAAAAAAGTTGAACAAACTCTATATTTTTACTGAATATTAAAATTTATTCAAATCATGCTTCCAACCTTGTGATATTTGAGGGCACCGGGTTGCTAAGCTCTAAAATTTTATGCGTCTCGTATACACACTTCATTGTATTCCTGAAATGGCAAAGCAAATTGTTCCAGGATTGAAGCTACCCATTGTTATATATATAACAAAGCTGAGTTCGACTCGCTGTGTGTTTTCAACACACTGAATCTTCTCGGGAAGAAAATTTAATTACCTTTGTTCAGTGTATGTGCTTTGAACATACTGGGGAAAAATCACTTTTCAAATATTTTCAGACCAGTCTCCAAGGCACAACTGCATCGGACAATGCGTCGAAGGTAGGAAACAAATAGACTCATTTATTAAACCCTCTGGCGGAATCATTCGGAACTCAACAGTTCAAAAAACCAACCCCATCTCTCGTTTTTTTTTTGAGGACAAAAGGAAGGAAAATTCAAATTCGCAAAGGTTATGTGTAGGTATTGACATTTTTTTATTCTTTCTTTCTGCCCGGATTGTACGCACAATGCGTCGTTGCTCAGTGTGTGTGGTGGCACGAGCAGACGGTTCATTCAAGGGATCGTAGACCACCTGCTTCCGGAGCCCTTGTGCTACACCTGTCATCAAGAATTCTTTTTTTGAGGGGAGACTGTTGAGCGACTTCCAGCACCTGAAGATCCTTGTCCGAGTTTTGACCGAGTGCTGCAATTGTGGAGCCAACTTTTGACAAAGCATGTTGTGTGCTGAACTCGCCAAAAATAACTTATTTTTATAATTGTATAGGTGTGTTTCACCTACATCACACACTGTTGTGGCTTCGTGCAGCCATGATTGAAGCCAGTTCTTGTAAGAATACGGAATTCAAGCGGGCGGGCAGGAGATAACAACACAGACATTGAAAACAAACGTGAAGATGTAACGGACGCTACCTTGTGGATATTTCCTTCCAAACGACAAATAAAATTGGTCGCAAACATGGCGGCTGTGCGCATCATGACGTCACATGAAACCCACCTTAGTTATATTCCTAGGTGGGATATAGTGGCTTACTGTTCACGTAGTGTTGCGAATTAAACCTTTTATTTGGAAAACGGGACGGGGGCGGGTTGCAAAAAAATGTCATTTTATACAGCGAGAATTGATTTATTTGATTTACTTTACTTCAAGTATTCTGTTTCAAAGCAACATTTTGAAATATAGATCTACTCAATTAGGCAGATGCTTAAGAAATGTGGCCGGAGCGTGGTGCTGATCACATCATCTCCACAGATGGTCGAAATTGTGAATATTTGGGCTCATACTTCCACCCCACTCCCTCCCCACAAAGTATATCTCTTGCGCGTGTAAAAATGCAAAGTACTTGTCAAAAAATTTCTTGTTTCAGCTATGCCTGCAATTGCTAGAGACTTGTCAGCCTCTAATAGGTAGATAGGAAGAGAGATCACACTGAAAGGAACACATGCGTTTAGGATCACGGACACCTTCAGACGAAGGCGTGAATTTTAACGTTCTCCGCACTAAAATCTAAATTGCCTAGACATGCGTAGGAACAGTCATCAACCGCCTTGGCGAGTCTCTGACTTCTTGTCACGCCCTCGCACAAAAAAATGATAATAAAAAAGAAGGCTTTAGCAGCCGCATGCCTTAAATGTAACAGGTTGAAGAACGGAACCACACTTTACCTCTGTACTGGATGTCATCCGCCGTATTTGATAGGGCAATAAAAGGCAAAGGATTTGAATGCCAAAACCGCGAACTGTTATCTGTAAAAGCCCACACAGATCTTCATTTCGCAGCGCAGCATCCCCCCAAGGAATGTCTCTGAAGGTTACTGACACAGATAATGGGGTAACTGTCCTATGGTAAACCATGGACGATTCCAGATTCAATCAGGGTGTTTTCCAGTGCAAAGGCAGTGCAATGGCAGGTTTACTAGAATACAATTTCAGAAATTAAGTTCAATGAAATTAAATCCCCACATAGCCACAGGTCTTCACATAAATGTAAAGTCATATGATCAAAATTTAAGGCTGCATGTGTATTGAGGGTTTAGCTTTCTCGCCGGTATGTACGGTTTATGTTTGGACAATGTGATATTTAGTGTAATTGATTGATTGCTTGATTGAATTGGTGCTTTAAGTCCACTTTATGCACAGCAAGGCCTATTCGGGACTGGACCTACAGTTTAAAGTGGGATCCGAACTACTATGTGCCTCCACCAGGTATCGAACCCGGGACCCTATGATTAAAAGGCGACGAATCTACCACTGCGTCATCTGGGAGGTATGGTAATATCTGCTATATATAAGTTTAGTATGTATAATGTACATAAGTTCTGCTTTCCTAAGCGAAATTCACAGCAAACAAACTCTAATATGCTATTTATTCGTGTAGCATGCAAGATAACCAAACGTATACCTTATTATGTTGGTTTTGAAAGGAGATAATGGGCAAAGCTTAATCCGAAAGAATGTGCAATTGAAGAAAAACCAGGACACAAGATAACTATTATATTTTAGGATGTTTGCGAACACAGTATGTGGTAAATTGTCTTGGGAAGCCTTAGTTCATAAAATGCATTCTGGACAGTGTGTTTTATGCAAACTTGCAAATGTTTCCAACATAACGTCATACGAAAATTTCCGACTGCAAAATTTTTTACGGTTCTAACTTAATGGGAAAAACTTAGTAAGAAGAACAAAGGTTCTTTTTGTAGTTTGGATCCACTTTATGCTCAGAGTGGCTATTTAATCGGGACTGGACCTACAGTTCAAAGTGGAATTCGAAAATGTTGTATTTACATTATGGTAACTTTAGTCACAATTTCTAACTCCATCTTTCAAACATTCATATATTCTATACACACACAAAGTTCCTTATTTACTGTGGTACGAAACCAAACATTTGAACCGTCCCAGCATCGAAAGATCAGCCGGTGCTTATAGGCACCACTGTCCCATACAGCCTGTGACAGAATTACAGACAATCCGTACACCGAAGCGTACAAAACGTGAGCTTCAAATAGCTTCTACTAAGTCTGTAGGAGCGATGACAAAAAACAACACCAGTAGCAGGTCGTTGGCCTCCGTGGCCATCATCTGGGAAGATAGATCGGCGATTGGAGACGTACGATAAAGGTCAAGATTACGGTTCGCGCTGCCTTATTTTTTTTCTCTCTCTCAGACTCTATAATCATGCGACTGGCTCCGCGTAGGAGTGGCGATCTAATTATGCTTCTATTTGTAGCCCTGTGAGCTGATTTGCTGAATATTAAGTAGGATCCCAGCAATTTAACATACAATGTTAAACCAAGGCAAAATGTTGTTGTGTTACGAGTGATTCCACTCCATCGTGCCGACCTCCGAGGCAGGGTAGTTACGACGCCTGGAGTCTCGGGATTGAATCCGTTCCTCAGCTATGGTGTTCTTTGTGAGTGTCCCTTGGTCGATTTCATCATATCACCATTCATCCTCATCGTCGCGAGTGGCGGAAAAGCGACGCTATGTAACAAAAATCGAATCAAAATCCACTCCACTCGTGGACCTAGACAGAGAACCTCTGGAAAATCGAGATGGGACTATGCCTTAAGTGTCCGACAGTCTCGTTCTGGTTCGATACTTCATGATATTCGAAAAATTAACAAAACAAAAAAAATCTCACCAAAAAGTATTACCTATTTTAAGAGCCCTAAACCTAAAATGCCTAAGAACGAGAACATTTATCGTGACGTCAATAGACGAAGGTGCTCAATACAGTGTGTGATAAGTGAGGACTATCCCCTACCCAATCGAAATCCTGTTGGCAGTGAGGTTTGGCAGATTGTTCCTCGGGCAAGGCAACAAGCTCATGAAGCGTTCAAGACACGAAAATGTAGTAGCATCACCCCGAGGAACAATCGTTAGGTGCAAGGGCAAGTTGCAAATTGCATGTGAGAATTGGCAAGGAGAGAGAGACCTGGCTGAGCGATCAAAAATCCCACCCAACAGGGACTACATAATGAGACAGGCAGGAGGTCAACGTCTCCTTTACATCTGTATCAGCCAACAGGCGACCGAACCGTTCGAGGAAACAGCAACACTGGAAGCTTTCTTGCATTCATTTCTGGCTCACTTTGTTCAGCAGCGTGTGACTTGACTCGCCGAACCAAAACAAATGAGCGAAAGACCAGCAGCGCAAAAAAAGAAACAAGAATGAAGACAGCACAAAACTCATATTGTCAAAGACTTGTCGTTTCTTGTTATTGCAGTTCTTCCCGTCGTAAAGCAGACGAGACGATAACATATAAAGTCAGGCTGTGAAAAGTGGTGTATTAGCAGAAAGCCTCGTGAAGTAACAAAG
Source organism: Lepisma saccharinum (assembly GCF_977018435.1). Taxonomy (NCBI): domain Eukaryota; kingdom Metazoa; phylum Arthropoda; class Insecta; order Zygentoma; family Lepismatidae; genus Lepisma; species Lepisma saccharinum. Next base: position 31,171,485 of record NC_139239.1, on the reverse strand, counting down.
TTACTATCGGTTAAATTGAGCTAATAATTGTGAAAATGTTGTGGTTCAGCAGATTGCGTACACAAAAGCATTAAAAATATAATTGAATTACTTTTCCACAGAGAAATATATAGCCATATGCGGTCAACAAGAAACTTGAAACAGAATGTATATAATAAACGCTTGCATAGAATAATAGTTTGATCTCAGAAGCACCAATAAACTTCAATTGTGCATTTCCGAATCTTTAGGATATTCACGAAGATCAGGATGAATGGCCATTGGATGAAACGTGAAGCCATTGTTGGCATAACCATACAAATAGACTCGAAAAGTCTACAGTATCATACACTTATCAATATCTAAAGAACTAATATGTGTACTATCATGAAACTTCACGAGGAAAAAGCTTTCAGTGCAGCAGTCCTATAGACACCTTTTTTAAAAGGTAAGCTAAACACAAAAGCAATAGGATAGTCCATATATCTTCACTACCTACAAATTGTGTGCCAACATAATATTTGTGTAAACATTTTATATTATCAAGTCTAACCTTTGTAATTTTGCATGTTTTTTTGTCTTCATTTTACCCCTTATAATCTTGACCATGACAAGATGACATACATGAAAGGACAATCTAATTGGAACATTCATGAGAGCCCAAAACCCAACACTTATGCGTTTTATGGGAACCACTGATGTGTGCCACTTTTGAGAATTTACAAGCTGATACCGTTAATACGCTATGGAAGAGACACTTCCATATGGCAATGACCCACATTAATATATCTGCATGTGATTTTTTTAAAGTTTATTATGGTAATTTTCCATCGCTGCTTAGCCTTTCTGGATTAATCTCTATGATGATGATGAATAGACAAAATAAAGTGAGCACAATAATATTATATAACAATAAAAGTGTACTGCTGCTTCATTCAAATTAAGGTCTTGTAGAGGTAAAGTTTCCCCATGGACATTTCAACAAGCCATGGAGGCTTGGAGGTACACAATGGCCGCCTATGTCTGCCCCCCTCTCAGGGTTGCCCCCAGGTACCCATTTTATTAGAGGCTGGGTGAATCCCAGAGCTGTCTTATGCAGGGACAGGGTTCCAACTTAGATCGTCCAACGCAAGAAGCGAATCCGGGTCGCCCGTGTGCCGGTCAGACGTCCTACCAACTGGACCACTTCGCCTTAAAAACAGTACATGTTTAAATTCATGAGTATTTGAGAAAATTACTTTAGTATTTCGTAAGACCTTTCCCACGCCATCACTTGTTCGAATGCGTTATTAAAAAATTGCATTTCTGTGGTCACAAATGACGTTTGACTCATTGGATATGGACAGCTCGACCATCAACAACAGGGTTTTCCTTGCAAATAAAAAAGGGGGAAGCGAACAGCAATGTAAAAACAAATGAATCAGCGATACAAACAACGCTGAATCCAGTTTAACAAACCACCAAAGAAACCTTCGACAGGGCGCCTAGATCTGACAAATCGCTACAAGAACAGCCAGCAAGCACCTGACACGGTCCGCTGTCACGGATGAGAAGCCGAGCCTACTCGACCAGGTTCAAGTTTATCAAGCCCCACCCATCTTCGTTAAAGGCTCTTGCGCTCGCATCAGGCCGGCTGGTCTCTTCATTGCCTTGGATCCTCTGGTTTCCCCAGGCCACTAAGAGATAGGGGGAGAAGAGACGGCATAACGTGAACTGGCAAATGATAGCCTTCCTTGTCTCTGGCTTACACACATACTATATTCATCACGAACAAAAAAACGCCAGTCTTGTTCCTGCTTTTTTGTTACAGGCATGACCTGCAAAAAGAAGAGGGAAACAACGAGATGAAGTGAAGCCTGAGTTGAGACTTATGTAAATTATGGTCTTGCAGATCGCCCGTTGCGTGAGTCATCTAATGTTTCATAATTGCTTTTGTTCCACCACAAGCCTGTCGCTAACTTTCTAAATTTACATTGTTTCACTTATTTTTAAAATTGTGTCAAGTGTATGGTTCGTTTCTTCTTCCTGTAGTTGCTGGAGAGGCAACTTAGAAAAATATCTGAAGCTTCTTAAAATCCACAGACAAACCTTCTCCGTGGCGGAGTGTTCAGCGTAAAGCGCTACTAAGCCAGAGATCCTAGGTTCAAAACCTGGTCGGGCATAGACGTACATGTATCATTGTGTTTATTCCACACACACGTTAGCCTGTAATTATAAATTCTGGAACAGACTTTTGAATACTGAACCAAAAAAACTTTTTGCCTGATCTTAAATCCCTAAACTTCTACCGAATCGAGAAACCTTTACAGAGGCTTTTGAAACTGGGAACATTCACAGGATCTTGAAGCTGTTAACATTTACAGGCTCCCGAGCTTGGTGGCATTTATGGAACCCCGAGGCCGATAACTTTTACAGGATCGTGAGGCCGGTAAACTTCACAGGGTTCTGAGGTCGTTAGCTCTTACAGGATCTTAGAGACAGTAATATGTATCAACTCTTCAATCCAGAAGCATTTGCATAATATGGAATCGAAACGCATTACGATTCAATGTCGAACGTTCGAAATTTTGAATTGGTAGTTTCCTTCTAAGTGGAAGTCCAAGGTAAGCTTTGACTCGCCATTTCACCTATCTTCTTGTATTTACTTATAAACAGTGGCGACGATTAGGGGAGCTTCTTGCTACTTTTGCCTCCGCACTGTGACTTCGTCTACTAAGGAAATTAAACTGTCCTTGCCCCGCAATTTTGAAATCCAATCGCGGCTCCTGCTCATAAATTATCATTTTGAATTTCATTCGGAATTCCGTTTACAATTAATACTGAGTAGATAAATAAGGATACTAATGAGTTACATAGCATACCACTCACAATCCATAACACATACAAGCAGTTGTTAGCTTGCGTTCGATGACCAGTGATATAAATATTGTTCTTAATATTTAACGAAGTTGGCTTTGTTGTTTAAACAAATTAAAATGCAGCTGGATAACATGTAGACCTAGCTTAGCTCTGTAAGTATAGTTACTGCCATAGTTCCTGTTAAACTTCCAACGTGATAAATATAAATATGAATGAAAAGCAAATATATGAAGCATACATACTTCTTAGCCTCCAATGCGCTTCATTCAATAAATCCTAAAATTGTTGAACATGAACCCAAGATCAAAATCTTTCAATCTCGACAGAATATCGACGAACCTAGCTTCAAGATTGCTGCGTCAAGGTTGCGTTGGTTAATTTGCTAACATCCAAGTGGTGAGTGCAAGGGGAAGAAATTACGGGCATGCCTTGTTATCAAAATTGCCTCACGTAGACAGTACGTGCCCCACAATCGAGACGTTCGCTGTGAAAAAGAGAGAGGGAGAGGACCTTTGTTCCAGAAGATGACCGAAGTATTCCTTAGCCATTCACCACGACGCTGAAAAATGATACCTTCTCAGCCCAGAAAGACGTTGACATAAACACTGAGGAAAGCACAAAAAAAGGAAAGGGAATGATGAGTGCTACACTACAAGCAGAAGAGTCACAGTCTAAGGATGGCCGTCGATATATCTTGTAGTTTCTCACAAGAGTACCAAGTACGAACTACAAGTGCCTTTTCCTTCAGAATTAAGCCAAGGAACTAATCAGTCCAGATTTAAAAGAATATCCAGGAAAGTTGTAGTTTAATATTCAGGAACAATGAAACTTCTGAATTAGCAGTTTACTGATTATAAATGTAAATAGAATGAACATAAAACAATACAGAAAGGAATTAGTATAACAGAAAGCAACAAATAAAAATGAAGTTGTCAATTATTCATTACCAATCTAGGTTACATTCATTATTAGAAGATTACCTGAGGTTTTATATTGGACAGCAGCAGAATGGGCTATACTGCACAATCGACCCTTGTGTTTTACAGTTTCGCAGTCAAAAAAAATATGTTCACTCGTAGTACTCATTTCGTGCTTCGATTTGGCGCTGTGCATTTTTCAATTAGAAGTTCCTGCTCTATGAAATAATATAAACTTTCTTACATTACTTACCATAGGAGCTTTCCTTTATCATATTTCCATGTTGTAAACACGCAGTATTGCCAGGTCGAACTTTGGTTTTTAACTTGGATATGTATGCGAATTTCCACTAGAATTTAACTTTCTTTATTTCGTGTTTTCATCCGTATTTATGATTTTCATTATATTTTTGGATATTGAAATTCTATTTTTTAATAGCTGTAAATTATATTCGTTAATTAAAATTGTTTTTCTTCAATTTCTTTGGGAAATATATGGTTCTTGGTGATTTTATTGTTCAAGGTTGTCAAATCGTTGTGCTATAAGGGAGACCCTGACTTCATTTGTCTCCCTTATCGCACAAAGTAAGGACAACCTTGTCTTGTGACGTCACTCGAGGAATGCCTACGTTGTTAGGTTAGGTTCTCTTAGCATAAATACACTATAAATGTATTATTTATGCGAAGATAACTAAACCCAACAAGCCTAAAATAACAAATTAGGTATCTAGCCTTACATCTGCACATAAATTAGGCTCATTATGTTTCATTTATAATGGAGGTGCCAGAAACGTTTTACTAACTTTTTTTCCACTTCCAATTGTTTCCTCATCCTAAATCCTACATTTCTGGAATCCTTGATTCATACCCTTTCCAACGATGTATGATACATGTTTCTATTAGGAAGGGTCGATTCGACATCCTTACCGGAAATACAAGAAATACAGTGCCATATTACCAAATAGGCAGAGTAGGAACCGGCGTATAGGCCCCACAACAATGGTAAATGATGATATTGATTTGATACTGAAAGACTATTACAATCAAAGTTTCTTAAATTGTTTCCAAATAATCAACTCAAAGAAATGAAAACTCTACATTAAAGATCCTACATAGAAAACACTGCATTAATGTAATGTTCTCATTAACAACTTCAAGTACATATTTACATCATAGACATGAGGTTCACATTACAGTTTGCCTCTTAAAAGCTCATCTTCTGTCAGCTGTTAGTTTGTAAAACATTTTGGTGGAACCTGCGTACGTGTAATGTTCAGTAGTGATGACCATCTACATGGTGTAATATTGTTAACACTAATTGTTAATGTTTGTCTTGTGTAATGAGATTTGTTTATTAAAGTTGTTTGTTGGTAATATTAAAAACTCATTAGGTGATAGTTTGGAAGGGGGAGGCCCGAGATTTCGACTGCTTAGGGGATTCCAGAGGGTTAAATCCGGCACTGTCTTTATTTGCGTGTGATTTTCTTATTTCAATTCACTTTATCATTGTGCAAAAATACAGTTGTTTTAACTAAACAGTAATTTGTACAGTGATACAAAACGATGCAACAATGGAAGCGAAACTGCTTCATAAAAGAAAACTCCAAGTATAAAAAAGTGGTGATATACATGTAAAGAGTATTGTTAAATACGGCATTGCATAATTTATATTAATCCAAACCAAACGCTCGTCGTAGTTTATTCATTCATTGATTGATTTGTAATAATAAATTCTTAAGTGAAATGTAATGAACCAAACCGATTGCATCATATGCGTCAATACATTCCATTTATCTGGGTTACCCGAGCAGTCTGTTTACGCACTACACACGCACAGTGCACACATACGACACAAGACACGTTAATAATATGCATTCCACGCTATTTTTTTTCCAGCTTGTAAATGGAACACTCATAGCCTTGAGAGACCCAAGCGGTTGTGCGTGGCAGCCAGCATGTAAACATTAGCAACGTTTCTGGACGAAACGAATTTTAGAATCTATGATGAAAAACGTGATATATCATGCAACACGAACTGTCAACGTTTATATAACACAAGGCATGGGTGGGTGGCCTTGATAACTTGTTGCAAATGCAAAATCAGAACGTTCGTGACAAACATGTCCATTTGTTACCATTTGAGCCGATTATTCCCTGCTGCAAGGGAAAAAGTACATTCAGAACATTCATTTGCAGGATTAGTTCAACCAAGATACAGACTGTTAGTTGCGCAGGAACAGGGGAAGATACAGATGTACATTGAACACCCACAAATTTTTAGAGGTGCCTAAAGTAACCCCTCCCCCCATTAAGATATCAATCCACATTGTACGTACCTCCTAAATTTTGTTTAACAAGTGCAAATAGTTAGGAGTAGATTTTAGTAACATAAAACATCTCTTCGCCAGGTCGTCTCCAAAAAGCCTGCAATTCCCATTAAGAAATATTGTTTACATTTAAAAAAATATATAAATATAGATGAAAAGATTCTTTCAACCTGAAGATGAGAGTGGCGTTAGCTCAAAAAAGCTTGAAATTTTTTCCTCTGGTCGATAGCCTGAGAGAATCTTTACATTATTCGTCAACAGGAAAGCTTCAAAGCTTACATCAATACACATATCTCGAAAAGATGCAATTCACATTTGGAAACATTATTCACATATTTAAAATATGCTGTCATATTTTCAACATAATAATTTTTGTGCAAGATATTTCAAGAAAACGTAATTTCCGAAACGCAAGAAGACTGAGAACACATTCTCAGCTCATTTGAATCCTAAAGAAGTCAAAAAGTCAAGAACAGAGAATATGCTCTCTAGTGTAATTTGTTCAGAGGTTATACCAGTATACTTGAAAAAGCAATTTTCACACTATGCATAGTGTTCTGGAAGCATACATATTTCGCAGAAGCATCCGTGACTAGACAATATTTTAAGTATTTTGCTGCTTCTCTTGCCTTTCTCCATGCTTGCCTGTCATTTCGCAAGTAGTTTTTCTGTCAGCTTGTTCCGATTTCCAACTATCCTCTTTCCAAACATGTCCGAATCATTTCAACTGTTTCGACTTTTAAAACATTCATTATTGTGTCCTGCACGTTCATCTTCTCTCTACTCGAATTATTTCTTCTTCTTCTTCTTTTCTTGAGGTTCTTGTAGAGCTAGTCCAAAAATACATTTCTGTTGACCATAAGTTTGGTTCAGTGTGATTTAGTTTCAAATGCCACACTTCTGCTACTATTGCATTGAAAATGCTGGATTTTGTGAGACCCGTTATGTTGCTTTGCCACAGGTCAAATGGGGCCTCCTCGATGGCGCAGTGATAGCGTCGTCGCCTTGCAATCAAGGAGTCCAGGGTTCAATGCCGAGGCACATAGTGGTTCAGATCACACTTCAAACTGTAGGTACATTCACGATTAGCCTTACTGTGCATAAAATGGGCTCAAAATACAAACTCATTTAAATCACACGTCAAATCTTACGAACTTGCCACCAATGGTCACATATGCTGGGTAACTATTTGACACATTTTTTTCATATTCGTAAATGTTGGTTTACATCTCCGCGTATGTTTAGCCTGCAACAGTGGCGATTTATAGCCAGTATCAATAAAACTTTCACTGAGGTAGAGGAAAAACTGTTTTCGTTTCTCGCTTGCCAGTTCAAAACAAGCTGTTTTGCCCTGACATAAAAAATCCCCATTCCCTCTCATTACAAGTCCCTCCAGCATTAGACATCTGTTTTACCCTTAAGAGATTCCATACGAAGTGGAGAAGGATGTAGCTTGTTATGCTGAATAATGGAAGATTTCTATTATTTTGACGCGAGGGTCCGAATAAAAGAGAAGGATGGAGCTCACCAAATCTCTACAGGTGCCCCGAGAGGGGAGAGAGAAAATGTAAACAAATGGAGACCCTTCCTATGCAATTTTAAACTCTTATGGAGGTCCAAACAATATTTGCACCGTCTGGCGTAGAAATGGAAGCTTCCTTAAGCAGGGTTTAGCGAATGGAAGGAAAAACATCCGATTTCTTTGAGCCGAGGGAGAAGAGGCGAGAGAATACAAGGTCATAAATTATGCACTTGCATTCAGAGAAGAGGGCGTTTGCTTATAAGCTGGAAAACGTATCAGAGGAAATGTAAAAGTAAGACAAAAAGAAATACCTGGGTTATTTCCTAATTTTTTTTCCAGGCAAAGGAAGGGAGTCTGATGGAAAATTAGTGAATTTGGAGGAAGAGCATTTGTCTGGTAGTTGTATTACGCATCTAGACCAGGGGTGATTTCCTTTATTTTTGAAGTCAGTGTTGGGAAGAGCTGTGAAGCCGCATGTGTATGAGCGTTAGGCCAATTAAACAACCCATGTCCTTTCATCTTTCCTCAGTTTCTATATTTCTAACTTCTCTCACCTTCTCTCCTTTTTTCGTTTTACCCCCACGTTCCCTCTTTCTGCCTTCCTGTCTATTTATTTTTCCCTCATTTACCTACTTCTGTTTCTGTTCCGTTATTTCATTTCTTCCTTCTTCCTTTGTTTCTCCTTCCTTTTGTGTATTTCTACTTATTTATCTATATTTCTTCTCTATTCTCTTCTTGCTCCCTTTTCTATCTTTCTTTCTTTCCTCCTACTTTTGTTTCTGATTCTTGAATTCATTCTCTCTCAGTTCCTCTTTCCTTTTCTCTCTCTTTGTCCAATTATTTCTCCTTTATTCCTCTTCAGATTCTTTATTTCTTCCTTCCTCTGTATATTTTTGTTTTCTTTCTTTCCCTGTTCCTCTTTCCTTTTCTCTGTTCCCCTGTTTCTCTACCTATTTCTTCCTCAGTTTCTTTAATTCTCCCTTTCTCTGTTTATGCAATTCTTTTTTTACTAATTTTTATTCTTTCCCTACTCTAAACGAATCTGAAAATTTCTCATGTACACAGTGTAAGTTATATGGGTGGGCAAAGGCTATTTCATAGGGGAGTGAGAGCTGTAGCCTCTGCTGTAATGGAACGCAGTCTCTGTGGCACAGTAGTTAGCATACAGTGTTATGAAACCAGGGCTTCCGTCTTTGAATCCTGAATAAGGCATAAGTGTTTGATCATTTATTTCAACAAATTTTAATTATCAGCAACAGAAAACTAACACCCCCCCCCACACACACACACCAGGAGCGTATATTCGAGGCTAGCTAGGATATCTGCGAAGACTGAAAACTAGAAGTAGAATATAGAAGAAAAATCTATTATATATATCTATAATCTATTGGCAACCTAGCCGCCGTTCGCATTGCAACGATACTTCCTTGAAGACTCCGTGAACGAGCAAAATGTGCGTATACACTGTGTTCAGGTCCTCCTCCTTCCATAGCCATGTGTCATTGTGAGATAGCCCATATCTTTGACTTAGCATACGCCACTGACACACACACACACACACACACACATGATGGACTAGTTTCCATGAACAGTATCTACTCTTTCTGGTTGTTGCTTACCCTCCCAACCTAATATCTGTGCACTTAGTATTACTAAAGAAAGTCATTGCCACAGACTGTTAATTTTCTCTCCCCCTTCCCCCCCAAAAAAGATTTTACGCTCAAACTTCCACTTCAATCGCAAGTGCCTCTTGAGTTGAGACTTCGTACGCACGTTTCGGTATGGTGCATGCAAATATTAACTCGGGCGATCGTGGAAATTCCTCGCTTTTGAAGAAAAATAGACGGCGAAGAGCAATTGACACTGCGTCTGTTTTTGCAAAGTCCAACAGCTTCTCGTTCGGGACTAAAATCAACAAGGGCACCCACATGAAGGTAAACACTCTCAGAACTTGTGGATTGGGAACCGATATGTACTCAAGCTCGTCCAGAAAATCAGAACATTTCATGAGTTTTGCTGGTATTAAGACACGCCAGTTCCATAAAATGATTGTACTTGTTTTTGACACCCAGATAGATTTTATAGGCAGTGTAGGCGCTCATGGAGAGTCAAACTTGCGCCTACCCCTTTCCTAACTGTAAAGTAACTCTAAATTCTGTTAGTACTTACTTAAAAAGGTAACCGAGTGATAGTTACTCATTTAAAAAAGTAACTAGTTGCAATTACAGTTAAGCATTTCAAAAAGTAGCTAGTTACAGCTACCTTTAGAATTCACGGCAATACCTCCAAACATTCTGTATGATATTTAAAAACAAGTTCATTAAAGTATCTGGCTTATTCAGACATATGCTGTATCCAGATATCTACCTGGATATTTATAAATAAATGAATAACATGTCTTGTTTATCTATTTTCAAAGGTGAACCATGATTGGCAACTGTGAACCTGTTCATCATTGTTCGGGGCAAAAAGTAGTTTATCCAACCTATCGTCGAAACGGGGCGTGAAACAGTCCCTTCATGATTTCGCGCACGTTTGTGAGGTGACGGGTGTCCCAGAAGTCTTTCCCTGATTACACACTTTATTCATATCCGCTATATGTAAGGTAGAGATGTGAGAGTGGTGCCAAAATGTTAGAAAACTAACCAATTTTTTTTGTTCCAGGTTTCAGTAACGTGGCTGTAGTGTAGCAGTGTCAGTGCCCAGGAAACCGGAAATGTTCACAAATCAGGAAAAAGCTCAGTGTGTCCCTTGGTAACATTAGGCAACAAAAGCCTGTACAATTTGCACTTTGTATGCACGAAAAAATAAACGTTTGTGTAAGATATCATAAAGATAACTTTTTGGCTGATGTTTTACGTTGTTTGAAAACGCTGAGGTTGATGGTTCGGCCACTTCTCGGTAAGTCAGCAACAGATTCTGTGGTCTTGAACTTGTCATACCACGACTTAATGCTCTCGAGATCGGGCGGTATCTTTCCATAAGTTGTTTGAAAGTTCCTCTGCACTGTTATTGGTGACCGGGTCTCATGACACACTGAGATTTTTCCTGATTTGTGAACATTTCCTGTTTTCTGGGCACTGACACTGCTACACTACACCCACGTTACTGAAACCTGGAACAAAAGAACTTGGTTAGTTTTCCAACATTTTGGCACCACTTTCACATCTTTACATTGCATACAGCGGATATGAATAAAGTTTGTAATCAGGGAAAAACTTCTGGGACACCCGGTATATACATAGACGATACAAAATTGCACTTCGAGAGAGAGAGAGACGAGACAGCACATAACTTGAGACGACATCGAGAACGAGACCCCCTCACATACGAGACAAGAAGACCTCAATGGCCTAGTGCTATCGTCGTCGTCTTGTAATCAAGTCCCGGGTTAGACTACCGGTGGAAAAACATTGTGTAGTGGTTCGGATCTTACTTTAAACTTCAGGTTCAGTCCCGATTAACCTTTCTGTGCATAAAGCGCTTTAAAAACTCAGTTGCAGCTATCTTTTCTTTGACAAATAAATCAGAAAAGAGAAATCTCTCAACGTTATTCCAGAGACCATCAGCAACTACAGCGATTCCTGACATCCGCCTTCCAACCTACCAAGTTTTGCCTTTGAAATGTGCACAGAGGCAAAGCTGAGCTGATTATTATGACAGACGCAAAGAGGGTCCTCAGACGTGAAAGCATCTGGTATTGTCTTTTCTTTCAGTTGCCAATGACGTGGAAACGACACCGCCCACGCGCAAGCCCAGAATCAGCAAACGAACCCTTGAATATTCCTGTCGAGACAAGCAGGCAAAAAACCTTCACGGCCACACTTCCAATCTTCAGGCTGTTCTTTGCATTGGACACAACGTTACTGTCAGAAAATATACAGGACATCTTGTCTTTTCCATGTCCGTTCTATAGCACAAACATTCAAGATTTTATTTTCGTTATGATCTACAGAAGCCGACTGGTTATTTGTTGCGAGTCGGTACATGATGATTCATGCAATAAGGTAGAAATAATTCCAAGATAAAAACATTTATAGGTAATGCACAGAATTGTCATAATTTTAAGAAAATTATTTTTAAGACTTAAACACATTGAAAAACAGTTTACAACAAGAGTTAATTTCACCATTTAATTAACTAATGTTGATTTTATCATTGCTGTGGAATGACGAATTCCTTTACATTGTGTGGTTTTAAAGACAAACTGTCTTTTTATCCTATTAGGTACCTTCTGTACAGATTTTTTAACCAAACTTAAATCAATGCTCGGAATAGAACATGAACTTTATATAATATTTAACACACCAATCCACTATTTTAGTGATCACAGAAATGTGTTTGAACATAGTCAGCTTCTCTTCCAATTATGGAATATGAGCTTAACGATTTAAAACTAAAACTTCCAAGAAGCAAGAAGATACGTCTGTACAAGTGTGAGTACAATTTCCTTCCATGTGCATAGGAAAGTTACACATATCTTTGTAAATGAGCAATCAGAGTTAAATTGGTTAAGTCACGTGAGTTGGTGAGCATACTACTAAAACAATTACTGAGTATATGCGTGTATAAATATATGTGCAGTGTCTTTTCAGTTGAAACTATGAATTGCATTGTTTCTTTTTAAAATATAAACATTTGAACATGAGGATGAAGAAAATCGCAAAAACAATGTATCTTTCACGTAATAAAAAGTCCACCATGCTATTTTTGTTTTCGCTATAAACTAGGAATCACTTATGGATTATATAGGCGAAGTTAGTAAACGAGTTAGTAAAAGAAGTATAACGTGATTTACGATACGTCAAAAAAAGTAAAATAATTCTGTGTAGCTTATTCACTGGCACACTTAGCCATAGACATTTATTACCAGATCGACAATGTAGAGGTAATTGAATTCACACATAACTGGTGGTAATGGGGAAATGGTGTTAATGCATTTCGAATCAATAGCACCATCCCTGAGCCACTAAGCTCGCTGCCATGTTATCATCTTTTCGGGTAAGTATATTGCAGATCGGGTTGACCAATAGAAAACGAATCTAACAATTCCTAATATAAAAGTAAAGATACAGAGACATGTTGAGTGAACACGAAATCGACTATAGGGACAGCAAAATGAACACAGATCGACAGCTGAAGCTGAATCGTAGATAACTACAGGGTGCTGCCATGGTTAGGTTTTCGGTATACGTTATAGATAGAGCCTCAATATGAGTGTTGAGGGAATTGGAATGTGAATTCTCCGTAGCCCACGAAAGGAGGGGCAAGGTAAGGGAAAATGATTAAAGCCATTTGCTCATGAAGCTGTAAGCTGCCTCAAATCGCTCCAATCGCAATAACGAAGCATGCTGTGCATTTTTCTCGTGGGTGATCCAATGAGCAAGCTCTTATCCATACAAAGTTCGTGGTTGTCGAGACCTCGAATTCAATTTGTTTCAATATAGATTTATTAGTTTTCAGTATCTATGACATGACACATGCAGTCATTCACTTGTCAACTGACTTGTCTACCCGCCACTAGATGGTTCTTTTGAGACAAGCAAACACTATATGCGCACTTTTCCGTCCTGGCGTGGACTCTTGGTCTGACTACCACACGATACTCAATTCTACAATAAACTCGATCGGCGTCCGGCGAAGACATTATGTACTAATTCATCACATCAATAGACTGTATGGCTCGTTGAAGAATTAACAACTGTATGAAACCCACCAGCAACACTCAACAGCATTTCATACTTCTACATTCTATAACCTTTTATGCTAATCTATGGATTTCACTTACCTGTATTTCCTGTATTAGTTCCTGCTCGTCCAGTAGGACTATCTTGCAGTGATAATTTTGAATCTTCTTTCCGAAACACCTCATGGTGTAAGGAAGAGCAGGCGCTTTGGTTGTTCAAACGTCCGCCGCCAGTCCCCTCTGAGACCTGAGAGTCACTGGGCTTTTGCGAGAAATTTAATCACACCATCTTGAACCTCCTGGAAAACAGAAAAAGAAGGAAAACTGAACAAAGTTCTGAAAGAAGATCCTACTGAAAAAAAAAGGATTAGTAGATACAAGGCATTGATCGAAAACTATGACCACCTTGCTGGCCGAGCGTATTGTATGGTTGACTTGTGATCACGATACCTAACGTTTCGGGTTAGAGTCCCGGCCCCCGCTCACACAAAACCCAAAACTGTTAACATAAATATGTTGACTCCAGTGACACATTAAAGTTTAATTTCAGTGGACCTAGTCATCAGCGTAACTTTGGTGGAGCAGAATGTGAACTTCAGGCTCCAGAAGTTTGAAAAAATCCCTCTAACATATAAATTTTAATAAACCTGCAAATTTTGGGGCGACGAGTGCCCTCCTTGCCCCCGCCAACGTACGCCTATGAATCTAGGTTCTGACTCCTTCTATTTCATCAATTAACTATTCAACGTAATCGTTGAGACATGTTCTGTGACTCTGTTTATAATAATGTGCAAGGGAAAATGTAACCATATAGTATGTTGAGCTTCAGCTTTAGAGCAGTTCAGATGGAAACTGGTTAGGTTATACTCAAAACAAAGAGCTGCAATTTCGTTTCCAGTTATAACTGATTCTATCTCGTTACATGTGCAGATAAAATTCGCACCCTCAAAATTGTAAACTACTTGAAAAACACTACAACAATAGTACCTTACCCCTGGCGACAGCAGCAATATCCTGGAATCCCCTTTAAGCATCCGCTGTGTCAAGCGAATATTGACCTACTCCGAGACATTGCAATATTCGTTTTCCTTGGGTTTTCGTGACGACAGCGATTCCCTTGCGGGAAAATTTCGACATTAGTTAAAGCAGTGGTATTTTCTTGGCGTCACTCCCCCTCCTCCCTTTATCTTCGTCTACTTTTTTCCTTCACCCCTCCCCTTTTACATTATCCAGCACACACGAATATTTCTGGATGCCTCCTTTTGCAGCAATTACTGGAACTCGTTTCTGTACAAGGTTTTTATTTTTACCTCAGGGCGTCGTAGGGTTCAAAAGACTTTTCGAAAGAAAAAAAGTTCGCTAACTGAAGTCTCCTTTTTTGGTCCGTCATTGACAGGGACGTGGATAAATCCGAAGACATAAATTCTCACAGTCATTAAGAAATTTACTCCAAAGATGAGTTGATAAAAGTAGACGAACTGTCGAAATGACAATAGCCTCTTGCTAACATAGCTTTGTAGAATCTTACCCACAAATGTGCAGTCATTGCCTTCGACAAATGCAAGGTGAGCTGTCATCCAAGAATTGCATGTGCTCACATATATAACGTTCGCTAACAAGATGAATTTCTGAAATGTCCACTTTGTTCATCACCGACAAAATCCTTGAAAAGATTTTTGAAAAAAATTAACGTTTTAGTCCTCTCAATTTTCACAACACTTAAATTTTGCTACTGATATAATTGAGGAAAATATATTTTTGGAAATTTGGCAGTGCTCAATGTTCAATTTTCTTGCTCCAATAAGAACCAACATGGAATCGTTGAAAAAATTCAAAAACTTTCCCACTTTTCACTTTTCTCGAAACGTGTTCATTTACTTGTAAGAACCGAAGAGCCGTGAATCAGAAGAATATGTAACTTGCGCATATATATATATATATATATATATATACACACACACACACATGCATATATTCCCAGTTGAAGGATTCAATTTTTTAATATTTTTTACTCTCGTTAGTTAGAGCAGTTCTCCCATTTCCCTCCTCCTTATACCCCCCCCCCCCCGATCTCTCTCTTTCGCATTCTTTCTTTAACTCTAAATCTGTCTCTTTCGTTCATCTGTTTATTTTACTTCCTCTTTGAAAAAAAGAGAAACTATGAAAGGAAAAAATAAAGGAATGGGTGGGAGGTAGAGAAAGGAACAAATGTGGGGAGAATGCTAACCTCGTTAGAAAACTATCTGTGGGCACCTATGTTTACGGACCAGCTTACCACAAGAAACAACGTGCGAAATCAAAAACCAAACTGCAATGCGGTTACGGGACAAGCTCAAAACACAATGGCTGTTGTCTGCATCATGTGGGCAACATTTGTTCAGGTAAAGCACGGTGGGAAATTAATGCAGCCATGTTCTGGGGATGTGCTTCGAACCATAAATAGGCTCCCATGACCACATATCCGCAAAGGTTTGATGCGAGGATAACAGCGTGGGAAAATTCGTCGGCACGCTATTGAAGTCGGGAGTTCTTCACACAAGAAGAAACATGCATGTCGAATAATGAAGCCTGTGGACGTGTGTGTGTATATCATTTCACAGTGAAATTCGAGCCTCGGATCAAATTCAGATTAGGTTTGTCTTAGCTGATCCATTTAAAACACTTGGCTGCTTGATTTTAATTTTATTCTTATTTATTGTGAGTTTATAATTGTATTATTCCTTTTGATTTCAGTAGTCTAATGTTTATCAGAAAACAAAAGTTGTGAAAAGGTCATACGGGGGATTGCAATCTCAAGATCAAACTACAGGTTGAGTCAAGAGTCTCTTAACACTCCCTACAAAATGTAAAGGAGTTACTTTGGATACGATAGGTCATGACAGAAGCAGCTTAGGCCTGCGTGTCAAGCCGAGGTCAGCCATATTGTTGCATTTCTCTTGAAATTCTAGCCTGATTTGACATTTCATCAACCAGTTTCCATTTAATTGAGTTGAATTCAATATGGCGGTCAACAATATCGCAGATCTCAGCTTGACATACACAACTATGGCTCTCCCTGGCGCTAACCTGTTTTTATCATGACCAATTGTACCCAGAATAAGTCTTTTTTCCAATTTTTAGGGGATGGAGCGTAAAGGAAATTTTGACACCCTGTATATTTTAAATCTATACCACTAGTTATGTGCTAGGCAAACAAGGGAACTTTTCCAGACACGATTTTGAGCGGCAAATGTCAACATAATTACAAATTCGATCGTAGCCGAAGTCCTGGATTAATATCATCTTCAGAAATAAGCCTCACAACATCGCACGTTCAGTCTCTCGAAAAACTATTTAACAAGTTGAACGTTTGAGCAAGTAATGAAGCTTCGCTTGAACTAAACTTCACGCTAACTTGCGTGCTTAGGATTATATCAGGGACATTCAAATGATTATCCACCTGTAATTGAGCGATGTAGTATAGAGGATAACACCGATTGTTATCCACTTAACTGACCTTAAAAAAATTGACCATTCGCCCGCAGGTTACAAATGAACAACATCGCTTGCGTGCAAACGACGTCAAATCAGTGTTGTCAGTCCCTACCTCCTTCAAGTTCCCGCCAAGGAGAAAAAAAAGTAACTAACTTGAGTTATAATGACTGTGCAATCTAAATTAAAGAACAATTTGAATATGTCAGACTCATTCGCGCGGTTATGTCGCAAGTTTCTTTAGAATGCATCACTCTAATCAAGGCCAAAGCTACTTGTCGCCTTTTTTCTTTAACACAGAAAGTACCAAGTGGAACAATTTGACCTACATGTAACTGTAATTAATTTTGTTTCGCCGAACCACGCAGACACCAAGGGAGGTAAATTGCATGCAAAGGACATGCTAGAACTGCATTTCAGTCATCTCGGTACATGTTCTGCCAGGGCCAAAAAGACTTTCGGATAAAGTTCTAGTATGAAAGGTGGGGTTTCACGCCTGAATATATGCAAGACGTAACTGTTACGGTGGCGATCTAAATGAACATATTTTTGGGTTTAGTATTCCCCTACGTCTTTCACCAGTGACAACTGACAATACATATCCGGTTCGGTCTTTCAACGTTTGTAAAAATGCTAATAGCTCCTCAAGAAATCGAAACCTAGGCCTCTTGATTTCAAGATGAGAGCTTTAACCACCACACTTTCGTGGAGGCCTTAAAAAAACTTGCCAATTAAATCAATTTTAGACGTTCATTTTTTTATTTCACACATTCTTATTCTAAGTATTATATTTATTTTCGGTAGTTTAACACAAAGCCGAGGCTAAATTTGTATCTAGTTTATCCTAAAGCTAACTATATTCCACCACTAGAGATTTCTGTAATGAACGATTTACTAAATGGAAGGTAAAGAAAAAAAAACTAACACCTTACCTGGAATTTGTCGTAAACACGTCACCACGGACGCTAGCAGAGTCGAACTTGCAAAACTGCTTTCGGTAATAATGGCAGTCGAGAAAAGTTGTAGTGTAAAATTGAGCACACACGGCAAATTATTTTAATAACTAGTGTCTAGTTAGGCAGCAATGATCCTGGTTTGCAGGTAATATTACAATGAAAAGTGCTGTTTGATGGCAACACTTCTTGAACACGTGCAACCTTTTCTACAATAATTTTGTGTTGTTTATTTAAGTAGGAGAAAAAAACAAATTGGAGAGAGATGAGACTTGCATGCGACATGGAAGGGGAAATAAACACAACTTTAACTAACATTCCCCTTTGTATCCATGTGTCTGTAACAAACTAATTCGAATGATTACACTGACCAACAAAAAACAACAACTTCTTTTCAGGTACAAATATGGTGGCCTTTATTAATTTAAACCTGCTGATTACGAGACTGTACGCAGTTTTTCCCCATCACCCTCCAATGTTTAGTTATAGTGGTTATACAGGATGTTACTAATGACGGCATTTAGCGCAATATATTATACAAACCTACAGTGAGCTCGTACATATACAGCATATAAATTATTTTTTTAAAGAAACAGTTAAAATATAGCATTCACATTAAGAACGAAGTACAGAATATTTCGTCCTTTAAGTGGTAGATGATGATGATGCAGGCTGAAGTCTCTTTGATAATACTTTCTCCTGTAGGATATGAACCCTTCACACTGAAGAAACCAGCAATAATCACTTGACATTGATGGGTTCCATCTACCTTTGTAACGGTTTTCACTTGATTCATGCTGCACTTCCTCAGAGTTGCTTGACATATCGTCGCTATCACGAATGTCTTCCCATGTAGATGCGGCAATGGGTATGGGTAAATCTTCTCCATGAAACACAGGTCTAATTGCCGAAGGAATATTTGGGTAATCAATTCTATTCTTAGTTTTGGAAGAAAAAGAGGTAACATTAGTCAAACAAAAGTAGCAATCGACCACGTGTTTTTTTGGCTCACGCCAAGTCATTGGTTTTGATTTGATTTTGTGTTTTAAGTCCACTTTATGCACAGTAAGGCTAATCGGGACTGGACCTACAGTTTAGAGTGGGATCCGAACCTCTATGTGCCTCCACCGGGTATCAAACCCAAGACCCCTTGATTACAAGGCAACGACGCTACCACTGCGTCATCGGGGAGGCCCTGCCAAATGGTAAGTGTTCCTTTTTGCCTTTCAACCACTGCGTTAGTTTAGCATTACACCTTGAACACGTAATGTGAGGTGCCAGGTGCCCAACATTTATCTTGTCTCCCAGTCGACATTGGAAATAAAAACTGTATGCCCTCTTCAGCAGTCTAGAAATAGGCAGTCTGTTTTTTCGTACTGAATTCACCACATACATAACAAAAAATATCTGGATTGTTCTTACACCCGCTGTTTACAATGTTGCGGCATGCATTCTGTTCCAACTCTAAACTAAGGGACAGCTGAAAGTAGTACTGCGTTCACTCTGGCATGCGTCATCTGTATCGTGTAACACACAAAGTTTACTTCTTTTTTTACCTTTGACACCTCAGGGGGTTGCCCCATACTTCGAATTAAACGTTGAAATAAAAACAGGGGTGAAACAAGTCTTTCAAAAAGGTTTCAGTGAATGAACGACAAATCCTCCAACTGTACATGTGTAATACGCTATATGAATAGCTTATTATAATATTTTCGCACATAACTTTAAATCCTGACGTGATAGCCACTTTTTGCTTTCTCATTACCGTTAATCTTGTGGTCTGTAATATTGTTCAGCATACAGCTTGTCTGTACCGAAATCAGTGTTGACCAGTGTTATAGAGGAAAATTATTATTTGATTACTTTTCAAGCTATGAAAACCGAGAAAGAATGTAGGACGTAAAAAAAGATAACCAAAAAGATTAATGGATGTTAAATGCTGTCCGGTGCAAATACGAGCTGGAGAAATTAATAATCCCACTTACAGCGGAATTTAATTTTCCACCGCACTGTCATGATACGAGATGTGAGAGACAATCATTCTTCCACGTTACTCAAGCATTGCGTCGCAGGCCGTTAAAGAATTACATCACATTAAAGAAGCGTGAAGATCACAAAGGTCAAGAGGAAAATCGACATTGAATTAACGTGCAAACCGAGCAGGCGCTTTCACCTCTCGCAGTGAACTGGAAGTGAATTTTAAAAGCCCGTGATAATGTAAGTAGTGCTCAGTTGATTTCAAGGAGGATGTTGTTTAACTTTGTTTAACTGGTGTAGGCCTAGCAAGAACGGAACCTCATAAGCCTTGATTCAAACTAGACGCACACTAATTTCAGCCCCGGGGCTTCGTTGACAACAACAGGATAAAGGACTTCCTATGTACTGAGTATACAGCTTGTGTGCATAACGCATCATTGCCTGGAGCCATCTGGTGGCAAGTTTCAAATTATCCTACGTATTTGTACTAACCGTAACAGTCGAAGACTCGCTGCGACCCTGACCAATCATTACTGATACATCACATTGCTCGCTTGAGTTGGGTTCTAAGCAGTGATGTGCCGTAGACTATAAGTTTACGTCTACATGCGTTGTCTACACGTAATATACACGTAGATTACATTGGGTTGTACTTTACATAGACTACGTAGACAATCTAAAGTGCATTAAAATTATTTTTCAAGGGTTTCATGAAAGGAAAGTGAAATTTTCAACTATACTGGTTCCTAACGAAATGAGAAGAATCCTATTTACAACAAAATTTCTCTTCTCTTCTATTATCAACTATGGAAGAAGATAAATAGTATGCAAGAAACAACTACAGATGGCAGTCGTGAGGCAAGAGTGGTCTTTCCCCCATAAAACACTAGAATATTTCCTATATTAGGTTTCTTCCTAGGTGAGAAATTGTTCGTATTTGGAAGAAAGAGTATGAAAAGTTCTCCTTACACATCAGCAACTGATACGCAGTATAATTTTGTTATACTTCCACGGCGCCCTTTGCTAAGTTATCACCTTTCGCCATGTTGTTTACATATATTACGTAATCTACGTGAATAAAGTAGTTAGTCTACGTGTACAATGTAGACTATCGTTGTTTACGCGTAGACGCACATCACTGGTTCTAAGTCCACAATAGGCTAGTTGGGACTGGACCTACAGTTTAAAGTCAGATCCGAACTACTGTGCAATGCGTCTCCACCGAGTATCGAACACGGGACCCCTTGATTACAAGGCGACGACGTTACACTGGTCTGGAAAAGTATACGAAGTGCACAGTGAAACTACCAATATGGTTTCAACATGACAGCGAATAATCACTTAATTAAAAGTACACAATGTTATGCAACCGTTTTAAATATATTATTGTAAATTCGATTTTCTCGTATAATCCTCCTTACATGAAAGCACTGGCGTACGCAGGATTTTATTTTGGAGGGGGCTAGAATTGCAATTCTGAGGGAGGATGGGATACCAATAAATATTTCATAATTGTCACTTGTAACATTCGTTTACAAAGTTGTGGAAAGACAAAAATAGCAACCGGGATTCATTTGAAGGGGTCTTTTCAGTTACCGCTTTGTTTCTTCTGGAGTTCTTTATTGCTTTCATTTGAAAATTTTTAAGATTTCAAAATTTTGGGAGGGATCGTAGTCCCACCAGCTCCCTCCTTGCGTACGCCAGCGCATGAAAGTAAAAACCGCACAACAGTTCCTCATTGTAACACTACGCAAAATGGCAGGTCACTTGATGGAAATATTTATTTGATTCTAATATATTCAGTAACAACTTCAAATTGAACTGGTAATACGTAGTAGTTTTTACGTTGAATATGAAATGGAATGAAGATAGTTTTTACATTGGATGACATGTAAAAAAATATTAGTTAAACTTGATTGACTCTGTGAGTATCGTAACCAACCTATGAAACATCAGAATGGTAAAAATCGCACTGCATAAATTACAAGCACTAGATAAGTTTTTAATCCCTATCTATTCATTTTTATACCTCATCATTAGAACTCATTCAAACAATGCTCGTGCCACCTGGTAGCAAGAGCTAAATTCCGATACGAGCACACAGCTATTGATAACGTAACTGTGGCACGACGAATGCCACTGAAAAGACGAATGAACACTGCGAAGTTATTCACCAAGGGCTTTGTGCAGCAACAAATTCACGCATTCCTAAGGCATTAATAATGGCATTATTGACAGAAATTATAATTTCACAGGCAATGAAAGCTTACCAGTTACATTCGTCAACAGATGAATATAGGTAAACCAAATCCTAACGTACGAAAAATCATTCCGACCGGCTTCAAATGGTCTCAACAAGCATTGTCTTTTAAACCTTGTTTACAACCATTGTGCATTTTGCATCCAATGGCAATAAGTTTTGAGGGAGTCAAAAATGCTTTGTTGGTTCTTTTTAAAGCGACTTAAGTGAAAAATGTCAGGGGCACTCTCACCCGTTGCAGTATTTCACATGACCCTTCAGTTCGCACCCTCCAAAGGAAATCAAAATTTAACACTGTCTCACTCGTCACGATCGATTTTGAAGTGGGAGCCCAAACCGAGATGAAGGGACGAAGCATCTCTGAATGATCCATCCAGGTCCGTTTCAGTTAATGTATACATTCTAAGCTAATATAATGTATTGGCGAAACAGTCAACGTTCTAACGAATACATGAAAGCTAACGATTTCAGTGCTAGCCACGGTTAATGCTGATTGATCGATTTCCCATTTAAACTGCATTGATGAACAGGCACGATGCTTGAACAGAAAGTTGGGCAGGGAGGGAGAGAGTCCCGAGGTTAAATTGAGGGGGGGGGGATGGGGGGGAGCTTTAGCAAAGTATCTCGAATCAAAATAAATGAGCTTGTAAATGTTAATTAACTTTGGCATGAATATTTTTAATTTCCTGAGCCAGTCCGGTTTCATGTTTAACTAATAACTGCAGGATATGTACCCAAAAGATGAGGTAAACACTGAATGATTTATCGAAATTAAAACTGTCCCATGACTAAGTGCTCTTTTCGAACGATAAAACTCCGGAAGACTAAATTATTATTAATCATACCAACGATTCGAAGCACAGAGAGGCTCTTCAGCGATGAATCAAATGTTGAAAGGTACGAAACTTTGAAATGAGATACCGTCGGAATTTAATCCGGTACTATTTCACTATAAGGCACGATAAAGCCTATGAAGGGCAAAGATTTTTGGGAAACAAAGTGATAATACGTTGTAGGAGAAAGGAAAACAATGAACAGTTCTGGCTTTGGCCGCTGACACCAGAACTCGTTAGCCTGAATTACCATGATGAACTTACTCGTGTTTTCCATATTTTGTGTACTTTTTTTTTTTTTACTTTCGGGTAAACGCGACCATGAGGGAGCCGACCTTCGTAGCGAAGTGGTTAGCACAGCGGGCTACAACGCCAGAGCAGGCACGTATCTAGAAATATATTTCGGGGGGGGGGGGGTCCAACCAAGTGTCTCAATAATAATAATAATATAAATAATAATAATAATATAATTAGAATAATTATATTAAATTAAAATAATATTATATATGTAAATTAATTAATATTGTATTGTTATTACATGATTAGGTACAAGGATGGTAAAGAATAGATAACAACATGTATTCATTATCTACCTTACGTGTAGTTAAGATAGCCAAAATTTGTATAAGAACAACTGCTCTGGCAAGGAAATTAATGTCAAATAGATAACGAATTGAATATTTATTGAATAACAAAAATTGAGTTGGATCCAATTGTAATAGGCAAAAATAATAGTACGGTGATTACTTTTAAATGCCTATTACAATTGTCGAAAAGTAAAGTTGCTGATTAGCATTTTATGCCTCCTAGTAGTGTGTATAAATCTTTGGAACTGTCCTTCAAAGCCGTACGAGCCAAATTCCTTGCCTTAAAATAAGTTCAGCAGAAATAAATAACCATCGATTACATAATAAATGCTAACAATTGTATTTTGATTATTTAATTTTAGAACTTGCTAAGATCCCCTGGACCCCCTTTAAATATGTCCTTGCGCCAGTGTACCGGGTTCGGCTCTCGCCTGAGTAAGGGTGTTTTTTGTGAGTGTCTCTTCATTCATTTCAATATATTATCACTCATCCTCATCGTCGCGATTAGTCAGAAGTGGCAGAAAAGCGACGCTAAATAAAAAAAACTCAAAGCAAAGTTACCATGAGGGAGAATGATGACTAGATTCAATTGATTGGAGGATAGTCACAAATACACAATCATGACCAACAGCAATGGAACGGACCCCAGAATCTTTGGTTGCTACATTGTTAAGTCAATTCAACGCGCTCGGTCACTGAGGCGGCTGTATATGTACTGTAACGCCCTTGTTTCCCAAATGGCTGGGAACCTGAAGACTACAATTACTTTCTTCGTTAGCATCCCAATATTAGCCTGGAATAACCGAGGAATGAAGGAGAAAAGACACGCGAGATCTGAGCGGTTCTCGAACCCAGATCATTCGGAGTTGAGATCGTGCGGCATGTTAAGCGGCTTTGATTGATTAATTTTAAAATTATGGACACACTAGCATATAGGATTTGTGCCCGTCGCCAATGTAGGGATAAGTCCCTCAAATAAAACAAAAAAATACGTTAAGTACAGACTGAATAGTCGCGATCATTGACTTAAACAGAAATTGAGGGGCGAAGAGAATAAACAACCTAATGCAATAAAAATATGAGCATTGCAATAAATTGTACACTTGTAACAAAGAACTCTTGATAGGCAACTTAAAATAGATATTCGATATACTTTAGGACTTCAAACATTGAGTTAAGTATAGGGAATCCACAACAACAAAATATATTTAAAATACTTTTAAAAGGGGGAGGTGAGCTACAAGGTAGACTATAGGTTAAGAACCACACTTCTAGCTCCAGTTAGTAGCAAACACATCTGTTAAATTACTTTCATGTACAGTCATGGACACGTAAACGTTGTAACTATCCCATTGACTTTCATTGGGGTTGTTACAACCTACAACTGTCCGCGACCGTAGGTTGAAGAATTGAAACAGAAGTCATAATTACATGAATGAAGTATAGATGGGATAATTTAACTACTCGTATATGTTGCTGTTTAATGCACCTAAGCTTTTACACATTCTGAACTTGCACTACACAGCTTTTTCAACAGGTTAAAACTGTTGGTTTCCACGCACTTTGATATTTTAAGATACTACGCTTTGCAGTTTTTAAAAGGCTACAAAAATGTTTCAGAAATAGTTTTAGTTCTTAAGAGTACATAATATGTACTCTTATATGTATATGTAATAACTTCCTCTCAAAGTTATTTTTTAAAAAGATATAATCAACAAATTATGCTTACAGGTTTCAAAGAAACGTGAAGTTCCAGTTAGATGGAGTTAACCCGCTCCAACTGTCTGTACCTTCATTCAAATACTAATCTGGTACAACTTCGGAAATTGAATCATATAGTCACCTGTCTGGTGTGCAGATGCCTTACCGCGAATGTACTTACTTATTGTATTTATGACAGCACTATTTCTTGAAGCCTCATTTTGCATCTATGCAAGTTACGACCACCAGTGGTGCCTATGTGTCTGCAAGTTAGACCCCGTCCCCCCTCTTTCGAGTTAACTCACTGATAGGCATGGACGTCCGCAGGATTTTTTTCCAAGGGGGGGGCAAACAAGGCACATTTTCTCCAAAAACAGTGCTGTTCCCTAAAAAAAACATTCCTTAAATTTGAATTTATGGTGATCATGCAATAATTATCACACATATTATTGTGGTTAAAATTAAATGATATGTGTGAAATACATAATTTTTGGTTGACTTTCATTTTTCAGGGGGGGGCACGGCCCCCCCCCCCTTGTCCCCCTTCCGGACGCCCATGCTGATAGGTCTAGTCAGTGTTATACAATCACCAATAAAATGCATGTGAATTTCATAGGAGGGGAACAAACTTGTCAGTGCCATACGTTTAAATTTTCTCATGTACCCAACATAATTTTTGGTCATACATCTTCCCATCTTTCTCTCTCTCTCTTTTTATGTATAAGTATCTCCACTATGAAGGATTAATAGTCGTATTAAAATGCAAATGAGCGACGCTCCTGTTGAAGACCAATTGCAATTTCGTGATAAACTACTGCACACCAATCATATTAGTAAACCACTCTAGAAAAATTATGTCAAAACGTCGTTATCTGAAGGGGACATGCTGTGTAATACGCCAATGTCTTACAAGGACATTATACGTTTTTGTTCTTTTCTGGGGAGAGGTCTTCTTTCCCTTCTAACAATGCCCGTGTTTACTCCCAGCTACATTGGAATCATTGCAGTATTAACTCATTCTAAGTATGCCAATTGAAAACAATTCAGGTGAAACAATGCACAATAAAAGCACTAACTATATACGGAAATAAGCACACAATCAACAAATAACATGAACCACTAACCTGCCTCAATATATCCCTGATCCTCATGTTTTTGCATGACAGTTCTGTTCGACTCAAAAACAATACACATTAAATCCACGACCACCACTGTTTATTAAACTACACTACAAGGCCCGTAATGTCCACAAGTTGTTTGTGATCCTCACGTCACTGCTTGATGGCGCTGCACAACAGAAAGCAACATGCGAAGGTTACTTGAATTCGTTCGAGGTGGAGGCGCAAAGTTGTCCGATTTGACACATTCGCGCCTGCGTCTGTCACCCTGTACACGTTCCTCCCCGGCCACGAACCGACTGATGCCCGCGCGAGGATGCGACCTAGCAGAAGCAACAGTGTTGCGTGTTCGGAGCGCCCTCAAAGCCCGAGCGCCAGTTTCTTCACGTGGCTTACAGGTGGCACCACATGTCTACAGTACGCAAGCGCTACCGAGAAACAGGTAAAGCATCAGTTGCCAACTCGGCAATGATAAAACCAAATCTAGTTCTTTCCCCTTTCTCGGATATCGAAATGTCATGGAAACACTGGTGTAAATCACTCAAGGAAATATTGATTTGATCCATTATATTTTACTTTTCTGCCTCTCAAGGCAAATCGCAAGTATGGGGATGAAAAGCAATAAGATGAAGTTTATGAAAGTACAAACATGGACAGGACCCAACGCACAAGTCCATAACGCCAGGGCCTAAGGCCGCTCGCAAGGGGGGGGGGGGGTAGGGGGAGCACTTGCCATGGCCGTAGGCAGGAAAAATTTTCGGGGGGGGTTCATTCATAATTGTTCCCATGGGCGTCGCCAGAAATTTGAATAATAGAAATAATATCAATAATTGTACAATAATAATTAAAATTTCATAATAATAAAACAATTTTATTCCGTAATAATACTACTAATAATTATTATTACATTATTGTTATATCCTTGAGGGGGCTTACTCAATCCAGCAGATGAGTGAATATCCAGCACAAGTTTCTTTTTGTTTTTTCATGTTTCACACAGTGTGTACTGAAATGCACAATTATTATACTTCGTCATTAAACTTTAGATGCCTTCAAGAAAAAGCTTTAAAAGTTAGATGGAAATTTTAGTCATAAAGTTTTTGTTGTTTAACTTTAAAATTACATTTTTGGAATTTTGAAAAGTGCGGAAGCAGTTATTATTTTTAAAAACTTAGCCTTGTGCATGGATTGTAACCTCAATCGCGAACGTAATGCGCTACGAAACTGGAGATCCTAGGTTTGAACTCCTATCAAGGGGGATTTTCGACTTTATCGGACAGGAAATTTAAAAGCTGGAAAGGAAATTTTGGGACAATCATAAGGGAATCTTCAGTCTATATTCCTTGTGACGCAGGAACAACACTGGAAAGATAACAGCAGAAGTGAAAATGGAGGGGTCGCGGGTGGGCTACGATTCTGAGAATAAATCCGGTTTCATTCAACTCTCAGAATTCCAAATGTATGACAATTCTAGCTCGATCGTTTCAACATTGTCTCCTTGTATTTTTGTGATGCTTCGAAAAAAAAATTGAAAATTTGTTACAGATTTTGGTTTCTGAACTTCCATTAATCCAACATGTTGGAAGTTTCGGGGGGGGTTTGAACCCTAGAAACCCCCCCTCTAAATACGGCCATGGCACTTGCCCCTTCTGAGATTTCCGGAAAGAGTTAATATAATCCGAATGGTAAAATTGTAGCGATATTTTACAACAAAAGATATTGTTTTCTGCGACTTACAGGCCGTGTTGCAGCAACTATTATTATTATTATTATTATTTTACAGTACACTTCGGCACGTAAAACCATGGATGATTGATTGATTGATTGATTTAGTTTATTTTACTTCGCGTTTTGTGCCTCTTGGCTAATTTGCGAAGATGGGGATGAGTGAAGAAATGATGAAATTGATGAATGGACATTCACAAACAACCAAGCCCGACCGGGATTCGAACCCGAGACCCTTGGCGCCGCAGCGCGATGTGCTAACCACTCGGCCACAGGGTCGGGCAAAACCATGGATGAGAGGTACCATGAAGGACAGTAGATTAAGTGGACTCTAATTGATATCTGTGCATTGAGAAAAAGTACAAAAGGCAAAGAACTGTTGTTCATCAACTAAGTGATAGATGTTTATGGAAAGGAAGTGAGATGAATCCAGTTTATATCTTAATAGTAGACTCGAGTCCAGTCTGAACATTTATACAACGCCAAAATATTTTCAATTCATTTTGAATTTTATGATTTGCAAAGTAGTAGTAGTAACTAATAATAATAATAAAAATAATAACAACAACAAAATAATAGCAATAATAATAATAAGTTTCTATGACTTTGCCTCCCCCTCTCCCCGAGAAGTAATCCAGGGCCTCGTTAGTCTTTAAAACAGTGACGGTGTCAGCCTGATATAACTGTGGAGGGTTCAGATTTCCTTTTCAAATTCTATGAGGGCTAACATGAACTTAACTTGGCGCTGCGACGCCAAGGGTCCCGTGTTCGAATCCCGCTCGGGCTTGGTTGTTTGTGAATGTCCATTCATTAATTTCATCACTCATCCCCATCTTCGCAAGCCCGACCCTGTGGCCGAGTGGTTAGCACATCGCGCTGCGATGCCAAGGGTCCCGGGTTCGAATCCCGGTCGGACTTGGTTGTTTGTGAATGTCCATTCATCAGTTTCATCATTTCATCACTCATCCCCATCTTCGCAAATTAGCCAAGAGGCACAAAACGCGAAGTAAAATAAACTAAATCAATCAATCAACCATCTTCGCAAATTAGCCAAGAGGCACAAAAAGCGAAGTAAAATAAACTAAATCAATCAATGAACGAAACTTGAGACGTAACTTGGGGGGGGGGGGCAGAGAAGGCAGGATCGAATATTTTCCCACTTCCATCTCACAAAAAAGTGTCCAGGACTATTTTGGTAATAACCCCTACATTTGAGAGAACAGATAGAAAGAACACACAACCTCTAGTTACCAGTCTGGGCCTCTCTGATGGCACGGTGGTTACGTCGTTGCTTTGTAATCTAGGGGTCCCGGGTTCGATACCTGGTGGAGGCACTTAGTGTTTCGGATCCCACTCTAAACTGTAGGTCCAGTCCCGATTAGCCTTACTGTGCATAAAGTGGACTTAAAACCAGGGTTGTTAAAAGGTCCAGGAACCCATAAACTTTAATGGGTTCTATTGGGTTCCGCTACAGGACCGGAACCTTTTTTTTCTCGCACGATTTATAAATTCGGTCCAAGTTGCGTATTGTTACATTGAAAAAAGGTTCCTGGGCCGTATTTTAATTGTTCCTGAAAAAAAAGGTTCCAGGACCGTATATAAATTGATGCGAGAAAAAAGGTTCCTGGACCGAATTGAAATTCATTCTGTAAAAAAGGTTCCTGGACCGAATTTAAATTCATCCGGGAAAAAGGTTCCTGGACCGAATTGAAATGCTTTAAATATGAAACGGTTATACACTGTCTAGAACTCATTTACGTTTGCTGATTTTCTCTCCCAGTCCGGGATTGAAATTATTTACAATTGTTGGACCAGGGTTGACTGATTAAAAGTTGCCTACTAAAAATGTCCGCGAGTACGTTTTACATTGGAATGTCACACTGCTGTTGTAGAAAGCGTAGCACAGGGAATAAATCAAAACGCTGTTGTTCTCTCGTGGGCCAGGTTCAAAAACTCCCTTGTCGAAGAGTTACTGTACATAACGCAATGGACTATATGGCGTCACATTGAGTTCAAACAAGCCCATCACGTGTTGCTCTGGCATCCCATCCAGGAACCGCAGCCAATAGGAGCCGTCGATGAGGTAAACTAAGGTTGCTGTGTTCCCAGCAGATATTACAACAGGGAACGGCAGTGCTGCTACAACCAAGTGAAGGAACGCGCACGAGAGAATGGGACTACATGGAGAGGGACAACGTGACTGCAGCGTTTGCGCTTCGTCCATTTCTACCTTGCGCCTTAGATTCTCGAGAGAGTCAGCGCCTGGATTAGTCTTTTATGCTCACAAGTGGATAATTTGTTTATCGTCAGGTCCGTATTCGATCCAAGTTGCGTATTGTTTCATTTCAAAACGAAACTTGGACCCTATTTAAACTGATTCGGAAAAAAGGTTCCTGGACCGTATTTAAATTGATCGGGAAAAAAGGTTCCTCCACCGAATTGAAATACAGTACAGATAAAAAGGTTCTTTACGGTCCAGAACCCATTTACGCTTGCTGATTTTCTCTCCTGGACCGGAATTGAATTTATTTAAAATTCCTGGACCTTTAACAACCCTGCTTAAAACACTAAATCAGTTACCAATCTGATTTCGAAGGTAACACTTGATTTGCAGGAAACTAAAAGAATATTCTTTCACTTCCAGTCACTGGCGTACGCAGGATTGTTTCTTTCGGGAGGGGCTGGAATTGTAAAGGTGGGTATATTTCTAGGGGTTAACACACACAATGACATATTATGTATGTTTACAAATTTCCACTCTTAAAATGGCAATCGGGAGATCATAAAGGGGGTTTGCATTTACCACTCTGTATTTCTCCGTGTTCTTCACTGCTTTTACTTGAAAAATAGCCCCATCAGAACCCCCCCCCCGCCCAACCTTTGCGTACGCCAGTGCTTCCAGCTGTTGATAGGGTTTGCACGGCACGTTACAATAACACAAAGCTTATAAAGTTCGTGAAAGGCTATTTTGAACGTTTCAACCATTGCAAGCAGCTGCTGAAGAGATCTTATTTGCAGTTTCCTTTCTCCCTCGCATAGTGCATCAGCTTTAATTTGGACTCTATCTGTACAGTCTTAGAAAAAAATACCTGGGCCACGGGACGTAGAATTTCGTAACGTCTTAAAGCCTGTTGTTTATGCAACCCAAATAACAAAATATTCGCTTAAGTTTGCCTGGTGATTCCGAGTTCTCGGGAAGGATTGAGCTTTGATAGCATGAGTCACATGACTCGTGCCCCAGCCACAACAAACAGCTGGGTGCTACGATGCCTCCAGAAGAAAATTTCAGGAACTGGTTTCTTGACAAGAGCTACTCGTAAGGAAATACTATTCTTTCAAGTGATATTAGAGTCATTGTCAAGAAGGTTCGCTGAAATGATGGTTCTCATCACAGACCACATGCCACACGTTAATTGTTTAAGTCCAGTTCATGCACTGGACCTACAGATTAAAATGGGATCCGAACCAAATGCGTCTCTATTTGGTATTGAATTCGGAAGCCTTTCATTACATGGCGAAGACGTTACCACTACGACATCAGAGAGGCAATGGAACCCCTTGAGAAAGAGATAAGCGAAAATGGCTACGTGACAAACCATATTTGCCCGTAAATTTTAAAAATAAGACAATATTTTGTACTGACAGTTTCGAACAGTGGGAGTCCCTGGTTCGATACCCGGTGGAGGCACAAGTGGTTCGGATCTCACTTTAAACTGTAGGTCCAGTCCCGATTAGCCTTACTGCGCATAAAGTGGACTTAAAACACCAAATCAAACCAAACCAAATCGAACCGTGGGAGAGGCATATATTTTTTGTGCCATCGTCCATTTCACGAGTTTATAATTCTTCCTCACCGACTCGAGTAACGCGAGTGGTAGAAGAAAAGCGAAGTAAAATAACTGAAACAAAAATAAAAGGAAAAAGCGAAATAAATTTTATTCATAATATTCTGCAGTCACTTGAGTTGTATTCACGGGATGCTATCTTTAAAGAAAGCCGTGGTCTCTTCCTTGTCTTTTTCGCTTTCTTTGTGCTCTTGCTTCCCCCGTCACGATTGGTCTAAAACTAATTAATGCGACGTTAATTAAACAATCCAAACAACGAAACAATGCACAATCAACTGCACAAAACAACATTCCAAATGTTTTCGAATCGGAAAACAATTGAGATGCTGTAAAATGACTTAAGATGCAGTAATAAAGTGGGAATTCGGTACCGTATAGAATTAAATCGGTAGAGATGTTCGATTTGATTGGATGTTTGTTATTTAGATTTGCTATTCTTTCACTTTTGGCAAATAGCGACGATGAAGATGAGTGATGCTATGATGAAATTGATGAAGGGACACTTACCAAGGACACCCACGCCCAAGTCGAGATTCTAACCAGGGACCCATGGCATCGTAGCGCGCTGTGCTAACCGCTCCTCCATGGAGTGGACATTATACCATATTTTGTGTGCTCAATTGGGATCAATCAATGGAATGAATAGGCATATTATATGATTAAAAAATTCATATCATAATACCACGTCATATTATTCGGCACGAAGTAACATCAGAGACATTCAATCTTCCATTTTTGCCTTTCAACTAATTCTTTGAATTCAGGTTAATCACAACAATAAGATAAATTATGAAGCAAATGATAGTGAATGTGGGATATTATTACGAATTACCTGACAGAAACAACATTAAGCAGGCTCGGTGGTCAAGCTCATTAAGTGATTGACATTCGATATCGTCGCCAAAGTTCCCGGGTTTGAGTACCGTCCTTGTCGGGGGTGTTTGACTATTTCGTCATCAATTTCATGTAATGGTCACTCGTCCTTATCGTCGCGATCATCGAACAGGGAATAAAAATTATAAAAATAAATACGATGGAAGAGTACTTATTTCATCTCTCACGAAATCTCCTACAAAACCGGAATATATAAAATACATGTATATTCATTCACATACATTTTCGATTTCTATATTTAACTAATCGAGACCGAGAACGGGAGAGCAATTTTCAATTCGACAAACCGAGAGACGGAGACACTGTCAAGTCTCGTTTCTTCTTGGCACCTCCGTAATCGAGTTGTTCTGTTTGTCATTGGCTTTGTATTGGCAATTATTGTCATTATTCTTCCCCTGCAGGTAAACCATAACGATGAATTATGATGAAATGAAGCAGATAAAAGGGCAAGAACAAGAGAGTCATGCCTGTTCGGGACTCCAACCCAGAACCTTATGTAACGAGATTTGAAATTCTGGAGAAGGCGTCCGTGTTTCGCTTGGTTTTCTTTTTCCTCTACTTCTCTTATATTATCATACATGTATAATAAAAATGGATCTGATACGATATGTTGCGATTCATAATTGTGCTGGTTAGATGCTACAGATGTGAACTCCAACCTGCAATATATTATTTCCTTTTGTTTCGTATGTGGTTGAACATGAAATTTTCTTACACTGTGACAATTTCTTTCTTAGTTTTGGTTTCGTGCACAGATATGCTAATCTGGACTGGACCTTCAGTTTAAAGTGGGATACTAACCACTATGTGCATCCACCGTGTATCGAACCCGGGATCCACTGATTACAAGGCGACGACGTTATCACTACGACATCGAGGAGGCCCCATGACAAAATGTTATTCACTCGATCTCTACCATAATTTATTTCAGCATTTACATTTTCGTTTTCTTCTTCTTTTTTCCTTTTGTTAACTACTCTTATACAACTCTTTTTGCGTCTTCGAATTTCTTCTTGTTTCAGGAAAAAATAATACATGCAGGCTGTATAAAAATCCCCCGTTCAAATAGATAAAACGTTCACTCTCGAGAACTAATTTACATGTTTATCACTAACGTAACCATTAGGAAGGAAACTATTGAAATGTTAACTGATATAACTGCAGATGAAACAATACTTACAGCCACTGACGAAATATCTATTCTTGTGTAGCCTCACAGACAACAAGTATATGGTGAGTCATTCACTCTTGCTGACTACAGGCGAAGGTCACTGAACTAAAGGGTGGTGGCAAGCAAGCAGGCTTCTGCTCTACCAAAGACGAGGTCACGTGTTCCAGTTATCAATGGCGTACGAAATAAGGAGGAACACAGCTATCTGACGTATATTTTGGTCCCGTCATTGCACGTAGAACACTTTATCATCGTGGCCTTGAAGTTCTCTCAGGGCACTCCTGCGTAAAGGCTTCTCAGCTAAGTAGTATAAAAACCCATATAACCAGCACAGGAAAGTATGAACCCCCCTCAAGCAGATTTGGCTACACTTAAAACAAGCTCAACATGCCCATAAGAGCTTTTTGCTCAAGTGTGGAACCCCGTCTAATCCAAGATTTTTGTAAAAAATCCCTCATGGACTCCATGAGAAAGTATGAGCCCCCTCAGATTGATTTGCCTACACTTATAAAAGGCACTTCTGTGAGATTGTTGTCCATAGGCTTGTCAAAAATATGCCCCTCTTGATATTTTTTTTGGCCACACTTAAAGCTAGGTCACGATACACATACACCCACACCCACCCACCTACACCCACACCCACCCACGCATATTTACTTCCGGTCCACTTCCGGTCCACTTCCGGTCTACTTCCGGTCTACTTCCGGTCCACTTCCGGTCCACTTCCGGTCCACTTCCGGTCCACTTCCGGTCCACTTCCGGTCTACTTCCGGTTTGCCGCAGAGACCCTCTAGAATTGCTCCGTGACTCTCTCATTTCTTACATCATAAACATATGATTTTTCTCCTATGAGAATAACACTACATATGGTGTCATCAGGTAATGCCTCATGGAATTCACAGATTATTTTAATATTTGTTCTGTCATTCAGCACAACCTGTTTTCTTTTTGAAGTGTTGATTACAAACATGGGCCTCTGTGCTTTGAATTCATCTGGTGTGTAATACATGTCAGTATTGCCAGTAGTGACTCTCTTGAAAGCCGAAAATGCCTCATATAATTTAAGAAAATCATCCTTGGACATGTCTAAATTGTAATTTTCTCTAGGAAATACCTCATTTCTGCCATTTTTAAGATATATGTTCTTGATGTTGCAGTTATCAAATTTACTTGAATTTTTTTCCTGATTGTTGTGTCTTCCAGTCTGAAACAATACCACCACAAAATCAGGCATGTCATATTGTATACTGGAGAATGAATTTGTGGCATCAAATTCATAATAAGAACCAGATGCGGGCTTCTGTACACATTGATACGTATAAAATTGCAGAGGAACCTGTGGATTTTTTATTATATCAGCTTTGTATTTAAGAGCATAGCTGGCCTCATATTCAACAACAGGGATTCTTAACTCCATAGTCTGAATAATGCATTTGCCTGCATCTGGTAAGGTATTAGGCAGAGCTTCCCCTGTAGGGTTTAATGCACTGTACCTCATCAGAGCATTGTTATCATTTGCAGCTCTTCTAAATGTAATTCTTAAACCACCCTTCCACATAATATCTTTGTAATCTGAGAAGAATCCTGGCAACAGGCGCATGGGGAACAGCACAGTGTGGTTCTTAGATAATATCTTATCACCAGCCTCAAATCCACCGATTTTGTAGTATGAAGCCTCGGTTTTGGATAATTTTAATGTGGCCAAAGCTGTGGAGGTAATGCCGGGATAATCCACTCTGTTTATAACAACGCCATGTTTTCTGATCTCAATTTCAGAGAATAGATGTGGCACAAAATTGTCTACAAGTCTTATATTTGAATTTGCCGGATAATCGCTACCATCGAGCTTTACAACATCAAATTTGATGTATAGATCTGCTCTGTGGGGGTGTATAAATCCATCCCCTACATCAAGATCAACCTCTATCTCTGTGTTGGGTTGATTTAAATTTGCAAATG
Source organism: Lepisma saccharinum (assembly GCF_977018435.1). NCBI lineage: Eukaryota > Metazoa > Arthropoda > Insecta > Zygentoma > Lepismatidae > Lepisma > Lepisma saccharinum. The sequence continues at coordinate 31,135,701 of NC_139239.1, read as the reverse complement.
TCCTCCTGTTTGGGGGGAATGATTGTAGCTCATAACTCTCAATATTTTCCATTTTCTTCTTGTATGTATTTTTATTTAAATGTTAATCTCTACGATAGCAGTTGTTGTGGCTCCAGCAAAATCAACTAATTCTTCTTTTTCATTAGTGACCATCAATTCGATGTAATCTATTCTGTTATGACACACAGGAAAATATAATGTTGGGGCTGGATTGAAGATGATTGGCTCCATAAATTCAGAATTAGGTTTGAATGTTGCAATGATCCCGGTTTGTTTGTGAGTGCCTATGCCATTTGATTTTGTGATCATACCCTCAGCCACATTACAGTGAATATTCAGAGTCTCTATGGCTAAGAATTTAGGTATATTCATAGCAGTGTGTTTGATGCCTGCTTCAAGTTTTGTGTTGTTCTCAAATCCTAACAGCTCTCCTATAGTACCCAGATTTACTGTCTCTGTAGCAGATACAATCTCTACTCTGTGAGTGACAGAATTTTGACTTAACACTACACCTCTGGGTAATTGAGCATTTAGAGTAGATAGATTATACTGCCCTGGAGTGATGACAATTTTTTGATCCCCAACTGCAATTGTGTTGTTGTGGTGTGTAATATTTGGGATCAGGTACATGCCGTAAAATGCTCTGAGAGCTATTGTTTTGGGATATACTATGTCATCATGCAATTTGAGTTTCAATATTGAATTTTGGCTGGTGAGATGGAATACCCCCATGATGCTTCAGATACCACAAGGCTTTTTGAAAATTTTCAATTGATGGTTTATTTATTTGAGACATATATCTAAGAACAGATAAACACAAATGTCCGCAATTAACATCTTTGAAGTTTTGAACACGGGTATTATTGTAATAAAGATTAACTGAATTTAGATATTTTATTAAATTTTCAGGCGGAACACCTCCAAATGAATCAAACACAAATGCATCATTTTTTAAATATTTAAGATAACAGATCCAGTGAGTGCCCTGATTTTTGTACTTATCCAAATTAACAATGCCACACTCTTTGTTGAGTGGTTGTTCCGGTAAAAAATCAGACATGTACACACCTCTAAAATATTTGATGCCCAATGGCTTGATTAAAGCTTCAATATCTTGGTTCGTAAGCGGCTCTTGTTTTTTTTAAACTTATTCATGGCTCTCTTAACACCTTTGCCTTGTTTCTCCATGGCCAGGTTATGGCGCTTCAATTCATCTAATTCTGCCCTATTTTTCTTGGCATCTATTACTGTTTTTGCTATGGCAGCTGATCCCCCAGCCAAGCTCCCAACAGCCCCGAGAGCAGCTAAGATGGCAGGGATGGTAAATATGAATCCCCCCACATGTGATTTTTTTCTTGATTGCTGTAATTTTTTTAATTGGGGGGTACTAAGTAACAATTTCATACCATGGCCTTTTGCAATACAAGAGCTTTTCTTCTTGCGCTGCTTTTTGGTTAAAAGACTGTCAATAGTTTTAAGAGATTTGAGACCTGCATAAGGTATCTGATACATAACACCCTTGGCCTTCATTGTAGGTTTATTATATACATATTCACAACCCCCACCCCAGTTTTTGTTTGGTGCTCATAGCTATGGTGGTTCCCAATGCTGCTATTTTTTCACCCAAAGATGCATCTTTGCTTACAAACCTGCCAAATGCAGCCTCTTCTAATTTCTTGTCTGCAACATGTCTTTTGTCAAGATCAGAATGTGTGTTGTATGCTATGTCATGGTCTCTACAAGCAGCATCTAAAGGATTAACACCAGGATCACCTCTGTTTAATCTATGATCCAATTTTGTGCCTGGACCACAATACTGATAGCCTGGAATGTGTAGTTCAAATGGCAGCTTGTTTATGATGTCATTAACAAGGCCCCGACCCTCAGAAATATTCCAAAATTTGGGGGGTAGAGTATTAATTATTTTTATGAGATATCCAATCCCCTTAGTGTCATTCACTATAAAATTAGACAATTTTGTGCTTATCATGTCCATAATTCCAACCTTTTCATTGTAAAAATTGTGGTTGCCAGCATTTTCGTCCCCAGCTATTACCAATAGCCTATCTACAAGTTTCCTGACATCATCAACCCACACAAATTCTTTGGGCAGGGTGTTGTATTGTTTGATGCCACTGCCAGTCTTGATCTGTGACCATATGGGCTTGATTAAATTGTTGTATTTTGCTCCACTGCTCGACTTGACTCTTTTTTGTGTGGGATCATTGTTCTGGTATAGAGCATCTGATTTTATTAATATTTCTTTGTAATCCTCATAATCTTGATCTGTATAGCTGCCAGGCCTTTTCCTAGTCATCAATTCCCACAATCCAGGTGTGCCGGGGTACTTAACAAAAGCACCTTTTTCTCCGAGACGAGATTCTGAATAAACAATTATATCATCTCCCATAAATGTTACTTTGAAATTGCCAATTCTATGTATGATGCTCCCATCAAGCTCTGTGTCAGCATATAAGCCAAAAACCTCATCTTTGTTGTCTTTAGGTGTGGTTAAATATTTTTGAGCGAGAAGAACCAATTCAATAGGATCCTGAGTAGCTTCAATTCTTCGAGGAGCAACAGGACTAGGTGTATGAATACTGGAAAGTGGGGTGAATGGATAATCTAATATGTTTCTTGCAGCTACAGGTACAAGCTCTGTGAGCAAATTTTGATTTTGTTCTGTAACAGTTTTGATATTTTTACCTAAATTATTAATAGCATCAATTACAGGCTGTTCTGTTTGTTTGTGTTTTTCATAAATTCCACGGTTCTCTGATTTCCATCCTTTAAATCTTTTTACAAGATAATCTCTTAATTTAAGATCGTCAATGATTGGCCTTTTCATGGTTATTTATATACGTCTCACCGTCTAGAAAATCGTTGATTTTATTTCTGTATTTGCCACTATTGGGTGTTCTCGTCATATCAATTGTGACAAACCCATAACTGTCCTGGTTCCAGCAGCTACTGCAAAACTTAGAAAAATCATTGTAGCTCAGGTCCCCGCCTACATATTCATCATGTATGTGTTTGAGGTTGGTATGGTCTTGATGAAACACACATATAAAATTGCTGTTGTCTCGGATCAGCTGCTTGGGTATTTTTGAAAAAGTCTGTGCCAGGTAGAAGCAATCAATGTTCTTGTGTCGGCCCTGTGTAAAGAAATTTCTAACTTTGTTTTGATTATCCAGTATAACGTCATCAAACACAACAACAGAATTATCGAGACATTCATGAAGTGGCTTAACATCTGGTTCAAAAGTGGCTATATCCAATCCATCATATAGCTTCATCAGCTGCTGATATTTTAATTGTTCCAAGCTCTTAGAGAAGATATACAAGTGCCTGTTTTTCCAGTCTAACCAGTTGGGTGCCAATAAAAAATTATCAACCATTAGTGTAGTTTTACCACAAGCAGATGGCCCAACAATAAGACACCTAATATTATCAGGCAGCAAGTTGCCATTTCTCTTATTCTGTTGTTCAGGTTCTGGCAGCCTCTTTATAACATCCCAGGTGTTCATATTATTATTTTGTTTGCATCGATCCAGCTGTTTTCCGGATGACCCAGCCATTTGACAAGTAACTTGTTGCCTTTTCTGCGGATAATTTTTTCTATGAGATATGTGTCGGGCTGTTTAGTTTTGCTGAGCTCTTGTTCATAGAACCTGCCTTTGAGAATTTCTCCTCGGTGATCCTTTATTATATACGTGTTAAGGGTCCCGGGTTTAACCTGAACCACTGTAAATAATTCTGTGCTCCAGTTTCTTGTAAAGCCTCTCTTGAATAAGTGCTTATATTTGCTGATTCTTACTTGATCCCCAATCTTGTATTTGGCCTTTCTTGTTGTTGGCTGGTATCTAGGATAATAAACAGTGTTGATCAATTTTTGCTCATCAGATGAAGTTACTTCAGAGGGTTTCATGTTGATTGTAGAATGGACCGAGTTGTTATATTTATGTAGAAGTTCCGGAAGAATATTAATCCATTTATAATTACCTTGAAGTGTGAATTGTTTATACATAAGATTTTTTAAGGTTCTGTTGAATCTCTCTACAATTGAGGCTTTGAGATCACTGTAACTCGAATAATGTTTTATTGCCTGGCTTTTAATAAATTGTTGAAACACTGAATTATAAAATTCTTTGCCATTATCTGTTTGCAAATAGCGCGGGGATCTTCCACTCTGATTGATGATTGTCCTGAGGGCTTCTGTAACACATTTTCCAGTCTTGGATTTGAGTGGCACAGCCCAGGCAAATTTTGAAAATGTGTCTATTACAGTAAGTAGATACTTGTAGCCCTTGTTGATTTTGTCTAAGTTTTTCAACTGTCCACTTGCCATCTCAATCAAGTCGCTCTGCCATAAATCATCTATGCCTTTTGTAACTACTGGCAATCTCTTAAAATTATGTCTGGCTTGTCTGTGTAATTCATCAACAATAATTTGTCTAGACATAATATGTAAACAAGAATATTGCAACTATAGGGTGTTCAGCAGCTGATACTACAGGATTTTCTAAATATAATTTGTCTCCAATATGTATTTTAAATTCCAAAGAGCCATCATCTTCAGTATAGGCTGTTTCTAATGTATTGGGGTCTGTAAAATCCTCCAATTCTACACTGGTGATTTTTGGTTTATTGTCAGCATTTGTTATTGATAAGGTGGGGTAGTGGTGTGCCTGTGGTTGTAGCCAATATTTGATCTTGATTGGTCTCAGTGTGCCCCCAACAAAAAATTGATAATAAAATTGTGCAGGGGACAGCATATATATTTTGCCACCTGGTGTAAATGGAGAATCATATTCTCTGTTGGGGATGCTGTACAATTCAAGAATTACTGTATGTTTTGGATTCTCGATTATGCCTGTTATTTCTTTTTCTGCTGTGAGCAATCTGCTTGTTACAGATTCAAGGTGCTCATTGATAGTTCTAACAACATCATCATGGCCTGGCTTGATTTTTATGTCCACAACAAGTCTCTTGTATTGTTGCACAATCTCTTGTAGCTGCGTGGCAAAAACAGACAAAGCACTTGCTTGATTGGATTCCATGGTCCCTAGCTGTTGCTTGATATTAGCTACAATTTGCTGTAAATTTTCAACAACTGCCAATTTTGAATTTTGAGCAGTAAGATCATGGACCTGTCTTCTGATATCCTCAAACAGGGCATGCAGTTCATTAATATGTTGATTTGTTGGAAGAGTGGCCACTGTCTGTGTGAGATGTTTGATCTCTGCTTGGATATTCTTGATATCTTCTGATTTCAATATCCTATTCACAGCTCTCTTTATATTTTTAAGTTCCTGTGATGTAGGAAGATTTGACACAGTATTTTGCAAAAATTCAAGTGCCAATTTCACATTGTTTAATTCAGAAGCATCAGCCACATTTTGCATAGCATTTTGGAGCAGGGCTATATCTGCCTGAGTGGGTGTTGATTGTTGTAAAATTTCAAGCTTTGTTTGGATATCATCTATCAAGTGATGAAAATGAGATAGTTCAGATTCAGTGTTGAGGTTTTCAAGCTTTGTGATTTGTTGCTGGACACTAACAAGGGTATCTACAATACCGGGGAGGCGGGATTCTAGTACATTTGCCAAATCATTTTGCACTGCTGCTATTGTACCTTCAAGATGGGTTATGGAACTTTGAATTTTTCCAAAATCTTCATATGTTTCAAGTTGCAGCTTAATATTTGCAACACTCCGAGTTATTGCATTCAAAGCATCAGAAGATGGCAAGTTGTTCATAAAATTTTCAAGTGTCTCAATTTTTTCTTTAACCTCGGCTATGGCATTGTTCAGAGGGTCCAGATTAGGTATCTGGAGTGACTGAATCTGTTCTTTTAGAGTGGAAATCACTAGATCAAAATCTTCTTGTGATTTTATGCTTTTGACAATTGTTTGGAGCTGTGCCTGGACATTATTTATCTGCTCTTCCAATTGTTGTTTCAATTGCTCAGAGTTGGTGGCCTGGGTCTTAAATTTGGCTTGAAGAGCTGCTACGGCTTCTTCTAAACTTTGAAAATTATCCAATGTGGCAAGGTCAGTATATTTCTGAAGCAGCAATTTGAGTTCAGAATCAATTTTAAGAAGAGGGTCCATGCATTGTGATTGCAAATTTGTAATTTCTAATTGAAGACTGGCATTGAGTGTAGTTTGTAAAGCTTGTAAATCACTTCTTAATTTCTTGACTCTGACATCAAGCATCAGAATCTCATCACTGTGATCTTCATGTCTTGTATGGCCAAATATATCATTAGGCATTTTGTTTATTGGTTATTTATTATAGAGTATCTGATTCTTAATTCTATAAAAAAGGGTATAAGCTTATCATAGGATCCAGGGACCTCAATATATAAGCAGTCACCAGCAGAAACAGTATATACAGTGCCAGAAATCATGTTTGAGTGCTTAATTCTGTAAATATTTCTCCCTACTGAAATTTTGACGTCACCCTCAGGGGTTGTAATAAATTGCAACTGCCCACCTACAGGTAATTGGTAATGATTCAAATTATTGTTAAATATGTACAATGTTTTGCCTGTTTTATCATCAACATCTGTAAGTATGCTGTTCAGATGAATAATTAACAAGCCACTCAGTTTAGACAGCATATCAGGAGAGGGTTGTGGCGTTGGCAGCTCCATAATAGCCTGTTTTTTGAAGCCAAATAAGTTCATAGGCATGTTTATTTATTCCAAATCATGCTCTGTAATTGGGCATTGATTCCCATTTTTCAAATGACAATGACCCCATGGTAAAGTATGTATGCCACATGATAAAATGCATCTCTTATCATCATGTGGGTCCAGAGCCACTTTTCTTACAATATTGCTAGTCAGGAAGTGATCTTTACTCTGAATTCTGCATTCTGATGTTCTAGTGGTGCTACATGATTTGAGGCAATTTTTATAATCTTCAAATTGGAGCTCTTTTTCCACAGTAACTCTGCCAATGCCCTTGGCTTTTTTGACAACAGCACTACATGTTTTAAAACTGTACATCTTGGCACTTAACCCAGCAAATTCCACAATAGCATCACCAAGTGTTTCATCTTTTAACTTGCCAGGCACCTTTTTGTTGTGGGCTTGAATCCTTGTATGTTCACTGGTGTCAAAGTATTGAAACAATTCAGGCTGGGACATATCTTGATAAACATCTTCTGTTTGAATATCAAGAATAAAACTATCCGTGTCCATGTACATCAATTTTATATTGTCACCATAAAAAGGTTTCAACACATCATAATACAATGTTAACATATGTAATTTGGCCAATTCCAATATCACAGCCCCTACATAAATAGGTTTATCAAACTTGATCTTTGTTTTCTTCATGTTGAAAAGTGCCATGTGCTCATCATAAATTCTTCTGTAATTGAAGTTGGGTTTTGCAACCAATTTTTTGCTCAGGCTGGGGTCAGTAATTATTTTAACATCGGTATGTTTTCTGACATTTTCAATTGTTTTGCCATACACTGAATTCACCATCAATTTGAACAAGCCCTTATCAAATTGGCTTTTTGCAGATGTTCGAAGCTCCGTGTTTGTATCAATATATGGTTTCAACCATCTTGAGTGCCTGAACCTTAAGACTTTGCCAAGTTTGGTTACTTGAACACCATGTTTCATCAGGAACTGGAGGTTTTTGTAATATAAGACATAGCCTTGTTTTGGCTCCAGTGTCATCATGAGCTTCTTCTGTTTAGAGCCAGGTGAGCACTGAACCTCGGGAATTGGGGGCAGATCAGAAAATTTGTTGTGCAAATCATCAGGAATTGTCAGATCAACCTCTAAGAAGAGGCCATAGTCACTGTCATCAAAATCCTGAAGATCTTCAATATTAAAATCTTCAACCCACTCAAGCCCTGCATATGGCAATTTATCCATCATAGCATGACCATAGAGGCTGTTTGCATCTACATACAGTATATAATTTGATGGCAATTCTGGATTATAATCAGGCATATATTTGTTATTTGCTCTGGCATATCTCTGAGAACATTGCACCATGCCTCCTCTTATACATTGCTCCATAAACAGATACATATCTTGATCTTGGATCAGATCCAATGGCTTTTTGGTGTTTAAAAACATTGCATCCCATGCTAGGCCCGGGGCACTGAAAAAATACACAGGGTCTAGTCCATAATTTTGCATGCAAAATTTTCTGAACGCCTGCATTATATCAGCTAAGAGAGCGACATCAAGTTTCAAATATCCCATGTGATAATCACGAAATGTCTTGCATTTTAATTTGTTCCACATCAACTGGGCATGGCGATAATCTTCATCTGTGATTCCAGAACCTCTGATTTTGCTGTAAAACTGTTCTTGTGGAGGCAGTGAACACTCATCAAATTTAGAAAAATCTGTAACATAGTCATATGGATATACACCCTTCCGCCTAATTAATTTCAGGTCCTGATTTGGAAACATTGCACGTGTGATTTTGAATTGTTCATCAGGTAATTGATTGGTAAGTGTACCCAGGCTAGCAGGTAAAATTCTGTAAGAATCAAGAAATCTTATGTGAATAGGAACACCATTAACTTTAATTATCTTGCTAATAGATATATATTTCTCATCATTTTCAGCTAGAATATTTAAATTCTGCTTCTCAAACCCCTCGTACCTGATCAAATGATGGAAATCATAATTGGATGCTCCATGGCAAAATATGGGGACAAATCTTGGTCTCTTGATCTTAATATTACAGCTATTACACAGGGCCATTAAGAATTTACCATCTGTATGAGAATGGTGATGTACCTTGATATTTGTATCTGAAAATTCAGAATCACATACCGGGCATTTTTCTGCATTGTTGAAATCCTCAATCTGTTTCTCTGTTAAAGGCAACATGGGCTTTGATTTTAATAAGACATTAGATGCTATGTCACGGCACTCATTTTCTATTTTATGTGCAAATATTTTGATGGCATTTGGTCCCAAGTATGAATCTTCTTTAGTAACAACACCACCCTGTACAACCACATAACAAAAGCTGGAAGGTTCATGTAGCTGGTATGGTGTAAATGAAGATTCTTCAGGATCTGGATTGCAGAATGCAAGAGGTTTGAGGTTCGATTCAAAATCACAGAAAATATATGCTGGGTGTTTCAACAAGGCTTCAAACTTTTTGAATTTTGCTTTTTCACTTGGATCAGGCATCACCATATGAACAGGTTTATGGTTCCCACAGTATTTCAGATGCTCAATTAACTTGTTTTTAGCAATTTCTGCATTCCTTTCACGAACCCCATTTATTATTTTTTCACCATCAAATACAGTCAAACATCTTCTGCACAACTTGAATATTGTATTGGATTTGTCTAGTTGTGTTCTGACTAAGGCTTCAAGACTGTGTATCAGAGTGTAATGATATGTGCCACCCCCTCCAATTAAGAGCAGATCAATCGGAACAGCAGAATCATCATCAATTGTACTGATTCTGAGAGGTTCTATCAAGCAATTGCCACGGCCAGTGGAACAAATAAATACATTAATAGATAATTGTTTGCCATTAATATCCCGGGCCTTTTTTTCAAATTTATCAATATTCTGAACAGACATTGGATATTCCAAACCCTCCATTGCATCGTCAAAAAGATGTTCATGTTGTTTGTAATAATTTATTCTCTGAGGATTCCTTGAAGCTGGAAACAGAGCAGCTAATATACACCACAAAAAGCATTTCTGGTCGGTATTTTCTATATTGACCACGGCTGTTTTGTTTTTAATATTGTCAGGTAATGGCAAATATGTAGATCCTTGTAATGGGCTGAATTCAGAAATATTAACATAGAGCCTGTGTGGAGAGCCGCATAGGCTCCATCCACTCTCTTTTGCAGCAAATTCAGAGTGTTTAATATTCAATTGTTCTATTAAACTGCTTATTTTCTTGTCTGAATTTGCATTTGAATATACCGGTACAGTTTCTGTTATGTGGGGCTGCCTAAATTTTGTGCCGTTTGGTTTCTTATATTGAGTATACAATTTGAGGGATAGCTTATAAGAGCCATTTTGTGCATTAAGAATTGCCTGCAGATCAGAATTTATACTGTTCAAAAAATTCTTAATACCACATCTTGGCTCTGATACAAACCGATAATCACTAAGTTGGGCATTAAAACTGCTATGGATGGGTGCATGGCGTGGCTGCTTTGCTGCTCTGGCATTAAGAGGTGCTTCATGCTTTCTTTTCAGACCAGATGTAGATGGTTGTGAAGGCAATGTTGATGACTGTGCAGAGCAAGTATCTTTATGTTTATGTGTGAAGTATTGCTTGCTGTATTTTCTATTGCATTTGGGGCATATTTTCGTGGGAGTTCTGTATTTGTCTGGGTTACAAATCTTTTGGTGCTTGGCCCAATTGGGGCTGGATATATTTTTATTGCATTGATTACAATGTTTTTGATTCGGCATTTTTGTTGTTGTTTATTATATACAATTTCTTGGGATTCAATTCAAAACTTTATGCTGGATAAAAAATATCAGTTGGGTTCAACACTGTGCTTTGTGTGTGGGTATGTGTGTATGTGTGGATACACTTAATATTTTTGGCTTTGGTATTTATATACAATTTCTTGGGATTCAATTCAAAACTTTATGCTGGATAAAAAATATCAGTTGGGTTCAACACTGTGCTTTGTGTGTGGGTATGTGTGTATGTGTGGATACACTTAATATTTTTGGCTTTGGTATTTATATACAATTTCTTGGGATTCAATTCAAAACTTTATGCTGGATAAAAAATATCAGTTGGGTTCAACACTGTGCTTTGTGTGTGGGTATGTGTGTATGTGTGGATACACTTAATATTTTTGGCTTTGGTATTTATATACAATTTCTTGGGATTCAATTCAAAACTTTATGCTGGATAAAAAATATCAGTTGGGTTCAACACTGTGCTTTGAGTGTGGGTATGTGTGTATGTGTGGATACACTTAATATTTTTGGCTTTGGTATTTATATACAATTTCTTGGGATTCAATTCAAAACTTTATGCTGGATAAAAAATATCAGTTGGGTTCAACACTGTGCTTTGTGTGTGGGTATGTGTGTATGTGTGGATACACTTAATATTTTTGGCTTTGGTATTTATATACAATTTCTTGGGATTCAATTCAAAACTTTATGCTGGATAAAAAATATCAGTTGGGTTCAACACTGTGCTTTGTGTGTGGGTATGTGTGTATGTGTGGATACACTTAATATTTTTGGCTTTGGTATTTATATACAATTTCTTGGGATTCAATTCAAAACTTTATGCTGGATAAAAAATATCAGTTGGGTTCAACACTGTGCTTTGTGTGTGGGTATGTGTGTATGTGTGGATACACTTAATATTTTTGGCTTTGGTATTTATATACAATTTCTTGGGATTCAATTCAAAACTTTATGCTGGATAAAAAATATCTGTTGGGTTCAACACTGTGCTTTGAGTGTGGGTATGTGTGTATGTGTGGATACACTTAATATTTTTGGCTTTGGTATTTATATACAATTTCTTGGGATTCAATTCAAAACTTTATGCTGGATAAAAAATATCAGTTGGGTTCAACACTGTGCTTTGTGTGTGGGTATGTGTGTATGTGTGGATACACTTAATATTTTTGGCTTTGGTATTTATATACAATTTCTTGGGATTCAATTCAAAACTTTATGCTGGATAAAAAATATCAGTTGGGTTCAACACTGTGCTTTGTGTGTGGGTATGTGTGTATGTGTGGATACACTTAATATTTTTGGCTTTGGTATTTATATACAATTTCTTGGGATTCAATTCAAAACTTTATGCTGGATAAAAAATATCAGTTGGGTTCAACACTGTGCTTTGTGTGTGGGTATGTGTGTATGTGTGGATACACTTAATATTTTTGGCTTTGGTATTTATATACAATTTCTTGGGATTCAATTCAAAACTTTATGCTGGATAAAAAAAAAACAGAAATAGGCCACAACTTGGCCACAAGTGGACCGGAAGTAGGCAAACCGGAAGTAAACCGGAAGTAGGCAAACCGGAAGTAAACCGGAAGTAAACCGGAAGTGGACCGGAAGTAGACCGGAAGTAGACCGGAAGTAAACCGGAAGTAAACCGGAAGTAGACCGGAAGTAAACCGGAAGTAAACCGGAAGTGGACCGGAAGTGGACCGGAAGTAAATATGCGTGGGTGGGTGTGGGTGTAGGTGGGTGGGTGTGGGTGTATGTGTATCGTGACCTAGCTTTAAGTGTGGCCAAAAAAAATATCAAGAGGGGCATATTTTTGACAAGCCTATGGACAACAATCTCTCAGAAGTGCCTTTTATAAGTGTAGGCAAATCAATCTGAGGGGGCTCATACTTTCTCATGGAGTCCATGAGGGATTTTTTACAAAAATCTTGGATTAGACGGGGTTCCACACTTGAGCAAAAAGCTCTTATGGGCATGTTGAGCTTGTTTTAAGTGTAGCCAAATCTGCTTGAGGGGGGTTCATACTTTCCTGTGCTGGTTATATGGGTTTTTATACTACTCAGCTAGAAGGATATCTTCCCCATTGAGTGGAGGAAAAGTGGGTGCGTATAGAGGTCCTTCAACTTTCGTATTCTTTTTCATTTCAGAACCCGTGCTGTATCGTCGACTTAATCCAATCTATCCGTTGTAGGTTTTAGGTTCTGTTTCTGTTCGGTTATTTCACGTTGTCTTCCTGCTTATGTTATTCGCGACGAAGGTTCTGGATTCGATAATCTGGACAATAACGGGATTGTGTTGGTTGCTTCATTTGGTGTCTTAAGTCCACTTTATGTCCTGTTAGGCTAATCGTGAATGGACCTACAGTTTAAAGGGGGATCCGAACCACTATGTTCCTCCACCGAGTATCGAACCCGGGATCCCTTAATTACAAGGCGCCCACGATCCCACTGCGCCATCGGGGATTGTGTTCGAAATGAATGAATCAAATTTGAGTGATATGATATGCAACCATTGGAAGACTATTGAAAGAAAAGCTATGGGAACCTGCCAGTTTTTCTACTGCAGACAGGAAACCATAAACATGGAAGAGAAGCTTATATTCTATGAAATCTGACGCTATGTGCTCGAATACTGGCTAAATATAATCCATAGAGGCATAGCAACGTTAAACAACCTCTTATATGATACATATAGGTTTAAAAAGGTCGAAATACAAAGATTGTGTGCGCCTCGCTGATGGCGTAGTGGAAGGCCTTGTAATCAAGGGGTCTGGGGTACGATACCAGGTGATTGCACATAGTGGTTCGGATCCCACTTTAAACTGTATGCACTTCAGATTAGTCTATCTGTGCCGGTGACTCAGTCGGTAACGCGTCTGACTACCATGCTATAGGCCCCGGGTTCGATTCCCGGCCGGTTCAAGCCCGGGAACTTTTCTAACGTTGGAAGCGGCCCCAGCGCCCACCCAGCGTCGAATGACATGGGTACCTGGGGGAAACCCTGGGGGTAAAGGCGGTCAGGGGCGTGATGCTGATCACATCACCCCCACTCACGAACGAATCAAGAAAGTGTGGGGCCTTACCCCCACACCCCCTATACGCCTTCACGGCGTAGCGCCAAGCACAGGTGAGAACTTTACCTTTTTTTTTTTTGCATAAAGTGGACTTACAACAAAATTTAAACTTGCGATAAAGATTATGATAAGGTATTAAAGAATTGGGTCTAACACATTTTTTTATTTTTTACCAATGACATTGTTAACTAATATTATTAATTTCAGTTTCAAGATGAAATCGGCTACGAAATAAAAAGGAGTGGGTTCATATTTCTGTTACGAAATTCCACTTTTGTAGTAGACCTGTGCCACACTAAGATGTGACGTAATAAACAAATCTGAGACACTTTCAAAGTATTAAATTGCTATCTACGTATTTGGGAAAAATCTTTCAATATAATACTTTTTTTGGACGCGTCAAATCATAGTATTTAATTCCTGTTTTAGCAGCTTTAAGAAACCTGATTTTTTGGGGGGGGTTACAAATGCCCTTTCTGCTCCCGTCAAGTTACGCCTATGACAAACAGGAATTCAAAGTAAAAGACTGTCCCGACTAAATCGGGAGACACGTCTGTTAGATTTACAATTGGGAAAATCATAATTAAGCGTGTAGTTGAAAACAACCTATTTTCATATATTGCATGCAGCTCTACTTTTTCTGCAATGTGGATCAAGAACTGGGGACGTGGAGAAGCACAACACTCCACGTAACCAATAGTCACGTGACCCTCTTTGCTTTCCTGTCATGTTGACCTTCGCGTGGAACACATTTCTCGGTGTTAAGACAGGCAAAATCACCCGATCATCGAAGGGTGCAATATGTGTTGCCTACCCTCCTGCATTACTTGTTCCTATTAAAGCCTTATGGGGAAGAACGTTTTTCCATGACTGTACATACCACAACAATAGTGGGCGGTGATATATTGTAGCTTTCCATATTTCAGAAAATCGGCACTTTCTGAATTGAAATGGCTAACTTCATTTAACACATCACTGCCCTTAGGAAGAAGCCGCGGTAGCGCAATCTGCCGGCCCCCGTGGCGGAGTGGTTAGCATAGTGCGCTGCACTGCCAGAGGTCCCGGGTTCGAATCCCGGCTAGGACTTGGATGTTTGTGTTTGTTCGAAATGAGTAAAAACGAAAATACAGTAAAAATTGACATGTGTGAAAGTTTGAGAGATATGTGAATGACGAGCGATACTGCCGAATAGGGGTATTTCTTTTTTTACAAAAAAAAAGTCCTTAGGGCGTCTGACTACCATGCGAGAGACCCGGGTTCGATCCCCGGCGGCTCCGGCGTCCACCCAGCATCGTATAAACTGATAAACTGGGTACCTGGAGGAAACTCTGGATGGGGGGGGGTAAAGGCGGCAGGGGGCGTGGTGCTGATCACATCACCCCCAGCTCGGCCGAGATCAAGAAAATGTGGGGCTCTAACCCCACACCCCCTATACGCCTTCATGGCGTGGTGCAAAGCACAGGGGAGCACTTTACTTTTTTACTTTTAAACTGTCCTTAGTAAAGCTTTCCTTTAATTTAGAAATTAGGTGATCAATAACTGGAAAATAGATCCTAACTTCAATATTCTCTTCACATCTAGTTCTCTTAGGCCTTCGCGATGGCGCAGTGGTAGCGTCGTTGCCTTGTAATCAAGGGGTCCCGGGTTCGATTCCAGGTGGAACCACGTGGTTCGGATCCCACTTTAAATCAATCAATCGGTGTAGCTCTCTTGCTCTCGCATGCTGGAATCGAAATGGGCTACTATGACAGTGCTGTAGAAATTATTTTCTAACCTCAGAAATGACGATTAATTAATATGTAGGCCTAGGCCTATGCGCATTAAAATTGCCCACGCGTGCCGAGTTTTGCAGTATTTAGTTGGTTGGATTTGTACTAACGTCTACTACATGTACAGAGGCTAATCGGGACGAGACCTACAGTTTACAGTTGAATCCGAACCACTTAATGAAATGTGCCTCCACCAGTGATCGAATCCGGGACTATTTGGTTAAAAGGCAGCAGTCTTACAAGTACACTACAGGGGTATGGAGCTCAATTTCAAAATTTCTAATTCTTAGCATTTAAGAAATAGGTAGTTTGTCTACTCCTTGATTCCGCAACGTCATATTCCTCCGTCTCGGATATTTTCAACGATAAGGATGTATACATATAATTATGACACAAATGAGAGAACATTGCTGACATTCATATTGCCGATGCTCGCATGAGTCACTAACAGGCACTAACTTGACAGTCTTTAGATGTTGAACGACCTCCTACTATTAAAAAATGATTTTTCGCACCTGTTGGACCTATTCCTAAAAATAGTGATTCGATTTATAGGGACTTAGATGCATAACAATATCATAGCGCTGAATACAGGGTGAGGCGAAAGTCCAGCACCACCCTTTTAATTTGAAAACGGCTTGACGGAGGACGATGAAACAATATGCATCATGGTGGCCATCTTGAAAGCCGCCATTTTGGAATTACCTCCAGATTTTCAAATAGGAAGGGGGTCATGTGACACATCATGTGCGTTTTCTCAGAAACATGAATATGCGGTTATTTTCCCTCTAACTTTATTTGGTGAATATATTTTGACAATTGAATTTTACATTTCGCGTAAGGTAATGTGTTGTTATTTATTCGTTCCAGGTGATGTAACATGACGCTAAGCCTCTAAGAACGGATTGAAATTGTTGTGATAAGTGGGGAGCGCACTGCCAGAGTTGTCGCAGAGGATTTCAACGTCCGGTATCCAGAGAGAGACGACATCTCACATAGCACAGTGTTGCGTGTGTTGCAGAAGTTGAAAAAGACGGAACCAGTGTACGACAGAGAACGTAGTGGATGGCCGAGAACCGCTACCGACGAGAAAACAGCAACGGCATTTGTGGCATTCTTAGTCAAGAGGCCGAAACGCATTACCTGACGTTTGGCGTCAATGTCAGGAGTCATTCAGAGACCCATACCCCGGTTATTGCATTCGAATAAGTGGCACCCGTACACAATTGACCGACCCACCTACTGAGTGGCCACCCCATTCTCCGGACCTTACGCACCCTGACCTTTACCTTTAGGACCATCTTAAAGCCATGGTTTAATGATCTCCGACATCTTCCAGCATCGGATCCGACAAACGTGTGACTCTGTGGAACCTGCAGTGTTATTGCGTGTCCATGAGGACTGGCGGAAAAGTCTTGCATTTTGTGTGGTACAGAACAGGCAACGCATAGAGAACATCTTGTAGGACGCCTAATGTGAACTTCAACTGTCAAAATATCCTCACCAAATAAAGTTAGGGGGAAAATAACTGCATATTCATGTTTCTGAGAAAACGCACATCTTGTATGCTGTATCACATGACCCCCTTCCTATTTGAAAATCTGAAAGTAATTCCAAAATGGCCGTCATGATTCATACTGGCCCCATCTGGTGTGCCCCCAACCCAATTACTCATATCCGCAGTTTCATCGTCCTCCGTCAAGCAGTTTTCAAATTAAAAGGGTGGTGCTGGACTTTTTCCTCACTCTGTACATCCACCAGAGTTTCATCTCACTTTAGTAGCAAGTTTGAAGACTCATGATTGGTCAAATGCAAGTTTTATGATGGAAAATATTAAGTAAGAAAACTTCTAGTTTTTCTTATTTTTGGTCGAAATGCGCCTACCGTACTATACAAATCTGGGGGACTACAAGGAGGGCTGAAATTAGTTTTGGAGAGTCTGTCTCTGCTTAAAAACACAGTCCGGTGAGTGGAAGAGAGGTGCCTAGAAAGGGTCACCCCAAGGTTAGACACATTTTGAGTAACGGACAGTGGCGTAGCGTTATAGTACGCTCGTACGCCCGGCGTTCCCAGATTTAAAATTTCAAAAATGCTGTGAATATAAAGTAAAACTTGACTAATTCCATATATGTTTGACCTTCATGGCATTATAATAGCTATTTTTCGCGATCCGCTTGCAACGCTCCACTCTCAACACTCGTTCTAGCATCTCTTTTCAATGCTTTCCTGGCCGGACGCCGAGCAGGTTCGGTGTAAAAGACACTATATGCCTTGCTGCCTTTCTGGAGGGAAAGCTTCGATGTCTACAGCACGCGCGTAAATGCTCTCTCATACGCCAACGTACGGAGCAGCAGCGGTCTACCGTGATTCGTTCATGTGACCCTTCCTGCCTTCTGAAGCAGACGACAGCGGTAGAATTCCTACCTGGTTCTTCGCGCTCATGCAACTCGTGCTATGTGATGCTACAATACGCAATATGACTGACGTAACTTTACCAATCTCAAATATACCGCTTCTTAATGACCACTGCATTGTATAATTTATCACACGAACAGCGATGTGCATTAGAAACTAAAAGATCAACATAGTTTTTGTCAAATAAGTTGGTGAAGTCCTCGTGGTAGAAATTCAGCCTGTGGCTGCTGTACCACTTAACCCGCAAAACTATTATTTTTTATTGTATTTTTTCGTTATTATCTAACTACTTAACATTGTGTCAATGGAAATGTTTAGCGTTCATTTGAAAACTCTTAACATCGAATTGTCTCTGGACAAAATTATTTTAAAATGTTTATCAGCATTCTCAAGATGTAATAAACAGTGGTCTGAATTACTAATCGGCACTGTTACGTCAGTAGAGTGTACGATATTTGGATCATCCACCCACCTCCGTGTCAGAGTGCTTTGCACAGTGCGCCAAGACGACAGAGGTCCCTGGTTCGAATCCCGGCGTGAGCACGGGTGTTCTTTGTCAGTGTCCCTTCATCAATATTATCACTCATATTCATATTCGCAATTAACCAAAAGTGGTAGAAAAACGAAGTAAATTATACCAAATCATTCAGTAGTTGGATCATCCACAACAATGCCGTCTACTGTTGTGCAGAGGCGCTTGTGATTCAGGTAGGTTTTTAATGACTTGCGTCATGCAGAAAGGTATAAAAAAGATATAAAACACCAGAGATCAAAACATTTGTGGCATAGTGAGGCATCTAATTTTCTAGCTAAAACATGCATGGATGATGTTTTATTGAAAACCCAGCTGACTTCAGGCAAATAAACAATACCTGTGGCGACTAATACCATAAGTAAATTATTAAGCAAAAAGGGCCGACCCTTCCTTCGGACTTGGCGTTTTCACCCGAAATGTCCATGCTACGCCACTGGTAACGGACATAATTTCTTTCAGGAGTTTATACATCTGGGGGCGTAAGTGTAAATTTAACACCGAAACAACGATAAATTGAACTATTGTTACAACTTCTATGAGGCTGCTTCGAAGCTCTTGGGAGTAGGGTGTGGCATAGACCAGGCTAATAGCGAGGGGTAGGCTAAGTGACTGAAGTCTAGGGCGCCATTCAAAGCTTCTATTTAAGACAACAAAGCCGGAATATGCGACGGAGAAATTTACACTTGGCAGAGGTAAAGGGGGAAATAAAGTATACAAGGTGTTACTCGACCTTTGTTCCCATCGAAGATTTTCAAGTGATGAAGTGACCTCTACGGCGGTCACCATATGTTACCAGTGCCGGATCTATAAACATCAAAACCCCACAGTGCGGGTGGAGCAAGCTTTTACATACTTAAAACGTGTACGTAAACGTAAATCAATAAACGTAGTAATTGTCTAGTGTCGCAGAGCAGAGAAGACCATCTACAGCGCATTCGGTTTAGCCTGAGCTCTGGCAAGGTACATAGAGATTAGGTAAAGCCATCCGAAGATTGCCGATCTTGCACGAACGCGTGACGTCACCGGAGAAGCAGTGAGCTCGGCTGAAGCAGACGGCCCCTAGCATTTATATGGGAGATTCAGAGAGCGAAAGTATATTATTACTTTTAGGAGGGGGGAAAATAATAATTGTCATCCTCCAAGATGGTATTGAGGCATCCTTTTAATGATTAGTAACATAATTGAAAACGCGCTACTTTTAAAAGGGGGCAAAGTACATGTGAAAAAATGTATTTGGAAAATAATATAATTTTAATAAAAAAGTGGCATGCTAAAGAAGAATTAAAGAGTTTAAAAAAATAATTGATTAATAGACTTAGTTTATTTTACTTCGCTTATCTGTCACATATGGCTAATCGCAAAGATGAGGATGCGTGATGATATGATGAAATTGAAGAAAGGAGAGTAGACCCATGCCCGGGCGGGGATTCGAACCTGGGGGCCCTTGGCATCGTAAAGCGTTGTGCTAACCACTTCGCCACGGAGGTCAGCATTACAAGGAAATAAACAGAAAATGGCATTATGTTTTAATATGCGAGAAACATTTGCGAGGAGGTTATTGAAGTAACAAATAACACAGGGCCGCATGGGTTCTGTTGTTTTTATAATTTTGGATGTTTTACATGTATTTGAACTTGTTGATGCTGAAACTGGCATTAGTTTTCTTACATCACGCAAGATTTTTTTACAATTCACGATTTATATATCGTCGATGTTTTCACGAACTGGCGAATATGTCAACTTCCCTGCATCACGAACCGGCGAATGTGCAAAATTTGACATTTTGAGTTTTTGACGCTGTATATGTTGGAACAACTTGTACTTTGCTCTCACAAAGTTTCAAGTTTCTATTAAATATTGCTTAGGAGATAAAGATGGACAACGTTTTGACGAATATAAAAACTAGTATTGTGATAATTTCACGAACCGACGAATATGAAATTCGCCGCTTCGTGGAGAAAAACATAATATCATTTTACAATCCATTCAGGATGTGTCAGTTGGACTACATTTTGCCTAACAGATGCCGCTGTAATAAAATGTTTTATATTTAATTTTTTTCATAAGAAATATAACCCATTTGTAAGATATCAGAAAACATGTAAGGCACAGTTATTTGTGTTTATATTGGAAGAATGTACAGTCTATATTTTGGGACTTTCAATGAAATTGTCAATCGTCTGCTTTACTTCTCGCATCTAAATTATTTCGAATGGTTTATAAAAGAAATGCCATATTTCTTTGATATTTTGAAGAATAGCCTTCTAGTGGTGTGGCTCGTTGTGTAATTATTCAGAAGATATGAATAAGGACGTGCATCGAATCCTAGAACGAGTGTTCTAAAAGCGTGAAGTGTCACGCTGTATATAGTTCCTTGCATTGTGAAGAAGAAATATTTGCTGCATGCGTAACGTGTCAGGATTTGGTTTGTTACAATCACTTCATATTGGATTGTGCCGAGCACAACAGACGTGTTAGTGTACAAGAGAAAAACAACCCTCCGGGATCAAGCCACACAGATTTTAAAGTGGATGGTTCTCAAAAGGAGGATGTTACGCCAGTAAAGCGAAGGGTTTCCGAAAAGGAAAAAGTAAGAAAAAATGTAAAAGCCTGTCGTTCTTTTGGTTATGAGTATGTAAGTGAAGAGAGTCATCAAGTTATTCCTTCTCGCAGATTACTTCGTCCACGTTGTCAGCCACGGACATGCCAAACAAGAGGATTGAAGTGCAACGATTTTGATGACAAAACAAGAACGAAAGTTAATAATGCGTATTATAATTTACGAAATGTTACCCGACAACGAAAATGAAAATGGTTGAGTAAGTTCATGACTTCCAATGCTCCTGTAAGGTCAACGAAGTCAGAAGACAAAAAGAAGAAGGAAAGAATGCTTCATTATTTCTTACCAGATGACCATAACGTAAGACAAAGAGTATGTCGTAAAATGTTTCTTAACACACTTGCAATTGCTGAGAGACAAGTAAGGACAATGCTAATGAAGTTAAAGAACCAGTGCATGGAAGAAGAAGAAAAGACAGATGGACGTCAAGACAACGTTAAAAGAAAGAGACGAAAAAATGCGTACAGATATTAAAAAGCACATAAATATGTTCCCTAGGATGGAATCTCATTTTTGCCGCAGAAGTTCTAGCCAACAGTACTTGTCGTCCAACTTAAGTAATGCAAAGATGTATGAACTATTCAAAAAATAATTTCCAAACAGCTCGGCATGTTACTCCTTATACAGATCAGTTTTTAAATGTATGAAGTTAAAATTTAGGTCTCCAAAAAAAGATCTTTGTGCTTTGTGTGAGACGTACAACTCATTGAAATCAGCTAATTATTTATCTAATCATTCTGACTTGATTGAAAAATATAACAGGCACATACAGGAAAAACAGAAGGTGAGGGAAATTAAAGGTGCGATGAAAAATACTGCTGTACAAAATCCACAGGAGTCCGTGGCTGCTTGCTTTGACATGGAGCAAGTCATAAATCTACCACAGAGCAAACGAACTGAACTGCATTACAAAAGAAAATTATCAGCCTACAATTTTACAATTTATGAATTAGCTAGTAAAAGCGGTCATTGGTACGTTTGGCACGAAGGATTAGCGAAAAGAGGTCCGAATGAAGTTGCAACAAACTTAAGGAAGTTTCTGCTGATGAAAGATGAACAAGGTGTAAAACAGGTAGCGTTCTTCGCCGATGGTTGTGCATCTCAGAACAAAAACAGTATCCTGCCTTCTGTGTTCGTTTATTTTTTAAACACTGAAGCACAAAACATCAACACCATACAAGTTTTCTTCTTCGAAACGAGTCACGGACAAAGTGAAGGTGATGCTAATCTGTGGTGATGCTATTCACAGTACAATTGAAAACGCACTTCGACGGAGTGAAGATATTTTCATCCCTGTCCAACTTCCCTGTAATCAGGATGGAAAGAAAGAAACAACCATATGCTGTTCATGAGTTGTGAGTTGTATACTAAAGACGTCTTAGATTGGAAACAATATTAGCAGTACCTGCGTATCCTAAAAGTTAGAACAACAAATGAGGGTCAACCCGTGGACTGGACAAAAGTCATGCAAATTCAAGTGCGCAAGGGTTGTCCCAATATATTTATAAAAACATCGCATAACCTAAACACACACTCAAGAATATCACTTCCTAATCCACGCAGAGCTAAAGAGGACAATTTACCACCAAGGGCTTTTACTTCAAAGCCAAAACTGCCTATGAAAAAAATACCAGGACTTGCTGTCATTATGTCAAGGAGTAATACCAGTAATTTCTCATCCTGATTATAAAGACTTCTATGTCAGATTACCTCACTAATTGTACAACCATTTTGCGTCTATTAACTTTGTATTTGATAACAGACTAAAGTTGGTCAATGTATTACTATTTTGTTCCTTACATTTTATTTCCTGAATTTTATTATTCTTGAAATTTATTTGCGGGTACGTCTAGTGTTGTGTGAATTTCTCTGTTTCTCACCGTTGCGTATTAAACTGTTATGGAGTATGTTATGATTAGTGTATTAAGGATTTGCCTAATATTTAACGCTGTATAAATATCCAATAAATAACTTGAAAGTTTTAGTCTTCAACTGTAGAATTCCCAGTTTTAGTGAAAATTACAATGACGAATCAAGCTAAAAATATTCCATTTTTTCCTTCACTAAATGACGAATAGATTCAATGAAATCCTTTGTTCATTTATTGTTCATTAAAATTCTTTCTACGGTGTTCTTTCTCATGTGAACTACCTTCTCACACAGCATTTATTGTTATCTCAAAATATAGTTTAGCTCGAATATTTTTTTCAATGATTCGCAAGTAACGCAAAATTGGCTACTTTCAACTTTGTTTTTCCCAAAATCAATATTTTGCATATTCGCCGGTTCGTGATGCAGGGGAGTTGACACATTCGCCAGTTCGTGAAAACATCGACGATATGTGGGTTGTAGTAGGCACGTTTCAGTGCAATTGGAGTGATTGTCGCTAGATGTCACTGGTACGTTTCAAAATTATTCAACAAGTAATAAAGACGAATAACCTTTGAATACAGAGAAGTTTTGTTTTACTTAAATTAATTAATATGTTTCTTGCCTAAATGCTGAAAATAATACTATGTAAAACATTGATATATCATTTGAAATTAATTTTATATGTAACTGTCAAAAGTTCTAATTTGCTTCAATGGTATGTAAGATACGTTGATCTCCTACATTAACATTTGGTTGTTCAGTGTGGTACATTGCTGTGGTGTGGCCATGGCATCTCTTGGTTGTCTGAATAGCCCAGATGTGTTTTGCTACATCTGCGGTGAATTTGTTCCCGGCTACAGAGACAGGAAATTACAGATTTTGTAAGAAGAGCATATTACACATACTTTAAAATGAAACTAGAAGATCAAGATAAATCGTGGGCCCCACACAAGGTATGTAGATCATGTGTGGAATCTTTACGAAACTGGAACACGGGAAAGCAGCCATCTATGCCATTTGCAATACCCATTGTGTGGAGGGAGCCTCAGGATCACAGCAATGATTGTTACTTCTGTTCCTGTGAAATTGTAGGTCAAAATATTAGAAACAAGAAGAGGATAGTGTATCCCAATATTCCTTCTGCAATGAGACCTGTGTTGCACGGTCCAGACTTGCCTATACCGACACCTCCATTAAGTGTTGAGTGTGTAAGTGATTTTGGTTCACTAAGTGATTCAGTGGAAGGAAGTGAAATGGAAGATGACATTTATGATCCCCCTCACGGATCTCGTGACCCTATACCGTTCACTCAAAGCGAACTCAATGATTTAGTTAGAGACCTAAATTTATCTAAAGAATCAGCTGAGCTTCTTGGTTCCAGACTTAACGAAAATAACTTGGTGGCTTGTGGAACAACATTTTCCTGGTACAGACACCGAGAAAAAGAGTTTGTGCCTTTTTTATCGAAACAAGATTCTCTCGTGTTTTGTTGTGATGTGTCCGGTTTGCTGACTAAGTTAAATTTTCCTTGTCTTTCAACTGATTGGAGGCTACTCATTGACTCGAATAAAACAAGTTTAAAATTTGTTTTGTTACATAATGGAAATAAGTTCCTCAGTTCCTATTGCTCATTCTGTGTCACTAAAAGAAACCTACAGCAATATGCAACTTGTTCTTAATAAAATTAAATATGATAACCATGGTTGGTTGGTGTGTGCTGATCTTAAAGTTTTGAGCATTTTACTTGGACTACAATGTGGATATACGAAAATGCCATGTTACATTTGTGAGTGGGATAGTAGGGCACGAAATTACCACTGGGAAAGAAAGGAATGGACAACACGGAAAACGTTGAACCCGGGTTCAAAGAACATCGTACAACAACATTTAGTCAGTCCTGAGAAAGTTGTACTTCCCCCTCTTCATATCAAATTAGGGCTGATTGAACAATTTGTGAAGGCACTTAACAAGGAAGGACAATGTTTCCAGTTCATATGCAACAAATTTCCATCCCTGTCGTACGGCAAAGTGAAAGAAGGTGTTTTAGTTGGACCAGACATTAGGAAATTAATGAATGATAAAGACTTCGAGGAAACAATGACTGTAGCTGAAAGAGACGCTTGGATAGCATTTAAAAGTGTAGCGTTGAACTTCTTTGGGAACCACAAAAGTTCTGATTACAGAGAAGTTGTTGAGAATATGTTACTTAAATTTCAAGAGCTGGGTTGTAACATGAATCTCAAATTACATTTTTTGCATTCACACCTTGATAACTTTCCACAAAATCTCGGTGAATTAGTGAGAAACAAGGCAAACGGTTCCATCAGGACATGAGGGATATGGAGAAAAGGTATCAAGGACATTGGAGTGTTAGCATGATGGCTGACTACTGTTGGGCATTGTACAGAGAAACGCCTGAAGAAAATCACAAGAAAGTTAGGAAAGCTTACAGAAGAAAGCGTGCTAAACAGAACTGAAAAATATGTATTTTGTAATGATTTTCTTGTGTGTATATTATATAATATACACAAGTATACTTCTATATGTCGTTTTCTATATTATATGGGTCCTTTGTGTCTGTCTATATTCATTTTAAAATAAACATGTTGATGCGTTTAGTGTGATAAGCTACTTATTCTGATTGAAGAAAAGAAAAATTATAATAAAACAGTATGCAATATTGGACAAAGCCCAAATTTTGAAATTTGATTTGTAAGAAAACCTTGCGTGATAGAGAAAAACGAATTTCATATTCGTGATCAGCATGACACAAATAATAAAGTTCACCTATTAAACAAGAAACAACATTAAATTGAATTTAATTTGCGGCCCTATGTAATATATCTGAATTATCGAGAGTTGACCTTGCAGTCTCTAAATGTACTTTTAGGGTTACGCAAAACCTTTACTCAAAATTGCTAGTGTAAATTTATAAGCTATTAAAATTTAAAACTTATTCCTGTTCGAAAAAAGAAACTGCCAAGTCAAATTAATATTTTGTAGAAATACATATATTTTTCTTTTATGAGGCCAAGAGAGTATTTGGAGGGAACGGTGGCTTGGGAAGGCTATAGCCTCGGATCTCGATCTGCATAGGGGCTTCCAGTGGGAAAACATTGCTATGAAATAGTCCAGAAGAAGGGGCGAAATGATTTTTTTTTAAATGGCTCAAGAATACAAAAATGTAAGTGGACATTTGACAAGCTTAGTCTAAAACTTACAACTGAAATCGTACGTGTGTGTGTGGGGGGGCTGGCTACGTGAGGTAACACAGTGGAACATGATTCACAATACTAAAATTTAAATAAATATGTGGGAATAATAGAAATCAAAATATTTTGTAGCTAGTGACGGCGCAATAGTAAAGATGGAGGGTTAAGTCATATTTTCCCGGGGCAATCATGTTTATTATTCCGTTACACACGACACAAAAATGCATATTTTGGCTAAAAGAGCATTCATTCATTTATTTATTTTTGTCATTTTACTGGGGCAGATAAGATAGAGAGATAGAAATTGTCGAACGAGAATAGGGGGGCGTTCCTGCCCCCCCTGTAGTGTGGTCACTGCCTATAGCTATGCTGGAGAAGAATGCACCAATTAATACGCTATTAAATCAAACAGATACTTTTAAAACTTTTAATCAAATTATTTGTGAACTATGATTTAAATTTAGAGAGAGCACATACTTGTTTAATTTATTTTGGATGAGTTAACTTCTGAAGCCTGCCATATCCGAGCCTTCTTCCGATGTAACTGCACTGCCCTTTGAGCCCTAGCTGCTGCGTTCAGGTGGCGGAACGAGCAGAATACTAATTAAAACAAATATGTGACAAATATATATAAAAAAAACAACGTGTTGAAGCTATTGACGGCGCCAAAGAAAAGACAGAAGAGAAACGTGAAGAGTGCAGTGATATTTTACGGGAAGCAGTCACGTTTATTACACCCTTACATTTACATACAATATTAAAAAGTTCTGCTTTTAGATCTCGCACAATGCCTTTTTCACAAAAATGGGCAATCCCGTATTTTTTATATCAATCAAGCTGTGATATTTTAGATTTCTTCCGTTAGTTTTCTGATAATAGTTTTCACAGCTTTCCATAGCATTTAGGCATGATTTCAGTTGACAAGAACAAAATAATCTTATTTCAAAACATAGAGCAACAAGAAATCCAAGGCGCTTAAGTTAAAACTCCCTTACATTGGAAGTCTGGAGAGAACAAAACAGGGGTTCCTTCGTAACACGATTTCTTGAAAACCATTTTACACATTTGAATCAACTTTGTGATAAATTGATTAGAAAGGATGAATCTTAACAGTAAAAGTTGTAACTTTTCCCCTGCTACTATATTTTAGAAGATATTCGTTGTCAAATATCTCAATTTTTGCATAAGGAACCAGCCTTTTCCATGCCGAGTGTTTCGACGATGACGTCATGCATCCACGGACAACTACGCATACGATCTGCGCCGCCGAACGAGCATCCCCTGGAGCTCTGGCATGCGCAAAGCGGGAAAGGTTTGTCGTCTGCAGAAGACGTCACGTGACTCATAGGAGCAGTGTTGAAAAACGCTGCAAAGCTAAATGCTGTTGTCTCATTAAAAAAATAAAAAAAATACTTACGAATCTAAAGTAGCACGCTGGCCTTCACAATCGTGAAAATCGTCAATTGTTCTACGAATAAACACACACTTGTCAAATTCGTCCATGTCACTTTTAAAAGCATTTCTTCTCCGTTGTTTGTTAGGCGTTACTAATCCCTTCTCAGTTACTTTGTAGAGATTTTTTCGTTTCAAAGCACTTACTGACATATCAGTAGATGCGGAAACACGCTTTTGCACTTGTTTCATGTTCAAAAGACCACTGCCAGCTTCTTTCTTCATAAACTTATGCACGTTAAGATTATTTCTCTACTCTGACTATGAATCTATCACTTTCCTTTCTCCAATATTCTTTTCATATTTCACCTCAGCTTCTGTTGAATAAAACACCCTAAGCAATACAGGTCAACAATCACCTTACTCCTGGTAACATGATCCGTCCCCGAGAGGAAGAGGAAGAAGAGAGGGAGGATGCCTCTTTCGCCGAAGGGGCTTAATCAATGGGGGTTTAACCGACAAAAAGAATCATCTGTCTTTTCCTTGAACTATCATCACCTTCTTAAACTGTCGATTTTTTAAAATATATATATATATATATATATATATATATATATATATATATATATATATAATATAAATGCAGTAAGTACCGAACACACCTACCAATAAACTCTGAAGTCAGATTATGGATATACAGGCCCGTAGCCAGGAATTATTTGTAAAAGGGGGGGGGGAGCGAAGTCAATCCTAGAGGGGGCAAATTTTTAATATATTGTGTCGCATTGACAGATATAACAGGGTACACACAGGCACTTGCCCCCTCCCCAAAAGAGATAAGTGACAGAAACCGCAAAAAAACAAAAAAAAAACAACCTTCGAGCAACATCAAAAAGCAATATTTCGATAATGACCTTTCCAGATTGCCAAAGAATATAAAGTTTAACATAAATAGGATAATAAGGACTGTAGCTACTTGATACTTACAGGTCGATAATCTTAATACATGATTAATATGTACCAGTGGCGAAGCTCCTATGAGGCTTTTGAGGCTTAGCCTACCCAAAAAAATGTTGAAATTAAAATGTTCTTATACCCTGTAACAATCAAAGTTCATTAAAACTATGTAATCCGAACGTTTGGTTCCGCCGATCCTTCCATATATCTCGTCAGGCAGGCCAGAAAGAGAGAGCGCGTTCGGGCCGAACTCTGAGGCTTTTGACGAAAAGCCTCACGTTTAAAAGGCAGCTACAGCGTGAGCTCTGTGTACTGGGAGGGGAGGGGGAGGGGAAGGGACCGCCTATTCGCTGGGTAAAAGCGGCTAGCCTCAGAACCAAACCTGTTGTGCTTCTTCTCGTGCAAAGTGTGTCCCTCGTTCACGCGCTGCATTGTTGAATGTTAATTTACTTCAAGTGCATGCGCACCTGTGTTTGTGTGTGTGTCACATAGTGTATTTATGTTATAAAAATATAATACTGTGAAATTATGTGTTGAAAACTCTAAGAGGATTTGCAGTGAAATAAATGTGAGTGAACAAGACTTCGTGGCTCTCAGAAGCTTAACCTACGAAATCTTGGACACACTGACTGTGCAACTGGAAATACGTTTTGGAGATCTTGAAAAGATAAAATTTGTTGAATTGGTAGACCAAAATAGCTTTGGGGAATATAAACTACATTGTCCTGTGATGAAATTAAGTAACCTTCTGTCCACATATCCATTTTTCAACAAAGAAAGATCAGAAAATGATTTAAAGAATATCTATGCTGATGAAGAAAAGCATTTACCTCCTGCAGACCTTCTAAAATTCATAGTTAGCAATGATCTTCAAACAATCTACAAAGAAGTAACACAACTTATCAAGTTGGTCTTGACATTCCCAGCTTCCTCCGAAAGA
Source organism: Lepisma saccharinum (assembly GCF_977018435.1). NCBI lineage: Eukaryota > Metazoa > Arthropoda > Insecta > Zygentoma > Lepismatidae > Lepisma > Lepisma saccharinum. The sequence goes on along the minus strand of NC_139239.1, from coordinate 31,106,451 downwards.
AGTATGAGCACCCTCAAGAGAGTAAAAAAAAAATATCTCTGTAATTCAATGAAAAATGAAAGATTAAGTTCTCTCAGTCTCAGTACAATAGCCATTGAAAAAAAAAACTGGTTAAAGAACTTTCTATTGATCAAGGCTTCAAGCAAAGAGGAATTGATACTTTTGCGACCAACAAGAATCGACGCATGAACCTGCTGTATAAAAAAAATATAAGCAGATTTTTCAGCCTACCCAGTATTTACGCCTTAGCTTCGCCACTGATATGTACCAACAGATTTGGGCCTCTCTGCAGAACTGATTAAGGGAGTCCTTTATAAATCGCCGGCCCCTGTGGCGAAGTGGTTAGCACATCGCGCTATGACGCCAGGGATCCCGGGTTCGAATCCTGGCCTGGGCATTGATATTTGTGAGTGTCCATTCTCACAGATTACCTTATCGATCGCCAACAACGTGTCGTTCTTCCTGGAACTGTTTCTAACTTTCTTCCTGTCCTCTCTGGAGTTCCACAGGGTAGTGTTCTAGGATCTCTCTTGTTCATATTATTCGTCGATGACCTTGCCGACCATCTCACAGCTCCCTCTAGCAATTACCTTCTTTTCGCAGATGACTGTAAAATTTTCAGGGAAATCTCCACTTCCGACGATACTCATCTTCTTCAGAATGACATAGCAACATTTACTTCCTGGTGCCTGACATGGGACCTTACATTACATCCTGACAAGTGTACTACTCTCACTATCTCTCTCAAGAAGAATCTGTCAAAGTCATCTTACTCCATCTCTGGCAATAACATCAAAGCAGTACCCTCTCATAAGGACCTAGGCATTGTTTTCGACCAAAAGCTCACATTTGAGAAACATATTTTATGCACCACAAAAAAGGCCATGCGTCTCTTAGGTTTACTCTACCGTTTCACTGAAATTAGTGACATCTCAGCCCTCACTTTGTACTTCAAATCATTCATCTCCCCAATAATAGAATACTGCTCTCCCGTCTGGTCCATGGCGTGTCCCACTCACCTCTCCAGAATCGATTCAGTCTTTAACTTCTTCCTAGCTATAGTCCGTCACAGGGTTCCCTCATTACGCAATTTTTCATCTCCGCATCTCTTGTCTTTTCTAAACTTACAAACTGCTTATCAGCGACGTTTGCAGAATGATTTCAGTTACTTATACAAAATTGTGAATGGCAAAATCCGCTGCAACACACTCCTTGAGGAATTCCACTTTAGAGCACCTATGCGCACAACTCGCAATACAAGGTTATTTTATACAAAAAAACCTAGACTGGAAATTCAAAAAAGATCTCTCTTTTATAGACTTGCCACACAATACAATGATCTCCCCTCAAATATTGATATATTTTCCTCCGAGTTTGCCTTTCGGTCTTCTATCAGAAGAAATACTTGTAATTAATATCCCATAGTGCCATCTCTTACTTATTTTTTTGTTCATTTGCTATTCACATTTATGTTGTTTTGTTACTCTTAATTATTTCTTATTTATTTTATTTTATTTTATTTTTTTATCTTTATGCTTATTATAATTATTGCTTTCTCATTGTTGACAATTTCAGTGTAAAATGGCCACCTGTGCTGTATCTGAAATTTTCTCAAATAAATAAATAAATAAATTTCATCTTATCATCAGTCATCCCCATCTTCGCAAATTAGCCAAAAGTGGCACAAGAAGCGAAATAAAATAAAGCAAATCAAATCCTTTATAAATCATACTTCATAATAATTCCCTCTTAGTTTCCAGTATGCAAGATACTTACGCAGAAAGGAATCTAACGAGAATCCAACAACACCATTGTGTTGTGTTATGCCAGAAAAATCGAATTAATTAAATAATAATGGTTACATATTATGTACACTTTGATGACTTGTGTAAAAATTTGTAATGCATTTTTTTGTACTTGCTAAAACATTAAAACATGGGTCCCTTAGTCCCCCACAGACTATTTCCTTCAAAGGGGAGACTCTTGCATCACTACAGACAGTATTTGCCTACTGGTTATGTTAACCAGTTTGCAAAATATTGTGTGAATTGTATTATATTATAGTTGAAATACATGTTTTGACACCTGACAAACAAATAGGAATCCCTTGATTGATCAATGACTTCTTGGATTGCAGTGTCATCATTAATATTTCATATTAAGTTTCATGGAAATAAATTGTTTTAATAGGGCGCAAATAATTTTACGGGGCGCCATGGCATTCTCTTTAACATTTTTTTTTCATATAGACTGTTTGGCTCCCAGGGTCTACTCCCAATGACTGCTTGACTGGTTTGGAGGAATAGGACATGTTCTAATTGCTACTTGCTTTCCTCGACTGGATTCTGTGGAACAGCCAATCAGAGCAAAGTTTCGCCATGTGAAGATAATCTGTGAGTGTGCAAAGGAGCGTTTTTGTCTGTGGTTTACGAGTGTTACTCCAGCAATGTATAACGTATACAGCATGAAAGGCGCGTTGAGTTACACCATCTACGCTGAGTGCACGGTGTTTACATTTGATACAACTGAAATATTCTTTGTATTCTTTATATATACGTGTACAGTAAACGTTGTAAAGTATGTATTTAAGCAGCGCCATTGTTTTGTATCTATTAACGTTTTTTACGAAACGTTATTCCTCTCGGTTGAATAGTTATCGGCTTTTAAAAATGTGAAGTGATACATTTTTTACATCTCACGTGGCCGCCATTACAACTTCCCTCGTATAGGAACAAAAGTCCATCGACAAGTACGCTGATAAGTATCGTGAGGCGAAAACTAGCAAATTGGTAGCCAGTCCAGCGCCAACTAGGGCATACCTACTGGAAATTCAGTTCCGTGTGATGCGGGCTTTACATTTTCTTCCCACTGAGAACACTATTATTTAGTGTAATTTTTATTCTTAGCCTTTCTTTCTTTCCTTTACTTGTAGGCTTATATTCTGGTAACACACTGCTGAAATTTTCTGTTTCCCAAAGTAGTAGTTTGAACTGAATTGTTATTTTAAGTAGACTTTATGCACAGACAGGCTAATCGGGACTGGACCTACAGTTTAAAGTGGGATCTGCGCCACTGTGCAATGCAGGCCCGTACCCAAGGGCGGACAAAGGGGGTCATGCCCCCCTTCCCTGAGCCATGAAATATTTTAAAGCGAACCTGTAAAAACCTACAAATATAACATGGACGATATTTAAGATTTTGCAAAAATTGCGATTTTTCTCTTTCATAAATGAATGTGTTGTTTCTGGAGAGAGGCAGACTCCAGAAGTCTGCAGTCTACTATTTTAGTAATTTTAGTTTAATAACCATTTATGCATAGCTACCAAACGTCCAATTTGGTCAGGATAGTTCACCATTTTTAATCCCTGTCCTTTTTTTGAAGTGCTGTCTTGATGAGAAGATGTTCTTTTTTTGGTTAATTCACATTCAGACATGTCCCTCATTATAAGAATCATTCATAATACGTATCATTTAAATTAAAAAAAAATATATTATGTTGTAAACATAAATTATTTTTATTATAAATCGAATCAAACCATGCCTGTTCCACTTATTAAAAGCATGTCACCCATCGACTATTTTCTTGACATTTTGAACCAGTTGTTAGAGGAATTAATTTGCTAGTTTATAAATGTAGCAAATTAATTTGTTTATATATGTTTGATGATATTAACTATTTAATAACTGACATATATTTCGTGACAATTATATATATATATATCATATAACCACGGTTTCGGACTTGCCCCCCCCCCTCTCAAAAAATTCTCAGTATGGGCCTGGTGCAATGTGCCTCCACCAGGTATCAAACCTGGCCCATTAGTGAGTTTTTAAAAGATGTTCTTCAGACACTAAGACATAACTTAAATATTTTTACACTGTAAAAACGACTTAGTCAAAACTTGAAAAAAATTTAGTAATTTTTCGAATAACATTAATTCAAAATTGAAGAAGCACTACTACTCAAGTTCAAAGATAGTTTACTCATGTTTTGAATAATATTTAGTCAAAATTGAATAAGCACTACTTCTCAAGTTCAAAGATAGTTTGCTCATGTTTTGAATTCATATTCATATTCTTTATTTCCGTTGACCCATGTCCATAGGTATGGAAATCGTCATATAACAATACATACAGTAATAAAACATTAATACAATTTTAGACAAGGATTACAGTAATGATTTTAAGAACTACTACATGAAGGAAATCCAAATACAGAAATAAAATATTAATTCAATTATAGACAAGAATTACAGCAATGATTTGAAGAACTTCTACATGAAGGAAATCCAAATAAAGGAAGAATACACTATTGGAGTGAAATTACATACAATATTTAAGGCGAGCACAATAATAAGCAAAGAAATTTTTTAGTGTAAAAATAAGATGTAAAAGTAAATATGTAACTTATACAACATGGAAGAATGCAATATATATATATATACAGAACCAATTAATGAATGATCATTTAGGCACAATAATAGCATATAGTGAATATTTCGTACATGATAATATAAATAGTATAATTCCATTTTCTGTACAACTGAACCCTCTTTGTTGACAATTTATGTAATTTAATATTTACAAATTCAGAAATTCATTTATTGAATAAAAACAATGTCGTAATAAGAATTTTGTTAATTCCCTCTTAAATTGGGTAGTTGATTCCATTGTTTTCATGTGATCAGGTAATTTATTATACAGGTGGATACCTACGAATTTAGGACCTTTTCAAGGAGAGTGGTATTATGAGGTTGTACAACGAGATTGTGATTTTTTCTTGTGTTATATTGATGTACTTCCTTGATACGTTTGAAGAAACTAGACATATCTTCTTTTACATAGCACAGTAAATGTAATATATATATAGGCAAGGTAATGGTAGATTGCCAAGATCCCTGAAAATTTTCCTACATGGTTCATTTATTTTCTTTCCTGCCATAATTCGTACTACTCTCTTCTGCAAAATAAAAATTTTTGCACTGTTTTGTAACGTTTTTAATATCCACATATTATAAACATTACATAAACTGAAAATTCGACGTAAATATCCGTAGTTCAATTTTCGGCCATCAGAGGCCGTTGTCCTCGATAGCTCTACCGGTGCTGCCTCTAGCGGCAGACTCGGTACAAGCGGGCTGTGCGTAAAACCTCAGCAGTGCTTCAGAGTCGCTTCTATCGACTGGAACGGAACGGCAACAACCCTTTGGCTCTACTTGGCCGGCGAGAGGCGTACCTAGCATGCTGCCTTGGTGGACGGAAGCCTTCCTGGTGTTTCACTCGTAAAATGGGCCACTACTAAGAGAATAAGGACAATAATCGGAGTGCTGTATTACATGGCTATAGAGGCTGAACACTGTTGGTTTAGTTACGTAAAAACTCTCTGCTGTGCTATAGGGACTTAATAACATCGTGCCAACGTTCCAGGTCGCCCCCCCCCCTTTTGCCCTTTTATCACGCATAAGGTGCCGTTCAAAAAAAACCTTTTTTTTGTACTCTTATTCCCCTTCCCCCCCTTTGTTTGTGTCGCCTTTTTGGGTGCAGTGAATGTACTAAGTGAATTAAGAAAAACTATTGACCAAATTAGCGAGAACTGAATTGCATAACTTTTGCTTGACCATGGATTCAAAATACTATTTTGGTCGCTAAAGATTTATTGTGGACGTAAATGATCTCTTAACAATTGTGTACTCCCCTTTTGAGTGGACGAACGTATTAATTGCATTTCGTCGATCTTGTAATGTAATTCTTCGACCCACGTTTGACGTTTTGGTCTGATCGCCCAAGGCTTGTGGTTAAAGTTCATTGCTTACAAAAAGAAAATCTACGAACCTTCCATCCCTCCTTTAGTCAATTCGGGACCATTGTTCCATTTACACCTTTCCATTTTTTTAATGGTAGCATTAAAAGTCGGGAGAATTGGGATAATATTAATGAATGGGAAAAACGATTATCATAAAGTAAATTAGCGTGACAATATAAATGAAGACTTGCAGTGTATTTAACACGTCTGGAAGATAGTTGAAAGGTATTGTCTAATTGTCTAATGCATATTGTTTAATTGGGTAGGGTTAAAGACACGTATGCGTACTTGTTACCTATTGTTAATGGTGTTTGATTAACTGATATGAATTTAAATGTACACGCAGAACGTGTTAGGAATTTTTGACGTGGACGCACGTCGTCTTTGTGAACTTGCAATTTGACTTATACCGACCTTGTTAATTCTGGACTCTTTTACGAGTTGCTTGTTGTTTACGAAATACATATATGTTAATTGAGTAATGCATTTTGTTGTTGATAATTGACAAACATAAGTTGTAGTTTTACCTTACCTATAATATATAGTAAGTAAGTCAATATATATATAAAATACACGTTACGAGGCAATTATAATTTGAAGACAAAAGTACCATTTTGATAATCGTAGACATATACGATAAGGAGGGTGAATAAGATACGGATTTACGAGGACAAACTAACGCAATGAAGAAGACACGGCGTGTTATTCATTGCTGGACCCCTTTGACTTTACATGTACATTTACATATATAATCGGAGTGCTGTATTACATGGCTATAGAGGCTGAACACTGTTGGTTTAGTTACGTAAAAACTCTCTGCTGTGCTATAGGGACTTAATAACATCGTGCCAACGTTCCAGGTCGCCCCCCCCCCCTTTTGCCCTTTTATCACGCATAAGGTGCCGTTCAAAAAAAACCTTTTTTTTGTACTCTTATTCCCCTTCCCCCCCTTTGTTTGTGTCGCCTTTTTGGGTGCAGTGAATGTACTAAGTGAATTAAGAAAAACTATTGACCAAATTAGCGAGAACTGAATTGCATAACTTTTGCTTGACCATAGATTCAAAATACTATTTTGGTCGCTAAAGATTTATTGTGGACGTAAATGATCTCTTAACAATTGTGTACTCCCCTTTTGAGTGGACGAACGTATTAATTGCATTTCGTCGATCTTGTAATGTAATTCTTCGACCCACGTTTGACGTTTTGGTCTGATCGCCCAAGGCTTGTGGTTAAAGTTCATTGCTTACAAAAAGAAAATCTACGAACCTTCCATCCCTCCTTTAGTCAATTCGGGACCATTGTTCCATTTACACCTTTCCATTTTTTTAATGGTAGCATTAAAAGTCGGGAGAATTGGGATAATATTAATGAATGGGAAAAACGATTATCATAAAGTAAATTAGCGTGACAATATAAATGAAGACTTGCAGTGTATTTAACACGTCTGGAAGATAGTTGAAAGGTATTGTCTAATTGTCTAATGCATATTGTTTAATTGGGTAGGGTTAAAGACACGTATGCGTACTTGTTACCTATTGTTAATGGTGTTTGATTAACTGATATGAATTTAAATGTACACGCAGGACGTGTTAGGAATTTTTGACGTGGACGCACGTCGTCTTTGTGAACTTGCAATTTGACTTATACCGACCTTGTTAATTCTGGACTCTTTTACGAGTTGCTTGTTGTTTACGAAATACATATATGTTAATTGAGTAATGCATTTTGTTGTTGATAATTGACAAACATAAGTTGTAGTTTTACCTTACCTATAATATATAGTAAGTAAGTCAATATATATATAAAATACACGTTACGAGGCAATTATAATTTGAAGACAAAAGTACCATTTTGATAATCGTAGACATATACGATAAGGAGGGTGAATAAGATACGGATTTACGAGGACAAACTAACGCAATGAAGAAGACACGGCGTGTTATTCATTGCTGGACCCCTTTGACTTTACATGTACATTTACATATATAATCGGAGTGCTGTATTACATGGCTATAGAGGCTGAACACTGTTGGTTTAGTTACGTAAAAACTCTCTGCTGTGCTATAGGGACTTAATAACATCATGCTCGTATTTGTGTGTGCATTTTTCTTACAGGGCTTGTCTCGCGCTTCTCGTCGATTTTGCCTGTTGACTCCTGCATTGTCGTGCGAGAAGTGCGACACAAATTGTAATTTGTGATATATAGTGAGGGTATTCAATCTTATCGTGAAGTTGCGATTGCCGCGCAGCCGCTTCCAGATTAAATATCGCGTGCAATCACAACTTGACCCCACTGTATCATTACAGTTTCTAGCATTCTCCCAAAATACAATTCCATAGGTTAGTTGTGACTGGAAAAGACTGAAATATGTTATTCTTATTGTCTCCCTGTTTATTATGGTTCTTAAGGTTCGTATACCATATACGGTTTTGTTTAATTTCCCTGTTAGGTGCTCTATATGTATGTCCCAGTTGAGATTTTCCTGTATCCAAATACCCAGGAATTTTATGGAATTTGTATATTTGACGTGTTCATTTTCTATTTTTATTACTGGTTCTTCATATTTCTTATTTCTTGAATGATGGAATTTTATTGCTAAAGTTTTGTTTTTATTTATCGTCAACTTATTTGTGGGGAACCATTTGCAGAGTTCGTTTGAGGTGTTTTTTATATTTGAATTTAGAATTTGTTCATTTTTGCCAGTTATCACAATGCTCGTGTCATCTGCATATAGGGTAGTTTTAACTGAGGGTAAGTTTGAAGGCAGGTCATTTATGTATATGGTAAACAGTACTGGCCCTAGAATAGAGCCTTGAGGAACACCACATGTCACTTCTTCTAGCCTAGAGATATGGGAAGATGCATTGGTATTTGTCCCTTCTACATGTAAGATCTCTACAGCTTGACTGCGATTTTGCAGGTAAGATCTAACCCAGGTGTTTACTATACCCCTTATTCCATAGTGATTTAATTTTTTCAGAAGTTGGTCATGCGATACTGTGTCGAAAGCTTTTGATAAATCAAGAAAGAGACCTACACACTTTTCCTATTGTCCAGGAGTTGTCTGACATGTTTGATGTATTCAAATATTGCTGTAGTTGTTGATTTGCCTTTACGGAAACCATGTTGTGATTTAGATATTATGTTGTTTTTATTTAAGAAAGTTGTAATTTGTTTATTCATTGCAATTTCCATGATTTTTGAGAAGGGTGAAAGGAGAGCTATGGGCCTGTAATTATCTACACTACGCTTATCCCCTTTTTTATACACAGGTTTGATTTTTGCTTGTTTTAGTTTATCTGGGAACACACCAGTAACAAAGGATAAGTTCACTAGATAACATAATGGGTGTAGGATATGGGTGTGACATTTCTTTATAATTGAGGATGGAATTTCATCCAAGCCAATTGACCATTTGCTCTTCATTTTTAAGATGATGTCTGTCAGTTCCTCAACAGAAACTGGGCGTAGAAACATTGATGCACTATGTGTATTCATTTTAACCTTACCAGAATTTTGATTGGTTTTGACTTTATCCTTATTTACATTGATTAGGTATTTATTAAAAACATTTGCCACTACCAAAGGATCGCTTACGTTTGTGTCATTTTGATAAAGTGTGGTGTTTTCTAGTTTTTTGCAATTTCCCTGCAGTTCTTTTTTTATTATGTCCCACATTGCTCTGGATTTATTTGAAGAGTCTGAAATTAGTTTCCCATTATGCCCTTTCTTTGCAGCTTGTAACACACGTTTATATGTTGACTTGTATTTCTTGAAGTATTCTTTAAAATCAATTGTTACAGCTGTGCTTTTCCTAGCACTGTTTAGGAATCTCATTCTATCACTAGCTATCTTTATTCCTTTTGCGATCCAAGGTTTCTCTTTCTGTGTTGCTCCTTTAACTTCCTTCTTTGGGAAGGCTACATCAAAATAGTAAGAAAATATGCAATGAAATTTGTCGAAAGCATCATTTACTGTGCTACATTCATATATATGTTTCCAATCTTCATTGCTGAGTAAGTGATTGAAGTAAGTTGTATTTTCATTATTAAAAACTCTTTTGGTGGTATAATCATTTATTTGTTTAACACTCCCAGTGGCGCAGGAACGGGGGGGGGGGTACAGGGGTACATTGTACCCCCCTAAATTTTTGAAAGGGGGGTACTGTACCCCCTAAATCAGTAAATCGAGTTGTACCCCCTGTACCCCCCTTGGTAATTTGACAACAGACGCAAGGTGCTACTGTTAAAAGAACCTATTTTTAGTTCGCCCAATAAAAAAGTATAATATTGTTTATAACTTATAAACATTATCTTCCTTACCACAGAAATTCAAACCATTCTACTACATTGTGGTTGCTACTAGTTAGTTCATTGACCTAAGTTCTTGGAAACTTCTTTAAGGAGAAAAAAATTGTTTAAAGTGTGTGGAACGATGGAATCAGATTTGCTCTCAGAAAATCAGGCTGCAGACGAATGCTCCTTTGCGTAAGGAAGGGGGGGGGTATACTTTTCTAAAGAAATGGTCACGTCGATTCGAAGATAAGATACAAATCTTCATCAGAAGAGTATATGATTGTTCCCATTTCCTTTGGAATATTTAAAATGGAATTTTCCAAAACGAAATAATTACACGAACGAGACGAGACGCGACAGACCAACTCGGGGGCAGTGGTAGCGTCGTCGCCTTGTAATCAAGGGGCCCCGGGTTCGACACCCGGCGGAGGCACAAGTGCTTCGGATCCCACTTTAAACTGTAGGCCCAGTCCCGATTAGCCTTAATGTGCATAAAGTGGACTTTAAACACCAACTCAACTCAACAACAACCCAACTCGGGGGTACAATGTACTCCTGTTCCTCACCCATATTTTACATAACTTTGTAAGAGGATGTTCGGAAACCTATACTTAAATATTAAGATATTTCTTTTTGAAAATAGAGTCCCGATTATCCTATCTGAGCATGAAGTAAATCTAGAACAAGTTTTAACAACTTCAGAGTGGAAACCGAAACAATAATAAAGACAAACAAGAACGAGAAGGACCTCACCACACAGGAAACGAGTTGAGGCTGTGACAATTCTCGACTCATCGCAAAACCATATCATTCCTAGGTGAAATGACACTTTCCCTAAACATTTATATAGAGTGCAATTTGCGATTTTATCAGAGCGGGGGGGGGGGGGTAGTTTTACCTATGTATTAAGTATACTTGTAATTGGACATTAATTGCTTAAGATCTAATTAGTGTTGCCCACGGGACGAGACGGGACAGGCTTTTAAAAATTCGAGACGAGACGAGATTGATCATGTGTCCCTTTGACAAACGAATATTTTCGAGACGAGACAGCATTTCACAGCATTTCCACGAGACGAGACAGGCCAAAGTCTCGTCTCGTGGGCAACACTAGATCTAATTTTGATATCGAATGCAACACAAACACAATGTCATTTTAAGTTAACGAAAAGAAACCTTGGCCGGCTCTTCATATTGTCCACCAACGATTGAAAAGGAAAAAAAGCCTTTTGAACGTATGGCTTTACTTGCTTCCTCTGAGATCTGAAGGATTTCGGTTTTGTATATGCATTGATAGTACTTTCATTGCTTGAAGAGTGTCATTAGCTACAGCTAATAATATAACAAATAAATGCTATATCAAGTGTTTCACAAATATTTCAAAGTTAGACTTCTTACGAGTTGATCGGGAACCATCTCAACTCAGTTTTTCTTTTCTTTTTTAATACAACGCCCTAGAAGTCTGAGAAAATACCAAATACATGGCTTCTAAAAGACATTGGATGTGGTACACATCTGCCATAAATTGTTTAAAGATTTTTTTATGTGTAGCTATGGGACATTAAAATTAGAATGAACTGAACTGAAGTGAAACTCTATAAATATGATATATTCAATAATGTGGTTTCTGTATCCAGCGGGTGAGAGGTGATTATTCCTGGTTGGGGTGGCTCAAGATCCTCCTCATCCCCTTTAATCTCAACCTGCATTAAAATGAATAGATGTATCTTTGTTCGCAATTTTCACATTTCGAGGACCCCCCGATGGCGCCTTGTAATCAAGGGGTCCCGAGGTCGATACCCGGTGGAGGCACATAGTGGTTCGGATCCCACTTTAAATTGTAGGCCAGTCCAGATTAGCCTTACTGTGCATAAAAGTGGACTTAAAACACCAAATCAATCAATCAATCAATTTCACATTTCGAACTCCTGATTTTCCGTTCCGTTAAATTCAAATAAGCTCGGAACGAGGTCCACAGTTTTATATGTTTCAGAATTGTTATCTGGTTTTAAAATTTGTTCTTTTTTTTTAAAAAAAAAAAACCCATGAATTCTAAAAACAAAGAAAAATATTTATGCAAATTTTGCATTAAACAACAGGACATTCGTGTATGCTGTTTCAAAATAAAATATTTATCATGGCTTCACATTATATCTAGGTACCAAGGTCGTATTTAGGGAGGTCCAGAGAGTCTGGACCGAATGACTTACCAAGTAGTAATGGTAAATAATCAAAATATAATTGTTTAGCATTTGTTATATAATTGATGGTTATTTCCGCTGAACTTATTTGGCTCATACGGCTTTGAGGGTTCTAAAGATTTATGCACGCTACTAATGATAATATCCGTAACATATTAATAAGGAACTTCACTTTTCTCTAATTTGATCTAACTCCTATTTTGTTATTCAATAAATATTCAATTCCTTTTCAAATTGACATTAAATTCCTTGCCAGGGCAATTGTTTTTATGCAAATCTTGGCGATCTTAACTACACGTAAGCTAGATAATGAATACATGCTGTTATATTTCTATTCTTTTACTATATTTTACCTGTTCATGTAATAATAACAATACAATATTAATTAATTTACATATTTAATTAATATTTTAATTTAATTAAATATAATCATTTTAATTCTTATTATAATTATTATTGCGACACTTGGTTGGACCCGAGAAATGTATGTCTAGATACGTGCCTGCCAGTATATATATATATATATATATATATATATATATATATATATATATATATATGGGAGGCTGAATTTTGTACCCCCCCAAATGAAAAACGTTCCTGCGCCACTGAACACTCCTATTGCTTTGTGAAAATGGTGTTGAAAGTGAGAAGGACTGTGCAAAGTGATCTGAAAATCCAGTGTCAAAAACCTCTACTGTGCATTGGTCGACTAGTGTGTTCAATAGAATTTGGTCCAGAGCACTTTTTGTATTTTTTGTTACTCTGGTAGGTACTTTAACCATTGCTTCTAGGTTGAACATGTTAAGAAGCATATTTAATTCATGATTTACATTCTTTTTTAGAAAATCAACATTTAGATCACCTATCACTGTGCAGTAGCTAGATTGTGAAACATCTATGATGTTATTATATCTTTGAATATAGATGTTCAATTATTTTGTTGATTTGGGTTGTCAAGCATGGCGTTAGCCATGTTGTATGTATATTCTTAGTTATGGATAAAATTATAATTTTGTATAAAATTGAGTCCACCTGATTTATTATATCATATTACCGTGGTTGGTAATACAACAATTTGGTGACTATGTATGGGATCCAAGGACAGATTCTGGAACCTTTCGATGTGGATAAAGGTAACATTGATTCGTATTTGGAGCGGCTTGAACAGATTTGTGTTGCTAATGGCATTCCAAAGGAAAAGCAAATTAGTCATTTTATTGCATTCTGTGGAGGAAATTTATATGATGTTTTAAGGGATTTAGTTACTCCAGATTCTGTTGCTAGTAAAACATATGAAGTAATAAAAGATGTATTGTTGAATCATTTTCAACCGAAGCATAATGTTGTTGCAGAAAGATACCATTTTCATCTTCTGAAGCAACAGTTAGGTCAACCTGTGTCTGAATATATAGTTTCTCTTAAACATGCAGCTACTAAATGTAACTTTGGAGCATTCTTAAATGACATTCTAAGAGATCAGCTGGTGTTTGGAGTTAACAGTGAAGTTACAAGAAAGAAATTGTTATCAGAAGGCGACATAGCCGTGAATATGGAAATGGTTGAGAATGATGTACAGCTATTCCATCAAAAGGAAGGTTTTGCTACTGATTATAATGTACATAAACTTCATGAAAGCAAGTCTAAACCTTTCCAAGCTTTCTCCAATAGGAAAACTGACTTTAATAATCAGACTGAAAAGAGCATAGTTAATGAGAAACCTGGAACTTCAAGACAATGGATTTGTTATAAATGTGGAAAGGCGCATGAAAAAGGTAAATGTTATTTAAAGCAAGTTAGATGTAATTATTGTGGATTCTTAGAACATATTCAGAAATTTTGTAGATTTCGTTGTAATGGGGTTTGACCATTCGTCCGGGAGACCGAAGTCCCCAGTTCGAGGTGCCAAACAACTCTACCGCTGGTCCGTAGGTTCAGGGTTCCGCGGCCGCCCGATTGGACGGTCGTCGGTCCTTGGTTCGCGTCTCCGGTTAAGGAAACACGAATCCTACCACCAGCTAACGGTTTAATTCCAGGTTCATGTCACCGGGTCGGTTATTTACACCTCCGGCGGTAAGCCACGTCGTGCATAAAGTGGTGCTGTTATTCATTTTATAGCAATAATAATAATAATAATTGTAATAATAGAAAACTATAAATCTTCTGGTCAATGGAGACAAGCTATACAGCTTCAAACTCAGGACTAAAACCAAAAATATCGACCATACGAGGATATACATCTATACATACATATAAATGAATCAAGAACACCTGTAGGATAACGAATATATACGTGTATTCGGCAAATATAAACACAACAATGATAATATAACACATTACTTGTACATATCCCCTCGCTCTCATTCCATCATGCACTCACACACACACACACGCTGCAGGGGTGAACACAATATACCATTACATGATAAAATATCTAACCGCCTCTTTGGTTTATTTCCCGTGTACCTTCGAATTTGAGATTTCTATTAGCCCCTTAGGCTTGCTTCCAATGTAAATAAGCGCGGCCAGCGCTCTGTCACGTATGAGACGCGATTAGCTAGGCGTCATAGTTACCAAAAGTAAATAATAATTGACATTACATTTGTTGAGGCACTATGCAAAAAGAATAAGCATACACTAAATGAATGACAAGAGGAAATTAACTTGATTACAAGTACACGAGTGCTGATAATACAAACAACTGTAATATAAACTAGGATACATTCAAAATGATTAAGTTGGCTATATTATTTAGTACCTAGTTTTCTAATACCTATATATATCAAAGAGCACGGTAAAAGTCAAATAATTAATTACATAAATACTCGGCGCGAGAATAGGAAAACAATAACAAATAGTAGGTCTTTTACATTTATAGAATTTCGAAGGGTGAGCGAAATAGGTTCTTAATTTTTGAAGATTTATAGTACTTTCGATTTGATTGGCCAAAATAATTAGTAATTGCAGGCAACATTGTTCGATTTTCATCTCGCTTTGTGTTATGACGAACCAGTGGCGACGTAGGTGGACAAATGTTCACTCTCACACATAAAGAAATAACTGGAGGATACTATACCAACTCAAAGGCGGCGCGGTCCTCGCTGATGTCAACGGTCCTCGTTGCGGCGTCCCGACGATACTCGTGGCTATGCCAGTCTGTCCTCCTGGCGGGAGAAAACTGTCTCTTCGACTTAGACGTAACATTCATTTTTCTTCCCTTTTTCCATCGCGGCGACGAAGATGGGCGGAAAAAGCACCTCGCTTCCATCTGTCTGCTCGGGGCGTTGCATCCGATCATGGCTTCAATGGCCGTTCGGGGATACGCAGGGCGTCGGGTCGTCTAAGGGCGGACGTCGTTTCATCTCTCTCTTTTCTCTATCTCTTCTCCTTTTCTCGGCGTAACATCCGTCTCACCGTTGTGGTACTGTCGTCTCTCATCTGGGTTGGCAATGCGAGTTGTCGTTGTGGCGTGGCTTTCATCTCAGACGGCTTTATGCAAGCGTCGTGGTGCGGTTCTCTTGACTTAAGGCGTCGTATACTTAAGCAGGCGTCGTGGCTTCTTCTCTTGGCTTCATGGCAGCAGTAATCGGAAACCCGAAGGTCCCGTCCCTCTCGTAGTTTTCAACCGCCCATTTTTATTCAATGTTCCTCCATGCAAAAAAGGGAAAAACACAACTGGAGGACTTGAAACACGTAATGAACACGGTCTCAATTCCTGGCACTGTCACTGTGATCACACACTCACGACAATTAACACGACGCGGTCGAAAGGTTAAAACAAAGCAAAGTTCCGTATCTCGCGCAAAGTGACGCGGAGATGGTGTTCGGTCTGAATATGGCGCTAAACTGTGTCGGTCCTCTGGAGTCCAGGGGTATTTAAGGAAAACTTGAAACTTCAAAAATCAACCGCCTCGCAGTTCGTTAGCTTAGAAAAAATGCTGGACGGTGGTCTTTCTTCCAGGTTCGTTGTCCACTTGGGAGGTTTGGGGGTGAAGAAAAAAAACAGAGCAGTCCTCACACGTGTTGCGAAAGAACTCCCCCTCGGTCGGCAACTCGGACGTTGTTCCATTTGCTGGACAAGTAAAAGTCACCCTTAGTGTCAAAAATTCCACAAATCGGTATTGTTTTCCTACCCTCGCCGTCTAGAACCGAAAATCCATGAAAAGCCAAAAAGCACAACTGGCTACAGAAAGTTGTTAAAGAGTATTTACGAAAATCTAAAATACACTCACATAAACTACAAAAAGACTGGTGACAAAAGTAATTGTCACATCGTAATAAACCGACAGATAAAAACTTATCAAGTTTACAATTTAAATCCACTGAATCTAACAGTTGCTTAAGTAATGTGTCTCTTGATGTAATTTCGAAAGAATGTAAAGATGCTATTGAGTCTAATACAGAAAAGGAACATCAAGAAGTGTTAATATCATGCGAGCCCTTGCACACTTTTCAGTTACCAATATTGTACAAGTATGGTTCTACTAAAGAACGGCAATTTGAATTTAACTCTGTAGTTGGAACTTTACATAATGCTGACAAATGTACAATTGATTTGAATTGTGATGGTAAATTAGTTAATTTTGAGATCGATACTGGAGCTTCTGTAAGTGTGTTTGATAAAAGATTTCTCGATCAATCTTTTCCGTATTTAAAGATTCAACCTGCAAATGTCAATCTGAAAAATGCTGATGGAAGACCATTAGCATTAGAAGGTCAGGTTATGTTGGATGTATTGTGGAAAGATAAGAAATATAATATGAATGTTTTTGTTTGTAAGCAAAATCTGCCACAACCGATTGTAAGAAGAACTTGGCTGGACATTTTATGGCCTAACTGGAGGCAAAATTTTATGTTACAGCAGATAGAAGTTCAGAGTTGTTATAATAAGGAAGTACTGATGAATAAGTTGTTGTCTGAGTACAAGGCAGTATTTTCAGATGATCTTAAGGAGCCTATTAAATGTTTTAAAGCTGTGATTCCGGTTAAACCTAACAGTACACCAATCTTTAGGAAAGCTTATGAAGTACCTTATAGTTTAAGTGAACAGGTTAAAAAGGATATAAGTAAATTGGTTTCCGATGGTATACTGTCAGAAGTAACTTATTCTAACTGGGCATCACCACTGGTAGTAGTTGTCAAGAAGTCAAATGATCTTAGGTTATGTGCTGATTTTAAGACAGGACTGAATACTTTACTTGAGAAAGTAACTTATCCATTACCAAAAATAGATGATATTTTGAACACATTAGGTGATTCTGATACATATGTGGTTCTTGACATGAAGAATGCATTTCTACAGTTGGAAGTAGATGAAGATTCGAAGAAATATTTGGTAATAAATACTAATTTTGGTTTATTTGGTTACAACAGATTACCTTTGGGTTTGCAGTGTAGTCCTTTGATATTTCAACATGTAATGGATCAGATATTAACAGGAATTCCATTCGCTAAATGTTACTTAGATGACATAATTGTCTGTGGTAAAGGACTAGAACAGTGTTATAATAACGTGAGGAATGTACTAGATCGTCTTCAGAAATATAATGTGAAGGTAAATGCTAAGAAGTGTCAATTTTTTGCTATGGAAGTTGAGTATTTAGGATTTTGCATTTCTGGTGAAGAAATTAGACCATCTGTGAAGAACTTAGAAGCAATATTAAAATGTGCTGTACCTAGTAATGTCAGTCAACTCAAGTCATTTTTGGGTGGTATTTCATTTTACCATAGGCATATACCCAACTTGTCAATGCATATACCTCATTTGCATGAATTGCTGAAGAAAGGACATAAATGGGAATGGATCTGATATTCATCAACAGGAATATGAATTAGTAAAGGAAATGGTGAAGAGAGCAGATGTCATTTTTCCTTTCAATCAGAATTTGGAAGTTGTACTAATTACAGATGCAAGTCCTGTAGGAATAGGTTGTCAATTATGTAATGTGTACAAAAGTAATTTACGCACAGTAGCTTGTTCATCAGCAACGTTAACTGACGCTCAGAAGAATTATTGTCAGTTTGAATGGGAAGCTTTAGCTCTTATACATGGCATGATGAAATTTCACAAATATTTGTATGGAAGATCTTTTACTGTACATAGCGATTCTCTTCCTGCGAAATATATTTTTGGAGAAAAAGCTAAAATTCCTTCTACGGGTAACAGTAGACTTCAAAGATGGGCTTTGCTTTTATCAACATATGATTTTAAAATTGAGTACACTAAGCATGTGGAAGTAGCAGATCTGTTATCAAGATTACCCTTAATGGAAGTACCAGAAGATAATGTTCCTAGCGATGAGTATGTATTTCACTTAGAATGTGAACCAGTCTTGTTACAATGTATTAAGGAAGAAACAGCCAAAGACTTATTATTGCAGGAGATAAAGTTGTATGTTACTGAAGGATGGCAAGCAAAGCTAAATAAAGATCAACAAGCTTCACCATTTGCACATTTTTTTCGGAGAAGACATGAAATTGTGATTGTAAAAGAATGTTTGATATGGGGCAACAGGTTAATTATTCCAAGATCGTTGCATAATGCAGTCTTGAAAAAAATGCACTATAATCATCTAGGCTTGTTGAAGTTACAACAATTAGCGAGATCTATGTGTTGGTGGCCGCAAATTGATATTGACTTAGAAAGAGAAGTTATTAACTGTCCACAGTGTCAAGCACTTCAGAACAATGCTCCGCAAAATAAATATGTGTCTTGGGAGCAAACGGATAAGCCATTTCAAAGAGTTCATTTGGATTTCTTTCATTTCGCTGGTCGCACATGTTTATTGTTAGTTGATTCATGCACACGATGGATAGAGGTTTGGAAAGTTAAGTCCACGTCTAGTGAAGAAACGAGGTGTACTGTTTACCAATAGGGAGAGTTCGTCACACAGCAAATCTTTCCCTCTTCTATTTAAGTGTTGGTCGTGGGTGGTATGACCATCTCTTCCGATTTCATTTGCACTTTTGGGAAAACTTTGCAAACTTTGGAGAATTTGGAGTTTGCCTTGTTTACTTCCACATTTACACATGATGATTGCATTAGGTCGTATCGTAGTGGGATGGTACTAACAATAACGTTTGTGTTTTTTACTGTTTCAAGGCTGATTTTGTATCATTCCTTGCTACGTCATTAGATCCACCCATTATGATGACGAAGTCGTCGCTTCCATAGTCCTTGCACTTGAAAACCACTGAATTAACTACCTCACTTAATGGTGCCCCGGGTTTGGTAAATCCAGTTACTTCATAATCCACATGTCTCTCTGTTACTCTCGTCGCAATGCCACGACTATGGCTATCCCCCAAAATCAAAATCTTTCCTTTGCGCCCTTTGTTTTGTACAGCGTTATCATCTTGGTTCTTCATGTGTGGTCGATATTTTGTCTTATTAGTAACCCTCTTTTTGCTGTCACTATTCGCACAATTTTCCGCATGTCTCCCAGTTGAGCAGTCAAGCCTTGTTGCCATGGGGCTAACTTCTTCACTGTTTAGCACCTCGAATCGATTATGGTGTATAAATTTGTATCGTGCATTTTGATTTTGTCCATTTGTGTTGGAGCTCGAATTTATCACAGATTTCTTATTTAGGTTGCGATTTACAACCTCCGACCACATGTTTGAGTTTTTCAAATCATTTAGTCCTCTTTTCTCGTTATATAGTTCTAGTTTGTCTGCTTCAAGAACCTTAATAATTTCATTCTTGGATGAGAGCTTAAGGCTGTGTCCGAAAGCTGCAAGACCATACTTGAAGCGAGCATACTTCGAGAGCATACTCGCAGTGCGGTCTTGAAGCCTGGAAGCGGAAAGCTTTCGAACTGCACTTCGACTGCAGCGCCAACACAAGTGAGGAATGCAACAAAAGTTGCTTCGAAACTAAAATTATCAAACATCGACTGTATGTGCCACTCTTGTTTTCCGTGAACAACACACACACATGACTCGGCGTGCAGTTTATATAACACAGCACATTATTAATTATAGAAATATGAAAGAAATTTGCTCTTTCAAATTAATTTTCACACATTCCGCAACATGGTTTACGATCGCGGGAAAAGAAATTGTTTTCTCACTTTTAAACACCTTCTCACTATAGAAGAAAGAAACCACGCATATATGAATAAAACCAATAAATAAAATTACATAGTATTTTAAAAACTTGTTTACTTACATTTCCACACAATGGAAGAACTACAACTACCAGCTGATTGACTTCAGACGTCCATTTTTTTAACAAATGAAAAGCAAGCACAGATCGCAAGTGTGCACCGCTCGTGTGCTGCGTCCTCTGGTCTTGTACACTCGTTTGCTTGGTGCTTTCGAACTGCACTCTAGGTGACGTCACTTCCGTCAAGACTGTACTTCAAGTATGTACTTTGTACCTTTTGGACACAGCCTAAGATGCAGTCTTTCTATCTCTTGTTTAGTTCTGTCGCACTCACAACAACCCGGCATTTTGTGACTTTTCACTCACTTTACCTATTTTCCGAGCAAATACAGTTGTCTTGTAGTTTTTGCAATGTCTGTGCACTTACAAACAGCTTGTTTACAGCCTTTTACCTTTTAGTTAACGATTTTTTCACGAGCTCTTCTACACGCACTACTATGACCAGCGGCCTTTTTTTTTTGGCCAAAATTGAATAAGCACTACTTCTCAAGTGCAAAGATAGTTTACTCATGTTTGAACAACATTTAGTCAAAATTGAATAAGCACTACTTCTCAAGTTCAAAGATAATTTACATTTTAATAATTTATATTAAAAGATATTCAAAGATAATAAAAATGTTCAAAACTAAAGAAGAATAACTAACTACTAGAGTTTAAAATAATCGATTATTGTTCACCAGCCATTAGTGAGAACTGAAGGAAATGTTTCTCAAGCTGGAAGAGAATTGAGTCCTTTGTTGGGAACCTCATAGCCAAATATTGGAAAAATCATTTCTAATCCAGGAAAATGACAAGCTTGCAGGTACTTATGCACAAAAAAGTATCATAGTTCTATAGTAGACATTTTAAATAACAAATTGCAAAGTATATTATAATAAAATATTATAAGACTTACATGAAATATCATCTGAAAAGAATATAATCACAAGAATGTCTCATTTATGTGCATAATAGTTAACTTAACAATAACAAAATGTAACAATGAAGTTATGGAAAATGTAAATTACATGTATGAAATCAATCAAATAATTAGACGGCACATATATGAAAACAATCTCAAAAGAAGCATATAGGTTGAATAAAATAAAATATCACTGAAGTCCTGCACAAAGGAGGAATTGTATCCAAATGCCAGGCCAAAAAAATATCAAACCAAAATATACATTTCAAAACAGGCAAATAAATTTCACATAAATACATAACCATAAAATGTCGTTGAAATCTTGAAAAAAAATGTAGGAATTGAATCCAATTATCAGACAGAACATGAAAACAATCTCAAAATAGGGATACACATTACAAGTCACTACTTCAACATAAAATATGACATTGAAATCATTAAAACCAATAAGTTGCTGACCAAGGCAGTTTATTAAGATAAAAACACTTAACACGTAACCTTTCGACCCTGTATCAGGGTCTTCCTCAGACGAAGAACTAAACTAAAATGATGAAATATACTACACACAGAAAGATTACATACACATAGCAGGGTCACAAGCCACACAACAACAAATCAAGTTGACAGTCCTTATCTACGAAGATTTCTCCAAAGGAATTAAACATATCACCTCCTGACAGTTGTTGACTAATGGGTCTACTACACTGACAGGTGATTGGCAGGTCAAGATTAGCAAGAGTCTAGAACCACCTGCTTACCACTCCCCCACCCCTCCTGCCTTTTTGGTTATGGATGGATACCTCCTCCTCTGGTCTTCTTCTTTTCTCTTCTTTCTTCCTTCTTCATACTTCTTTTTTCCTTCATTCCTTTTCTTCATCTTTTCAACTTTCTCTAACACACTCTTCCATTCCTTGTTTATCTTGAGTCCTCCATTCCAATTCATGATGTCTTCTCCTTTCTTTTCTATTTCTTTGGCCTCCTTCCATTTTCTCACTAGTTCTCTTCTCTTTTCCTATTCGCCTAGCCGAATCCCATTCAACTTCGTGTCCTGTTTCTCTAGTGTGTTTGAATATGGCATTCCTGTCTCTCTTCAATCTCACATCATCCATGTGTTGCTTTAACCTGTCTTTAAGTCTCTTCTTCGTTTCCCCTATATATACACTTTCACATCCTCTGCACTTCACCTCGTAGATACAGCAGAGTGGGGAGTAAAATCATCAAGATTAGTGAAGGTCTGAATATAGGCTCTTGCTTGAGCCCTGTGCTGGCGGAATTAGTTATGAATGAATGGGAGAAGGAAGTGATAGTGAAAGGAGGAGATAAGTTAAGTCTGTTTTGTAGATATGTGGATGATTGTTTTGGGATATGGAAGGGAACAAAAAGGCAGCTGAGTAAGCTTGTTAAAGATGTAGAAGATGAGAAAGCAGGGATATTCCTTAAGCTTGAAACGGAACAGGAAGGAACATTAAATTTCTTGGATATTGAGATGAAAAAGAAGAGAGGAATGGGGATTGTGGCTACATGGTATCAAAAGAAGAGTTCGGCAGGAGTGTTCTGCCACAAAAGAAGTGATGTGGGTGATGGAACTAAACATAATTTTATAAGGAACATGGAAGACCGAATAAAGAAGATATGCACAGAGAAAGGGGAAGAAGAAACCAAGATTAATAGCCTGTGGGAACAACTAGAAGAGAATGGCTATGAAAAGAAAGACAGACACAACATCAACAGAAGAAGGAAAGAGATAAAAGAGAGAGGACTGGAAGAGAAGGAAAAAAAGAAAAAGAGAGATGGTTTGGTATAAGAAGTATGGGCGATGCCACAGAGAAGATATGCAAAGTGCTGAGGAAAGTGGGTATAAGAACTTACAGGAAGGGAGGATGCACTATTTTAAGTATAGCCAGCAAGAAGAAGGAAGAAAAGAGAGGGGAAGAAGAGGAAGGGGTTATCTACGAGGTGAAGTGCAGAGGATGTGAAAGTGTATATATAGGAGAAACGAAGAAGAGACTTAAAGACAGGTTAAAGCAACACATGGATGATGTGAGATTGAAGAGAGACAGGAATGCCATATTCAAACACACTAGAGAAACAGGACACGAAGTTGAATGGGATTCGGCTAGGCGAATAGGAAAAGAGAAGAGAACTAGTGAGAAAATGGAAGGAGGCCAAAGAAATAGAAAAGAAAGGAGAAGACATCATGAATTGGAATGGAGGACTCAAGATAAACAAGGAATGGAAGAGTGTGTTAGAGAAAGTTGAAAAGATGAAGAAAAGGAATGAAGGAAAAAAGAAGTATGAAGAAGGAAGAAAGAAGAGAAAAGAAGAAGACCAGAGGAGGAGGTATCCATCCATAACCAAAAAGGCAGGAGGGATGGGGGAGTGGTAAGCAGGTGGTTCTAGACTCTTGCTAATCTTGACCTGCCAATCACCTGTCAGTGTAGTAGACCCATTAGTCAACAACTGTCAGGAGGTGATATGTTTAATTCCTTTGGAGAAATCTTCGTAGATAAGGACTGTCAACTTGATTTGTTGTTGTGTGGCTTGTGACCCTGCTATGTGTATGTAATCTTTCTGTGTGTAGTATATTTCATCATTTTAGTTTAGTTCTTCGTCTGAGGAAGACCCTGATACAGGGTCGAAAGGTTACGTGTTAAGTGTTTTTATCTTAATAAACTGCCTTGGTCAGCAACTTATTAGTTTTTAATATGGAAACAAGGCTTAATTATATTACAATTGAAATCATGCACAAAAGAGAAATTTGCCAATAGGGAGTGAATCAATATACAATGCACAAAGTACATATCACAAAATAAGCAAAGAAATTGAACCATAATATTATGCCATTGAAGTCATGCAAAAATGTAGGATTTGAAGTGTTAGACAGAACACAATATGAAAACAATAGAAAAATAGGTATACATTCTGAATATCACTACCTCACCATAAAATATGTAATTGAAGTCATGCACAAAATAGAAGTTTGTAAGTTGGAAGTGAATCATATATTCAGATAATGTACATAGTACAAGCTATGAATCACAAAATAAGGGGAGAAGTTGAACCTAAAATATGTCATTGAAGTCATGCAAAAAGTAAAGGAATTTAATCCAGTGTTAGACAAAGAAAAAAACATACCAAACCAAAATATACATTTCAAAGCAGACATACAAATTTAACGTCAATACATAATTATAAAATATGACATTGAAGTCATGCACAATAGAGAAATTTGCAAGTAGGAAGTGAGTAAAATAGTCAGATAATATACATAGCACAAGGTATAAATCACAAAATAAGCAATACATTGAATGCCACTAGCTTACCTTACAATATTACATTTAAGTTGCAATAAAGGAGAGAATTTACAAATTGAAAGTGAATGATTAGTTCATACTCCTGATTCTTTGGAAAATCATAGTCTCATATTTCTAATGCCCTACAGAATCCCAAACATTTCATTAGTGGAGCAAAGTTTTTGTCTTAGAATAATGTATTTGTAAGAGTCATCAATATTACAAGATCTTCGTAGAGTGTGGTAGTTGTACACAGGCCCATAGCTAGAGGGGGGGGGCAGTTGCCCCCCCTGAGACCCTGCTTTGCCCCCCCTGTGAAAAATACAGAACACATTTCTACCTGGAATTCTCACTAATCTTTACAATTATATCCTGTATCACTCGAGCAACATAACAAAGACATTTATTGATTTTGTGATTTATGAAGGTGTGTGGGATTCCATATAATGTCATATCAGGATTAGGGGAAAAATTCCCTTCCAGATTCAGACTTCATGAAATGATTTCGCAATTTTCTAGAACAGTTGTGACATTTTGAGTAGTCTTGTATTAAAGGTGCCTAATGTATTTGGATGTTTTTCTTGGATGTGTTGCTATGAAGTTTGAACAGCATATTTTTTTCTTTCCCAAGTCTACCTTTTGGTAATAGCGATTCATGTGATAGAGATAGGGAGTGGATATTTGATTTTTGTTACTTAGCGTTGCTTTTCTGCCACATCTAGCTAAGGTGCCTAATGTATTTGGATGTTTTTCTTGGATGTGTTGCTATGATTGATTGATTGATTGATTGATTGATTTATTAGCATCCATTCAACTTTACAAAAGTTTGGAATTGTCACATTGTACATGTACATTTGGAATACATTTATAAAATTATAGGCATAATATAATATAAAATACAATAGATAGCATGAGATACAAGATATCGTATAAAGAGAATAAATGCATGCTCAATGTTATTTTCTTGAGACATATTGCCTAAAAATATGTTTTCTATATTCAATGCTTGCTTAATTTGCTATGACATTATGTACACACATGTATATATATATATATATACATACACACAAACATAAATTGAGCATTAAATAGTCACCTATACTTACATCTAGATAAATTAAATCGAACAGCAAAGGAAAAATAAAAAAATAATGATGATAGGGCAGTCCTACTTTGTTATATTATTGTTGCTATTCCTGTCACGTACGGTATCAATGTACTCTTGCACTGTGTAAAAACAATGTTCCTTTAGGAATCTTTTTAGATGTAACTTGTATACTGGCAATGACTTTATATTTTTGAATGCATTTGGTAGCATGTTAAATAAGCGTATACCATTATATGTTACCCCTTTTTGGTAGAATGTGGTATTGTGTAATTCCATATGTAAGTCATTCTTTCCCCTGGTGTTGTAGGTGTGGTAGTCCTTATTTGCTGTGTGTGTATTTTGACAAATTTTCATGCTTGTTAGGATTTCATATAGGTATATGCATGGAACTGGCAATATCTGTAATTCTTGAAATAATGGTTTGCATGGTGCATCTGTTGGAGCATTTGCCAGAATTCTAACAGCTCTCTTTTGTAGTCTGAATAATGTAATGCTTTTGTTCATGTTCCCCCAGAAAATGATGCCGTACCGTAATACAGAGTGAATGATGCCATAGTATAGTGTTTTTGCTGCTTCTAGATTTACTACATTTCTTACTGTTCTTATTGCATAACAAAACCCACTAACCTTGTTTGCTGTAGCTTCAATGTGTAGATCCCACTTTAAATTTTCAGACAGTTGTACGCCAAGAAATTTTATGTTAGATACATATTCTATGTCCTGATCTTGAAAGTTAATTTCTGGAGTTTCACTGCTACAGCTGTTGATTTGAAATCTAATTGCATTTGTTTTTTTAGTGTTTACCACAAGACCATTTTTTTCTATCCACTCCGAGATGTGAGTGATTGTATTCTTTACGTTGTGTTTTAACCGTTCTGTGTTTGTTCCTGCTATAAGAACAGTTGTATCATCAGCAAAGAGAGTTGTGTTTGCATCTTTACAGTTTTGTGGAAGGTCATTGATGTAAATTAAAAAAAGTAAGGGTCCTAAAATGGATCCTTGGGGTACACCATATGTAATACGTTGTTTCTTTGATCGATAATTTTCCTTGTTATTATCCTCATCGATGTGAGTTATTTCTACTATCTGATTCCTGTCTGTCAAATATGATTTAAACCATTCTTTTGCTACTCCCCTGATCCCATACTGGTCCATTTTTTTTACCAAGAGTTTGTGGTTGACAGTGTCAAATGCTTTTGTTAGATCAAGAAAGAGCCCTACACAGTGTTCTTTTTTATCCAAAATTTCTCTAATTGCTTCTGTGAATGTGTGTATAGCAGATTGTGTAGATTTTCCTTTGCAAAAACCATGTTGTTGTTCAGAAATGATGGAAAATTTGTTAAAAAATGTTATTAATCTATTGTACATAACCCTTTCAAGTATTTTTGAGATGACTGGGAGAAGAGAGATTGGTCTGTAATTACTCATTTCATTTTTTGACCCTTTCTTGTGCAGAGGTTTTATTATGGCAGTTTTTAGCTGTTCTGGATATTTACCGGTAAGGAGACTTAGATTAACTACATGACGTATTGGGCCACATAGGTGTGCGGCACATTTTTTTATTACAATGTCAGGTATCTCATCTATGCCGGCAGAATAATTGTTTTTCAAGCGACTTATTAAGCTAAATATTTCCTTCTCGTCTGCTGGGAGTAAGTATATACTAGAATCTACTTTAGTTATATTACTAGTTTTATGATTTTGTTTTTGGATGTTTTTTGTTATTTTTTCTACTATCCCAGTAAAGTATTTATTGAAAGTTGATGCTACATCTTGGGGATTGACCATGCTTTTGCCTTCGTGTTTTAGTGATATGTTGTCTTTGTATTTTTCTTTCCCTACCATACCTAATTCGGTTTTTGCAATATGCCACAAGGTTTTTTGTTTGTTTTTTGAGTCTAGGATCATATTGCTATTATAGTCTTTTTTTGCTTCCTTGACTGAGTTTTCAAACTCCTTTCTTTTTTCCTTTAGATATGAATTGAATGTTTCACTTTTGAATTTGTGTCTGCATTTATTCATTATGATGAAATCTTTCCAGTTTTCTTTGATGTCGGGTGTTATCCAATTTGATTTTGTTTTAATGTATATTTTTTTTGTTATTTTGGGAAATGCTAAATTAAATGAGTATGAAATGGCAGACTGCAATGTCTCGTATGCTTCATTCACATCAGTTTGGTAGTATAGGCCATCCCACGATTCTCTACTTATTAAGTAGTTAAAGTAACTAAAATTAGCTTCATTAAATTCTCTTTTTGTGGTATTTATGTGTCTATAAGGTGTGTGTGTTTGGTTTGTGTTTTGTGCTGCAGTAAGTTTTATGCATTGTGCCTCATGGTCTGAAAAGCCAGTACTAATTGTATTGACACTGTATACAAATAAGTTGGTGTTTAAGAAAACCTGATCAATTGCTGTTTTTGAAGTTGATGTGATTCGTGTGGGTACTCTCACAACTGCTGTCAGATTGTGAGCTTTCATGAATATTTCTACCTCATGTTCTATTTTTTGACTCAGGATATCAATGTTAAAATCTCCTATTAGTATGGATTTGATTCTTCTTTTGGAATAAGCATCTAATATTACATCTAGTTTCCTAGTAAAGTTGTTGATATTACTGTCGGGTGTTCTGTATACACAAATTAATACTAGCCTAAGTGGTGGAAATTCAACTATGGAACTTTCAAATTCTTTTTCCTCATTCAGGTAGTTGAATTGTTTGCTCCCTTTTGCCTTAATGTTATTTTTTATGAATATGCATGACCCACCCCTGATTTTATTTTCTCTGGAGAAACTGGTTGCTAGGGTAAAATTTGGAAAGTTTATGTAGTTAAGATCATCTTTTCGCAGCCAGTGTTCTGTCAGACAAATTACATCAATGTTACATAATTCATTTTGCATAAATATTTCTAAATTAAGCTTTTTTGCTGTGGTAAGGCCTTGTATGTTTTGATGAAATATATTTAATGTGTTTTCTTTTGCATTTACTTTTTTATCATGAGTACCTTTCCCTTCTTTTGTTTTTTTATCATCACTCTTGTCACTAGGTTCTACAATAAAAAATCTTCATGAAATTTTTGTGGTACACGTTTTTCCCTTCTTGACAGTCTTAGAGCTCCGTCACTTGTATTCGCAACTTCAGATGTTTCATTTTTTCCGGTAGTTTGTCACTCACTTCATCTTCACGGTGGAGCACATTACACAAAGATTCTTTACTCACCTTTTTGGTAGTGTTGTTTGTTACCTTTTCCCTTTCAACTGCATCTTTTTCAGTTATCTTCTCGAGATGATTTTCACTATTCAGCACTTGCACTAGGATTGTTTCCTTCTCCTTTCCAATAGATTGAGGTGCAGGGAGGACTATGGTAACATTGCTGTTTTGTGGAGATGAATTGTTCAGCAGTAAGCAGAGTTTATTACACAGAACGTCTTTGCCTCTTCTGTTCAGATGCTGACCATGCGTAGTATGCCCATCTCTACCAATGTCGTTTACACTCAACATTTTTACTGTGGGGAAGAATTTGCACACTTTCGAGATTTTTGAGTTAACCCTTTCAATTTCCATGTTTACACAAGAGGTTGGAATGAGATCATACCTATGTGGGATTCCTGTAACAATGACGTTTGTGTTTTGTACACTTTCGAGGCACTTTTTTAGTACTGGTATCACATTTTTTGCCTCGTTTTTGGCGACATCGTTTGATCCACCCATTATGATTACACAGTCTTTGCTTCCGTAGTTTTTGCACATGGAAGCCGCTGATTTCACTACTTCATTCAGTGGAGCTCCTGGTTTAGTGTATCCAGTTATTTCGTACTTATTGCATTTTTCTGACATTTTTGATGCAATATCACGACTATGGCTATCGCCTAAAATTAAGACCTTGCATTTGAACTCTTTATTTGGGTTGAATTTGTTTTGCTTTTTGAGTTTACCAGTTTCGTTACCATTTTCTTTTTTGCTTGGCCCCGTTAAGTTGACAGATTTTGTTGTTGAAGGGTTAGCTTCTGCATTATATAGTACCTCATATGGATTTCGATGTATAAATTGGTTTGATACCTTGTAGTTTTGTCCGTTTGTGCTGGTACGCATTAGTGGTTTTTTGCTTACATTACCCTTGACTACTTCTGTCCACACATTTTCCCCTTTTTTCGTTTTTAGGAGTTCAAGTTTGTCTGTTTCAAGCAGTTTTATGATTTCGTCTTTAGACGACAGCTCCAGTTTCAGTCTTTCCATTTCTCGTATCATTCTGCTGCAATCACAGCAGCCCGGCATTTTTCTTATATCACGTTTCACTCACTCTCACGTTATTTTACCTGTTATTTCAGCTCTGTAGTATCTTTATATGTTCGCAACGAGTATGTAGTATCCCAGACGGACTTTTAGTGTGTATTTCGATGAAGATTTGGATTTTTTTACACGCTCACTAACGACGCACAACAGTACCGGCCGCCATTTTTTTTTTTTTTTTTTTTTTTTTTTTTTTTTTTTTTTTTGAACAGCATAATTTTTTCTTTCCCAAGTCTACCTTTTGGTAATAGCGATTCATGTGATAGAGATAGGGAGTGGATATTTGATTTTTGTTACTTAGCGTTGCTTTTCTGCCACATCTAGCTAATCGTGACAATAAGTGATGACATGAAATTGATGAAGAGACACTCACAAACAGTGCTCCATCCACAGGGGGGCAGGAGCATTGTCCCCCCCCCCAATCTTGGAAGGAAGTCCAATCTGGGGGGGGGCAAACATTGAAGTAAAGAAACCTGACTAGCAGACTCTAGAACAGCAGGACAAATGGATACTCAAGATGGAATTAGTTTTCAAGTGTTTCTTGCACTTTTCTTCCAGACGGCTAAGGGCATTTGCAGGGGGCACAGAGGAGCAATTACCCCCTCGATTTCAAATTTTATACAAATAAAAGTACATTTCGTAAAATTTTCTTGCTCGCTTCGCTCGCATGCACAAATAAGATAAGCAACATAGGCGTTTTGTTATGATATTCATTTGATAAAGGAAAAGTTAAGTCTTAACCCTAACTGTTTTCATGATATTGTTTCCATAGCATCTTATATATTGCTCTCAGAATTTTAAACGGCAGTAAAAATAAATGACATTTGCAACTGCGAAGCTATCAATGGAATTGCATACATTAAAGACAGAAGATGCCATATTTCGATTGCTTGTAACATCGAAAGAAGAATTAGACGTCAAATAGTGACTGAGAAAACTTACTTGCCTTGATGTCCTGTATAGGCTGTGAAAGTTGTTGGTGCTATCAGGCGACACCCTATGAATATAGGTTCAAGAAAATGACAATTCATTGTGCCTGCAGCAGACGTTGTCTGTTAAAGTACCTCAGGCACAACCTAATTTTTTGACAAATGATTATGTCAACTCTTCTGCTATGGAGTGGACTCTCCTAATTTTGTTCATATATCTTAAGCCATTCTGTGACTGGCAGAAATCAGTATCAGCATAAAAAAACCCTGATATTTGGGGTTTGTACGCTTCTGCTCTAAAAGTGATGGTGATAAGCGGCCCAGAGACCTTGTGCCGCGGAAATGGGGTAAGGTGAAGGAGGCCCCTTATATCGTTCGGTTTCGTACCATAATCATTAAGGAAGGTTTTTTCATAATGTAAAGAGGATACAACATTTCCTTCTATAAAACTTGATATAAAATATTAATTATGACACTGTAATCCAAGAAGTCATTGATCATTCAAGGGATTCCTATTTGTTTTTCGGGTGTCAAACACATGTATTTCAACAACACAATATTTTGCAAAATGATTAACGTAACCAGTAGGCAAACATTGTCTGTAGTAATGCAAGAGTCTTTCATTTGAAGCAAATAGAATCCGTGGTGGAGTAAGGGACCATGTTCTAATGTTTTAGCAAATAGGCCTACAAAAAATGTATTACAAATGTTTACACAATTCATCAAAGTGTAGATAATATGTAACCATTATTATATTTAGTTAATTTGATTTTTCTTGCATAACACAACACAATGGTGTTGTTTGAATCATTATGAAGCATGATTTATAAAGGGCTCCCTTAATCAGTTCTGCAGAGAGGCCCAAAGCTGTTGGTAGTACATATTAATTCGCCTATTAACATTATCGACCTGTAAATATCAAGTAGATACAGTCCCTATTAGCCTATTTATGTTAAACTTTATATTCTTTGACAATCTGGAAAGGTCATTATCGAAATATTGCTTTTTGATGATTCTCGAAGTTTTTTTTGTTCGTTGGAGTTTCAAGATATCATTCCTTTTCTGTTACTTATCTCTTTTGGGGGATGGGCAAGTGCCTCTGTGTAACCTGCTATATCTGCCAATGCGACGCAATATATTAAAAATTTGCCCCCTCTAGGATTGACTTCGCCCCCCCCCCCCTACAAAGAATTCCTGGCTACAGGCCTGGTTGTACAGGTGTTTTACGTTAACAATACCGACTCTTTCACTTGAGAGAACAACATAGGAATGAAAATGGCTATTAAATTCCACTGTATTTAACACATCATACACAAAGAAAATATCCCTTCATGTATAACTATATCAGCAATTATTCTAAAAACTGGCTCACCACCAATACAGTCTATGAGAACAGTATCATTCCTATTGTATTTTGTGCCATTGAATCACACAGTTTTGCAAGTAACCACTTTGTCCGCATCAAGGAAAATCAATTTCCTTTGATGTGAGTGGTCCATATGAGAGCAAGTGAAGAGGAACTGAATTGAGTCCTACTACATCTGTTGTGAAATTCAATTCAGTAGTGGAATTCAATTCAAAATATTTCTCGTGTAATATGTGAGCCATTTTAAGCTGATGGTGATCTGCAACAGTTTTAGCAACTTTAGCAACATTAATGTAGTTGTTATCGGACAGGGAAGCCCATTTCTTATAAGGATAATTCTTGCTCTCATACCACATGCTCCAATATCTTATTGGAGGACCAATCTGCCTCATAATTCTTGGATAGTGCAGTACAAAATGCATTTTTGGCGTTAAATGCCTTTCTGGGAACAACTGCAAAAAGAGCTCATTATGATCATGCACATTCTCTTTTAATTGAAATGTCTCGTCCAAAGAAATTACTGGTGCTACCACTGTATCAATAATGTCCGGAATTTGTTCACCAATA
The DNA here is from genome assembly GCF_977018435.1 of Lepisma saccharinum. Lineage (NCBI taxonomy): Eukaryota > Metazoa > Arthropoda > Insecta > Zygentoma > Lepismatidae > Lepisma > Lepisma saccharinum. Next base: position 31,073,532 of record NC_139239.1, on the reverse strand, counting down.
ATTAGAGGCAAGTTCCTTATTAAGCACCACATCTGAGATGCAATTTGACCAGAAGACCCTTTAGGATTATTTATTCTATCTTGTGACACAAGCACAGGCTTGGACAGGATGTCACATTTACCATAATCAAAGGATAAAACACGGTCATTAAATGTTGACAGTGTGAGAAATTTATCAATAACAATGAACTGATGTAATACCAGTAGGGTTACTGTAGCTCCCCATCCTTCAAAAATATCATGAACAACATCTACAACCAAGTTCTCACGTCAGTCACATGGAGATATGGAAGAATAGTGAGAGTGCATTTTTAATTTATGCCACATTCAGAAACATTTAGTTCCCCAGAAAGTACTCTCTCTTTCAAGCTGATTGTTGAATTCATGCTCTGAATGTAGTGTATTTATGTCTTCAGTCGTTGTAGTGTGCATGTCATTTTTATGCAACATGCAGAATCTACAAGATTAATTGGCTGAAAAGTTATCAACAAAACCAAGTAGCTTGTTGAGTCCAAGATTATCACCTACTACTTGCCAAAAAACTACTGTATGTTATATAACTTAGATCCAACCGCAATACTTGTATCAAGAGCTAATCTCAAATCTTGCAATAGAGGGCCTAAATCGTTTCATATCCATATACCTCAACATCAACAGAATAATGAACATTGAGTAGAAACATGTGGTCCAAAGTTGACTGTAATTTGACAGGAATTTAATCACACAATATATAAAACCTAGCTTATGAATGCCTCCATGTGATCCCAAGGAATTTGCAACCTCTACATCGTCAATATACAACTCAATACATATTGTAGTACTATCTATGAAGAGAATTTGAAGAATACATACATACCATCCTGTACACTCTTTAGGCATTCACTTCTCAATCTCTTTTCATTCTTATAAAAACTAATGATTTCCAGAAATCCAGGTACTGTAAACAACTGCTCAAAGGTTTTTAAAATTAAAATATATTGGCATGTGCCCCTTACCAAAAGAAATCTGGATTGCCCATGATTATTGCTCCTTCGTTCATATCTCTTTCCTAGTTCAATTGACACAAGTTCCGCATACTTTCTGTGTTCTTTGAAAAAAAAATCTTTAATTTATGTACAGAATCTAGCTTGCTAAATGGTATGGAATATTCATCAAACTTGGAAAGAAATTGAGTAAGATTGTCAGGATTTGTGCAATATTCTGCAGTTTCTTGTTTTAAAAAAAATGTAGTGGCCTGAACAATTTCTGATGTGCTCTTAATTGTTTGAACTACACCTTTGTATGTTAGATCTGGCCTAGCACATAGTTCAGCACAATACTGGATTACATCATTTAAAAACATGTCTCTGTGATGAGATATTTCATTAACTTCTTTTGACGTGACACAATTCTCACTAATGTTACAGACATCAACTTTTGGATCCACATTAGTTTGATGTACAGGAGTTACTTGAGGAGGCACAGTGCTTCCACTGTCGAATCTTAATAGATGTCTACGGTTAAGAGTAAAGCTTATCATATTTTTGGTTACAAGACTTATCAAAACAGATAAAAGTTGTAATACTCCCATGAAAATTACAAATATGCTGGCAAAGTTCATGTGGAATATTCAAGTATCTATTGCAAACAAAACAAATCATTATGAATAATATTGCAGAGACCACCCTACTCACTCAGGTTCACAAACATGCGAGCTTGGAGCTCCCTAACACAAGAAGCACTGTTGAGATATTACATTTATAAAACGTATTCTCCAGGAATAAGCAGGTATTGTGACAATATGAGGAATATTCCAGATTTAAATTATACATGATCTTAAAGCACAAATCAACAGCTTTCAATAAGGATTGTGCTTCAATACAGAAATTTTCAACTATGGTAAACTGTTGAGATGGCTCAAATCTCTCCCCAAATGACACCACAAATGGCTGTGTCATCTGGCCTTCGAGAAGCCTGTCCTCCTTTAGGAACTTCTCTACGCCTTCTCCATCCTGAAAAAAAATGTTGACGAAAGTAAGATTAGAGATGAAAATTTCAAAATGTAATATAGCTCGTTGATATTACAACATTATTAACAATGTTTTGTTTTGGAAAATTTAGAATGGTGGATACATTCGAAAGTTCACTTTGGTGGTATACTCGAGTGTTATGGATATTGTGCGACACACAGAATTTGATGAGAATAGGAAAAATGTATGGGAAACCAAAGTACCACAATAAAATACACATGGCTACATTATCAATTTACGGACTGCAAGTCACTATTCTTAGTTCTTTGACTCTCTTAAGGTACTTAAACATTATACAATATCACATCTTATGTTTCACACTATTTAACACTCCTGTTGTACATTATTACTGCCTCTAATGATGATGATGGTAAGTGACACCGTAATTTCACCAGTTGACAAAAAAATTATGCTATTATGGGGCAAACAAGTGGATGGATTTTTCTATATATGGACAGTATTTGAAATAAAGGAGGATTGGACTTTCCTTCCCAGCCCCTGTTGGGGAAAGGAAATGAACTTCCCGTAGAATATATGTTACCACAGCTATACTATATCATTCATGAACACTTTTTTCTACATCAGTACCTAATTTAAAGTGAAAAAGTGAACCACTGAAAGAATGGATAATCTAAATCTAAGTAAAACTTAGATGTACTACACTGTAAGTTTAAAAACTGAAATAGTCTGCTGCTTTTCATAAGTATTCCTTTGTACCATTTATTGCATGGGCTCGAACGAAGTTCAATTACTGGTACATTATGCACATCATAACCTCAAAAATATCTAAATATATGATAGTAAAAGTTCCTGACTTAAATTTCGTCAAATATGAACTGTATATGGGGTCATTCCACACCATTTCAATGAGACCATGTCACCCTCAGTCTCTGATGTAGGCATAACTTAGTGTAAACCTTTTTCTTGTGGTTTAAAGAAACCCCTTTAAATGTTTTCATTCTATCTCAGACGGTTTTAATTTTACAGCACCTCAAAATGTCATTAAATCTGCATTGTCTGTCACTCTTGAGGGCTTCGGCACAATATACCCTCGCATATATATATATATATAATTTTCTCTTAACCAATGATCAAATCTCTCTCTGAAATTTTACACACAGCTCATTGAAATGATGAGGATTTTAAAAAAAAGAATACATCAACACTCAAAAGATAGATGTACTTGTAGCCTAATTTTTATGGTGAAAAAACTAGGTTACAAAAACCTGAATTTTCAGCATCTGGGCAAGATTGAACCAAAAGTTTTTGATGTTGAAAATTATTGAAAAGATGTGCTCTTTTTCTACAAAGAATGACATTCCTCTTGTTTTTGTTTTTTTTACTCCTTGTAACAAAAATTTTGCTTTTCAGATATGGATATATGGCTGCAGGGTAGCCATTTTGTACAATGTTCCCACAGAAAAAATAAATGGAACAAAGTTGTTCACCTTAAAATGTAACATTTTATTGTTTTTTTTATTTTTATTGGATATGCAGACATGTTTCAGTTATGATGAAGCTTGGTATTTGAAGTTATGAAAATTTGCTGTCATGAATACAGAAAAACAGTCAGCATAATATTAAATGCTGACATGTAAGGAAATACAAGAAAAAATTCGAAAAAATTAAAAATCGAGTATTATATACAAATGTGAGTACAGCAAATTAGGCTTAAATTATTTAAATAACAATTATTAATTTCATTCAATATTTACTTTGCATCCTGTGGTAGTACATTGTAAAAATCCTTATGGAGAGAAGATCTCATCTCATTACATGTTTTTGATGATTTAATGCATGATGTGAATATGGTATACGGAATCTTTGCTACTAGTCACGGCAAGTCAGAATGCAACAGTATTGGTGGAACTGTAAACTGCAAAAAGTCTTGCTAGGAAAAGTATTCAGATTACCCTTGACAAGCACATCAATACACCATTTTGTTTTAAATTTCTGTGATAAAAATATTACAAATATCAAATTACATTATTTTTCAAGGGATGACCGACTTAACTGATTTTCCCTGGAAACTCATAACAGTCAATCCAGATATAATGACATTTCGAAATGTTGTAAAATTAAAACCTCTTGAGATAGAGTTTCTTTCCACCATAAGGAAAGGGTGTACACCAAGTTTCATCAACATCAGAGGCTGAGGGTGAAAAATTTTTGTTTATTTGCATTGATTTGGTGTGGAATGACCCTAAGGGCTATTGTAAATATGGCCAACCTCCACAATTTTCTTAACTCCCTTTTTTCTTTTACTTTTACTTTTTTGCCTTTTACTGTTTGAAAATTGTAACCATAATTTTGACATGAGCAATGGCAATTGACAAATACAGTACTTATTAGGACAACTGTGACTGGCAGCTTGCAATGACAAATTAAATTTCACTGGACCAAATGTAATGGCAACAATTCACTACACAACTCCTGACTGCTCCAAGATATGAATGAAAGCATATGTGAAAATAGCAGGACAATTCCAAGATATTCCTCTTTATAAATTACTAAAGTCATTAATACTTACAGGCAATTGCTGGATAAAATGTTCTGCTGACTGATAACATGTAGGCCTAATTTTTAGTCTTACTTCCTTGAGGTAACAAAAATGGGAAAAGCAATAGGGCACAATTAACTTCTGAAAGAAAGGAAAAGTATTTAGTGAAAATGCAGTGAATATTAAGACTATCACTAAGTAAAACTTTATTGCACACGTATGATGACATGAAATTACCCCTACTATGATAAAGGGTTACACCTCATTCAAATGAGAATCGTTATTCAAGATACAGTTTCCAAATGCAAGTACTTAGGAGTAATTCTAACAAATGAAAATAAATGATATTAAAGAGCAAATAAAAAGCAGACTTAATTCAGGAAATGCATGTTACTTTTTTCTTCATAAACTTTTGTCTTCTCGTTTAATATCTAAGAAACTAAAAGTTAAAATATACAAAACAGAAATTTTATTTTTATTATAAGGATGCAAAACTTGGTCCCTTACATTGAAAGAGGAAGGTAAATAGAGAGTATTTGAAAATAAGATCTTTAGGAAAATATTTTGGCCCAAAAGGGATGAGGAGACAGGTGAGTGGAGAAGGTTACATAATTTAGAAGTACATAATTTGTATTCATGTCCAGATATTATTAGAATGATTAAATCAAGATGACTTAGGTGGGCAGGCCATGTGGCACAAATGGGAGAGGAAAGAAGATTTTAGAGGATTTTTATTGGGAAACCTGATGGTATGAGACCAGTAGGAAGATCAAGACTAAGATTGAGGGATAATGTTGAGATGGACCTAAAGGAAATTGGTAGGGATGGAAAAGAGTGGATAGATCTTGCTTTGGGTTCAAGAAGGCTAGAGAGTGAGTGAGTTATATACATGAAACATACAACATGATTATTGAAGTTCAAAATATAGTCTGTATATGTAATAATATTAGAAAAGTGATAATTTTTCCTTAAATGCCCAAATATAACACTGCTCTGCAGCAAAAATTATGTTTTCAAATGAATGCATCTTACTAAATGGAATTTTAGGAAGTTCAACGGTGCAATCCATTTTTTCCTATCATGTCAGGTTTTTGAGAAAATCAGGAATTTGTGTTTCATGAAACTCCCGTTTATACCGGGTGGTCCATTTATAATGGTAGTATGGAATATCGAATGCAGAATGCATCCAATCGAAAAAATGCACAGAAAAAAGTTTGATATTATTGAGGGGGTAAGTCAATGTTGCAAAAATTTCGTTTCTGCCACCCACACCTTAGGGAGGCTGATGGGGTAAATGTGAAATTTCAAATGGAACACCCCCATTTGTTTTACATATTTGGATTCTGTGTTGAAAAAGAAGTATTTTTTGTTCGAAAAATTTGTAAAAAAAATTGCGACCTTCGAACATTTATAAACATTTGGTAGTTTCAGTTTCATTTTGTTCCCTTTATGCAATAACAGTTTTGGTTTCCGTTGAGAACATTGGAAAAACGAATTTTATTCAAAAAATGTGTGCAAAGAATTCGGTAAAAAGAAAATTGTGTGCCATTTATGTTTTTGTGTAACAATAAATAATATTAATTTGTTCCAACTCTTTGGTTTCAAGGAACAATTTCATATGAACAACAAAATTAACTATGTTACTACAAATTAGTTATCATTTGAGGTACACAAATAAATGTTTAAAGGAGCAAATGTTCAAAATGATGACCGTTCTCTACAATGCATTTCAAAACACGGTGTCTGAAGCTCTACACTGTTCGTCCCAAAATGTCAGGAGTGATAGAGACACATGCATCAATAATTCGTTGCCGCATGTTTTCTGGCGTTGTTGGAACTTCGTGGTAGAAACTTTATTTAAGTAGCCCCCAAAGGCAGAAATCAGGTGACGTGAGATCAGGAGAATGAGCTGGCCAAGAAACGTGTCCTCCACGTCCTATCCATTGACCAGGAAATTTTGTGTACAACATGGCTCGAGCCTGAATGGAGTAGTGAGCTCGACAACCATCATGTTGATACCACATGTTGCAGTGCTGGTGCAGTCGCAATTCTTCTAACAACCCTGGCAGAATGTTTATCAAAAACTCTGTGTACTTTTGTCCATTTAATGTGCCATCAATGAAATATGGGCCAATCAATCAGCTTCCAATTACTCCGCACCAAACATTTACACTCCAAGGTCTTCGGTGTTCAACTTTTCGAATCCAATGCAGATTTTCAACAGACCAGTGATGCATATTGTGTCTGTTGATATGACCATGGTTGGTGAATGATGATTCTTTAGAGAATAACACCGATGAAAAGAATTGTTCATTCATTTGCATCTGTTGCAGTGACCAATTGCACAAATTTAAACAATTTTGAAAGTCTTCGCCATGAAGTTCCTGGTGCAAAGACATACGGTACGGATGGAACTAGAAACTTCCCAGAATTCGCAGAGTACTGGTTTTAGAAATTCCGGAACCTAGGGATATTTGCCTTGTGCTGATGTGGGGATTGTAAGCAACAGCACTTAAAACATTAATTGCAGCCTCTTCATTTGTAACAGTTTTCCTCTTGGTGTAAGATTTTGGATGAATAGTGCCAGTTTCCGTGAATTGTTTCACTATGCTGTAGAAGGTTGCAATGCATGGAGTATCTCGGTCCTCAAATCGATTGCTGTACAAAGTTCTTGTAGCTTCAACATTTTGATGTGCTTCACCGTAAAGCAGAATGATATCAACTTTTGCTTGTATTGACAGAAGCACCATTTTACAAACCTACTTCTCAATTCGACAAACGTGATACTACTAAATCATTGGTACCCTGCCAAGATACAGGAGACATTTACATTATTTCACTCCAACACAAATATGGTACAGGTAATCACATCTCACATCCTTCGTAGATTTAATTAAACACAAAGTCACGTTTTCACTAACATAACAAAAGCATGGTGTTGAACGTCTTTGAAATATTCAAATCCTTATCCCTACAAATCCATAGGTAATTCAAAATAAATAACAGCACATGACAATTCACAATCCCCACTATTTCAATCTTCACGCCCCAACCTTTTGGAAAGAAAAAAACACCATCGTAATTTCCCTGGTAACCGAACATACAAGAAATGTACATAAAGGTTAGTCTCTATCTTGACATTATTGGTGATTGGACTGAACACTAAAGAAATCTACGTACATCACAGAGACTAAGATTAATAACAATAAGAATTGGAACAAACGGAAAGGTCATTAAGAAAACAAAACAGTCAAATTTGTACAAAGGGGATGGACGTGTCATAAACATTATCACTTACTTCACAACTGGCAGGTTTCTCGATTTTCTGGTTCACCTTGACTGCCCACAGAAACATGCACACAGCCACAACCTCAATGCAACTTGCACGAAACCTTACGCACAAATGATCTATGCCAAGCAAACTGGAATGCTGCTTGCATATGTTTCCGCAGCAGAACAGGATGACCTTGGGTGTGTCTACAAAACCCTGTCTTCAAACAATTGTTCCAACAACGCCAGAAAACATGCGGCAACGAATTATTGATGCTTGTGCCTCTATCACTCCTCACATTTTGGGACGAACAGTGTGAAGCTTCAGACACCGTGTTTTGAAATGCATTGAAAAGAACGGTCATCATTTTGAACATTTGCTCCTTTAAACATTTATTTGTGTACCTAAAATGATGACTAATTTGTAGTAACATAGTTAATTTTGTTGTTCATATGAAATTGTTCTTTGAAATAAAGAGTTGGAACAAATTAATATTATTTATTGTTACACAAAAACATAAATTGCAAACAATTTTCTTTTTACCGAATTCTTTCCACACATTTTTTGAATAAAATTCGTTTTTCCAATGTTCTCAACGGAAACCAAAACTGTTATTACATAAAGGGAACAAAATGAAACTGAAACTACCAAATGTTTATAAATGTTCGAAGGTTGCAATTTTTCGATTGGATGCATTCAGCATTCGATATTTTATACTGTCATTATAAATGGACCACCTGGTATATATATACACACAAACACACACACAATCTCTTCTTGTTATATCTTTCCTATCTCTATATTTTTTATATAATCTAAATAAGTTCCCTCACCTCCTCTGTAGTTCATTTCTTCCGTTACAACGGCTGTGTAGAACTTTTTCCATTTTATTTGTTAATTTGATGAGACTGGCTTCATTTTCACTGGATCATCTGCAAATAAGAGAACTAGAAACTGGTACAGGTAGATGTTGGTAGAAAGCCCCACAACGCCGTCAATGTCTCTACCATCTGTGGGGGCCTCTTTTGTTTACAGTTAGAGAGGGACGCAAGGCCGCTTATACCTTACGGCCTTGCACCAGAGAACCAACTACCTACCCTACGTACAAGCACATCGACTCTAGCATTTCTTGGGTTGCAAGGCTCGAAGCCTTGCACACTTGCTGAGGAAGTCTACGACCCAAGAACACCTAAAAGTACCTAGCTCATAAGGGCAACACACGCATTCGACAACTATATCCACTCAACTAGAAAAGTGCACTTATTGAGGTCAAGCATATAACTGAAGTGGAATAATCAGTGTGCGAATTAACGGAGATCGGGGGGGGGGGGGGTACAGGGGATTTCCTCCTATAAAAGAAAAGTATTTTTATCACTGCCTAGGATGCTTTTATGACCCTCAATGAGTGAGATTGAAACCATATAACATAACATCTCTTAACTATGGAACAATCACAATTGAAAAATCATTCGTGTCCATTATCGGTCCAGACATCAAAGATTTCCCTACCAAAAAGTATGCAGTCTTGGGGATTAAAGAAGGACGCTATTGTGCCACTGACCTACCGACCGAGACAACGTCAGACTGTTTTCCACTAAAGTTTTCATGGCACAGTGATGATATTTTACATGTATTAAAGTCCTCACAAGAAACACGTAGGTAAGTTAGATGGACGTTAAATTTGAACTTGGCAATAGAAAGTTGGTCAAGTTTTCGATGTTACTAGTTGATTGAATTGTTGTTTAAAGCCCAGTTTGTGAACAGATAGGTTAATCGGGACTGAACCTACAGTTTAAAGTGGGTATGGTTTCTAAATTACGTGTAAATATTATCATAGGATTTCATGACCTAGGTCAGAACCAATGTTAGAAAGTCCTTTGAACTCCAAGGGAATTGTTTAAGTTACTGACAGGTAATCAGTGGCGAAGCTCCTATGAGGCTTTTGAGGCTTAGCCTACCCAAAAAATGTTGAAATTAAAATGTTCTTGTACCCTGTAACAATCAAAGTTCATTATAACGAATTAAACTATGTAATCCGAATGTTTGGTTCCGCCGATCCTTCTAGATATCTCGTCAGTCAGGCGAGAAAGAGGAGAACGCGTTCGGTCTGAAATGTGAGGCTTTTGACGAAAAGCCTCGCTTTAAAAGGCAGCTACAGCGTGAGCTCTGCGTAGGTGGGAGGGGAGTGTAAGGGGAGGGGACTGCCGATTCGCTGGGTAAAAGCGGCTAGCCTCAGAACCAACCTGTTGTGCTTCTAGTCTTCTTGTGCAAAGTGCGTCGTTCACGCGCTGCATGTTGAATGTTAATTTACTTCAAGTGCATGCGCGCGTGTGTTTATGTGTGTGTCACATAGTGTATTTATGTTATAAAATATAATACTGTGAAATTATGTGTTGAAAACTCTAAGAGGATTTGCAGTGAAATAAATGTAAGTACACAAGACTTCGTGGCTCTCAGATGACTAACCTACGAAATCTTGGACACACTGACTGTACAAATGGAAATACGTTTTGGAGATTTTGAAAAGATAAAATTTGTTCAATTGCTAGACCAAAATAGCTCTGGGGGATATAAACTACACTTTCCTGTGATGAAATTAAATAACCTTCTGTCCACATATCCATTTTTCAACAAAGAACGATTAGAAAATAATTTAAAGAATATCTATGCTGATGAAGAAAAGCATTTACCTCCTGCAGACCTTCTAAAATTTATAGTTAGCAATGATCTTCAAACAATCTACAAAGAAGTAACACAACTTATCAAGTTGGTCTTAACATTACCTGTTACAACAGCTTCCTCCGAAAGAAGTATGAGCACCCTCAAGAGAGTAAAAAATTATCTCCGTAATTTAGTGAAAAATGAAAGATTAAGTTCTCTCAGTCTCAGTACAAGAGCCATTGAAAAAAAAAAAAACTGGTTAAAGAACTTTCTATTGATCAAGGCTTCGAGGAAAGAGTAATTGATACTTTTGCGACCAACAAGAATCGACGCATGGACCTGCTGTATAAAAAAATATAAGCAGATTTTTCAGCCTACCCAGTATTTACGCCTTAGCTTCGCCACTGCAGGTAATATATTATGCAAATTTACGTAACCAAAAAATGGAGGTACATTGCACATAAAGTGGACTTCAAACATAAATTCAAATTTAAGTACCCCCAAAAGAAACAGTTTCCAAAATGAAAATACAAATATGCCAAAGAGTGGGCATTCCCCCTCCCCCACCCCCAAAAAAGCAGAATGCTTAATTCGCACAGTGAGAATTTAATTTTACCAAGTTCTAAGGTCTTACAGGTACTCACGCAATCAGTAATTGATAAGTATGTGAACGCAGTTACTAAGATACTGCTTTATTTGTCAACAATGCCCAATGATTACTTCCGAATTGTTGTGCCCTGAAGATGTACAGTCATACAAAATAAAATGAGACATCCAGATTTTGAAATAATCACTCCACTTCACAGGCGTCAGGGACGTTGTAACCCGAGAGGTGCCCCCACTCGTCATAAAGGGGGGGGGGATATGATCCATCCCCCAAGTAGCTTCCTAAAATAATGAGACTAACTTTCTTTCCAACTTACAAACATGGATGAGGGGTACTATGAATATGAAAGACAGTAGATTAAGTGGTATCTGACTCTGATTGATATCTGTGCATTGTAACAAGTATGAAAAGGCAAAAAAACTGTTCATCAACAAAGTGATTATTGAAAGGAAGAAAGGGAATCCACTTTCTATCTAAATAGTAGAATCGAGTCTGAACTTGTATACCAAAACCAAACAATTCAATTTGAATTTTATGATTTGTAAAGTAGTAGTAGTAACATCGACGAAAATAATAGCAATAATAATAATAATAATAAATTTCTATGATTCTGGGCCTCTGAGAATAATCCTGCGGATGTCCTTGGTAATGTTATTTTATTGGAAAGAATGCAAATTCACAACAGTGTCAAAATTCAATGAAAAATAAACCAAAATCGAGAATTTTATTGGATATGACTAAAAATTGCCACTTTCAAACTTCTAGAGTTTTGTAAATTAAATATGAACGTCGAACCAAGAAACGCCAATTCGCATAATTCTTTATTTCAACCTTCAACTTGTTCTGCTAATTGCTCATAGGTGATAGTGTGATTTTAGTTTCATTCGTTTGGTTTATTTTACTTCACTTTTCTGCCACGTTTGGTTAAACATGATGATGTCATGAAATTGATGAAGGTACACTCACCTTGGACAGATTGGGATTCGAACCCGGAGTGGTTCACTTTTGTGTTTACTTTATAAAATTATTTGCATGAAAACTTCAAGTAATGTTACATAATTTTATATATTTCTATTTTATTTACACATGTAATACAAAATTTTTGTTTATAAGTCTTATTGGTGTTCCTCTTTCTCATAATTTTCTTTCATCTTATCTTCCCTGCAAGTGCTAGTCATTGTAATCATTGTGTTTTATGTATTTAACTCTATTCTGTACCTAATGATTTCCTCTAATTCCATATTTCATCTCATATAACTGCTGAGAACAACTTATTAAAATAGTACAAATAACACACACAGATCAATTGCTTCAATTGTCTAAGGACACATGTGAGATTAAAAATGGTATGTATTAAAAATAGGGATCATTCTTTAAGTGTAATGTAGATATCACCTTAGGCTTTTTACAGTGCTTAATATAATTATCCAACAAAACAGTGTCTACCCTCTTTGAACGTTAATAACAGGAACACTAAAAACAGCAAGTATGATTTTTTTTATGTCGCATAGCTTAAAGTTATAAATGTTCAAAACCACCACCATAGGCAGCAATACGTTATTTGTAATGCTGAACAGATTTGCAAACAGCCTATATGGTATCCACGAGGTGGGAAGCGTAGGTCTCAACTGCATGTCTCACGTCACTCAGTCTCTCTGGCTTTGTGGCGTACACAGCATTCATCACAGTTCCCCACAGGTAGGAATTTAAGTGTGTTAAATCAGGAGATCTGGATGGATATTCAACTCTTCTTACGTTTCTTGAAACAAAATTTTCTCACCTCTGCCATTTTATTACACAAATGACTACCACTTGGCAGGCTGTGATGGGATTAAAAGAAGGCCTGTATGCTCTCACACATGCTCACATAGACATTGCAGCTTTAAATCTAAAAAGTCAAGTCATCTTTAATAGTTTCTCTGTTATTAAAGTTCTCAAAGAGTGTACACATTACTTTGGAATACACTGTATCACCAATTTTTTTCCCTAGTTACTCTATAGACTGCAAACAATTTTTTAATTATGCAGAGTGGCCCAAACCATAGGCGCCGACTCCATGGGGCTTGAGGGGGGAAGGGGGGGGGCTCGAGCCCCCAATGTTAACGATGTGGGGGCAGAGCCAACCAAATCATTTTGCTTAAGAGGATCTAATGTATTATTTTGCTTCTCTTGTAAAGTTTACTCTGAATTGTGCCACATGAACTTAAGTTTAAATACACATTTGAAATGTTCTAGACTATCAACTTTGGGGGGGGGGGGGGCTATGACCGGAGACAGCAAAACACATGACTTATTACAATATACTAAGTATATAATTATTATTTACTATTATGCATATATTAATCAGAGACATAATGAATTTAGCCAACGACTTCTTAAAGGCTGTTTGGGAATCCCCTAAAAGAAAGCAAATAAAAAGGTAAAGTGTTCCCCTGTGCATAGCACCACGCCATGAAGGCGTATAGGGGGTGTGGGGGTAACGCCAATATTTAGGAATATTATTGATGTGAATGAGAAGGCTGGCCATACTGGACTGCGACCCCTTTGCCCTCGTCGGTGGACGTTGAGTACCTCCAGTATGCAACAGATCTTAAGGAACTATGAAAACCTTCTCAATTTTTTTGAGAAATTTTCTGAAGCAAATTCTACTGACGCAGCATCAAAATGTGCTGGATACCTGGAGACAATACTTCACTTCAAGACATTTTTCTTTCTCTCCCTCTACTGCCATGTGATGGGTCCAATAGAAGAGATAAACTGTAAGATTTAGTCTCCACGCATTCATGCTACAGAAGTGGAATCAAAACTAAAATACTTGACTGACATCTTTCAAGAAAAGCGAATGGGTTTTAAGCAGTTCTGGCAGAAATGCACAGAGGGCAAACACAGCCTCGTTGAAGAGCCAGAAGTCCCTAAGAGACTTGAAAAACCAGATGCTGCCAAACCTCACAAGTTCTACACTCCAAAATAATATTCGTCCCAAAATTTCAGGAGTGATAGAGGCACAAGCATCAATAATTCATTGCCGCATGTTTTCTGGTGTTGTTGGAACTTCGTGGTAGCAATTTTCTTTAAGTAGTCCCCAAAGGCAGAAATAAGGCGACGTGAGATCGGGTGAATGAGCTGGCCGAGAAACATGTCCTCCACGTCCTATCCATCGACCAGGAAACTTTGTGTACAACATGGCTCGAGCCTGAATGGAGTAGTGAGCTCGACAACCATCATGTTGATACCACATGTTGCAGTGCTGGTGCAGTCGCAATTCTTCTAACAGCCCTGGCAGAATATTTATCAAAAACTCTGTGTACTTTTGTCCATTTAATGTGCCATCAATGAAATAGGGGCTAATCAATCAGCTTCCAATTACTCCGCACCAAACATTTACACTCCAAGGTCTTTGGTGTTCAACTTCTCGAATCCAATGCAGATTTTCAACAGACCAGTGATGCATATTGTGTCTGTTGATATGACCATGGTTGGTGAATGACGATTCTTTAGAGAATAACACCGATGAAAAGAATTGTTCATTCATTTGCATCTGTTGCAGTGACCAATTGCACAAATTTAAACGATTTTGAAAGTCTTCGCCATGAAGTTCCTGGTGCAGAGACATAAGGTACGGATGGAACTAGAAACTTCTCAGAATTCGCAGAGTACTGGTTTTAGAAATTCCGGAACCTAGGGATATTTGCCTTGTGCTGATGTGGGGATTGTAAGCAACAGCACTTAAAACATTAATTGCAGCCTCTTCATTTGTAACAGTTTTCCTCTTGGTCTAAGATTTTGGATGAATAGTGCCAGTTTCCGTGAATTGTTTCACTATGCTGTAGAAGGTTGCAATGCATGGAGTATCTCGGTCCTCAAATCGATTGCTGTACAAAGTTCTTGTAGCTTCAACATTTTGATGTGCTTCACCGTAAAGCAGAATGATATCAACTTTTGCTTGTATTGACAGAAGCACCATTTTACAAACCTACTTCTCAATTCGACAAACGTGATACTACTAAATCATTGGTACCCTGCCAAGATACAGGAGACATTTACATTATTTCACTCCAACACAAATATGGTACAGGTAATCACATCTCACATCCTTCGTAGATTTAATTAAACACAAAGTCACGTTTTCACTAACATAACAAAAGCATGGTGTTGAACGTCTTTGAAATATTCAAATCCTTATCCCTACAAATCCATAGGTAATTCAAAATAAATAACAGCACATGACAATTCACAATCCCCACTATTTCAATCTTCACGCCCCAACCTTTTGGAAAGAAAAAAACACCATCGTAATTTCCCTGGTAACCGAACATACAAGAAATGTACATAAAGGTTAGTCTCTATCTTGACATTATTGGTGATTGGACTGAACACTAAAGAAATCTACGTACATCACAGAGACTAAGATTAATAACAATAAGAATTGGAACAAACGGAAAGGTCATTAAGAAAACAAAACAGTCAAATTTGTACAAAGGGGATGGACGTGTCATAAACATTATCACTTACTTCACAACTGGCAGGTTTCTCGATTTTCTGGTTCACCTTGACTGCCCACAGAAACATGCACACAGCCACAACCTCAATGCAACTTGCACGAAACCTTACGCACAAATGATCTATGCCAAGCAAACTGGAATGCTGCTTGCATATGTTTCCGCAGCAGAACAGGATGACCTTGGGTGTGTCTACAAAACCCTGTCTTCAAACAATTGTTCCAACAACGCCAGAAAACATGCGGCAACGAATTATTGATGCTTGTGCCTCTATCACTCCTCACATTTTGGGACGAACAGTGTGAAGCTTCAGACACCGTGTTTTGAAATGCATTGAAAAGAACGGTCATCATTTTGAACATTTGCTCCTTTAAACATTTATTTGTGTACCTAAAATGATGACTAATTTGTAGTAACATAGTTAATTTTGTTGTTCATATGAAATTGTTCTTTGAAATAAAGAGTTGGAACAAATTAATATTATTTATTGTTACACAAAAACATAAATTGCAAACAATTTTCTTTTTACCGAATTCTTTCCACACATTTTTTGAATAAAATTCGTTTTTCCAATGTTCTCAACGGAAACCAAAACTGTTATTACATAAAGGGAACAAAATGAAACTGAAACTACCAAATGTTTATAAATGTTCGAAGGTTGCAATTTTTCGATTGGATGCATTCAGCATTCGATATTTTATACTGTCATTATAAATGGACCACCTGGTATATATATACACACAAACACACACACAATCTCTTCTTGTTATATCTTTCCTATCTCTATATTTTTTATATAATCTAAATAAGTTCCCTCACCTCCTCTGTAGTTCATTTCTTCCGTTACAACGGCTGTGTAGAACTTTTTCCATTTTATTTGTTAATTTGATGAGACTGGCTTCATTTTCACTGGATCATCTGCAAATAAGAGAACTAGAAACTGGTACAGGTAGATGTTGGTAGAAAGCCCCACAACGCCGTCAATGTCTCTACCATCTGTGGGGGCCTCTTTTGTTTACAGTTAGAGAGGGACGCAAGGCCGCTTATACCTTACGGCCTTGCACCAGAGAACCAACTACCTACCCTACGTACAAGCACATCGACTCTAGCATTTCTTGGGTTGCAAGGCTCGAAGCCTTGCACACTTGCTGAGGAAGTCTACGACCCAAGAACACCTAAAAGTACCTAGCTCATAAGGGCAACACACGCATTCGACAACTATATCCACTCAACTAGAAAAGTGCACTTATTGAGGTCAAGCATATAACTGAAGTGGAATAATCAGTGTGCGAATTAACGGAGATCGGGGGGGGGGGGGGGGTACAGGGGATTTCCTCCTATAAAAGAAAAGTATTTTTATCACTGCCTAGGATGCTTTTATGACCCTCAATGAGTGAGATTGAAACCATATAACATAACATCTCTTAACTATGGAACAATCACAATTGAAAAATCATTCGTGTCCATTATCGGTCCAGACATCAAAGATTTCCCTACCAAAAAGTATGCAGTCTTGGGGATTAAAGAAGGACGCTATTGTGCCACTGACCTACCGACCGAGACAACGTCAGACTGTTTTCCACTAAAGTTTTCATGGCACAGTGATGATATTTTACATGTATTAAAGTCCTCACAAGAAACACGTAGGTAAGTTAGATGGACGTTAAATTTGAACTTGGCAATAGAAAGTTGGTCAAGTTTTCGATGTTACTAGTTGATTGAATTGTTGTTTAAAGCCCAGTTTGTGAACAGATAGGTTAATCGGGACTGAACCTACAGTTTAAAGTGGGTATGGTTTCTAAATTACGTGTAAATATTATCATAGGATTTCATGACCTAGGTCAGAACCAATGTTAGAAAGTCCTTTGAACTCCAAGGGAATTGTTTAAGTTACTGACAGGTAATCAGTGGCGAAGCTCCTATGAGGCTTTTGAGGCTTAGCCTACCCAAAAAATGTTGAAATTAAAATGTTCTTGTACCCTGTAACAATCAAAGTTCATTATAACGAATTAAACTATGTAATCCGAATGTTTGGTTCCGCCGATCCTTCTAGATATCTCGTCAGTCAGGCGAGAAAGAGGAGAACGCGTTCGGTCTGAAATGTGAGGCTTTTGACGAAAAGCCTCGCTTTAAAAGGCAGCTACAGCGTGAGCTCTGCGTAGGTGGGAGGGGAGTGTAAGGGGAGGGGACTGCCGATTCGCTGGGTAAAAGCGGCTAGCCTCAGAACCAACCTGTTGTGCTTCTAGTCTTCTTGTGCAAAGTGCGTCGTTCACGCGCTGCATGTTGAATGTTAATTTACTTCAAGTGCATGCGCGCGTGTGTTTATGTGTGTGTCACATAGTGTATTTATGTTATAAAATATAATACTGTGAAATTATGTGTTGAAAACTCTAAGAGGATTTGCAGTGAAATAAATGTAAGTACACAAGACTTCGTGGCTCTCAGATGACTAACCTACGAAATCTTGGACACACTGACTGTACAAATGGAAATACGTTTTGGAGATTTTGAAAAGATAAAATTTGTTCAATTGCTAGACCAAAATAGCTCTGGGGGATATAAACTACACTTTCCTGTGATGAAATTAAATAACCTTCTGTCCACATATCCATTTTTCAACAAAGAACGATTAGAAAATAATTTAAAGAATATCTATGCTGATGAAGAAAAGCATTTACCTCCTGCAGACCTTCTAAAATTTATAGTTAGCAATGATCTTCAAACAATCTACAAAGAAGTAACACAACTTATCAAGTTGGTCTTAACATTACCTGTTACAACAGCTTCCTCCGAAAGAAGTATGAGCACCCTCAAGAGAGTAAAAAATTATCTCCGTAATTTAGTGAAAAATGAAAGATTAAGTTCTCTCAGTCTCAGTACAAGAGCCATTGAAAAAAAAAAAACTGGTTAAAGAACTTTCTATTGATCAAGGCTTCGAGGAAAGAGTAATTGATACTTTTGCGACCAACAAGAATCGACGCATGGACCTGCTGTATAAAAAAATATAAGCAGATTTTTCAGCCTACCCAGTATTTACGCCTTAGCTTCGCCACTGCAGGTAATATATTATGCAAATTTACGTAACCAAAAAATGGAGGTACATTGCACATAAAGTGGACTTCAAACATAAATTCAAATTTAAGTACCCCCAAAAGAAACAGTTTCCAAAATGAAAATACAAATATGCCAAAGAGTGGGCATTCCCCCTCCCCCACCCCCAAAAAAGCAGAATGCTTAATTCGCACAGTGAGAATTTAATTTTACCAAGTTCTAAGGTCTTACAGGTACTCACGCAATCAGTAATTGATAAGTATGTGAACGCAGTTACTAAGATACTGCTTTATTTGTCAACAATGCCCAATGATTACTTCCGAATTGTTGTGCCCTGAAGATGTACAGTCATACAAAATAAAATGAGACATCCAGATTTTGAAATAATCACTCCACTTCACAGGCGTCAGGGACGTTGTAACCCGAGAGGTGCCCCCACTCGTCATAAAGGGGGGGGGGATATGATCCATCCCCCAAGTAGCTTCCTAAAATAATGAGACTAACTTTTTTTCCAACTTACAAACATGGATGAGGGGTACTATGAATATGAAAGACAGTAGATTAAGTGGTATCTGACTCTGATTGATATCTGTGCATTGTAACAAGTATGAAAAGGCAAAAAAACTGTTCATCAACAAAGTGATTATTGAAAGGAAGAAAGGGAATCCACTTTCTATCTAAATAGTAGAATCGAGTCTGAACTTGTATACCAAAACCAAACAATTCAATTTGAATTTTATGATTTGTAAAGTAGTAGTAGTAACATCGACGAAAATAATAGCAATAATAATAATAATAATAAATTTCTATGATTCTGGGCCTCTGAGAATAATCCTGCGGATGTCCTTGGTAATGTTATTTTATTGGAAAGAATGCAAATTCACAACAGTGTCAAAATTCAATGAAAAATAAACCAAAATCGAGAATTTTATTGGATATGACTAAAAATTGCCACTTTCAAACTTCTAGAGTTTTGTAAATTAAATATGAACGTCGAACCAAGAAACGCCAATTCGCATAATTCTTTATTTCAACCTTCAACTTGTTCTGCTAATTGCTCATAGGTGATAGTGTGATTTTAGTTTCATTCGTTTGGTTTATTTTACTTCACTTTTCTGCCACGTTTGGTTAAACATGATGATGTCATGAAATTGATGAAGGTACACTCACCTTGGACAGATTGGGATTCGAACCCGGAGTGGTTCACTTTTGTGTTTACTTTATAAAATTATTTGCATGAAAACTTCAAGTAATGTTACATAATTTTATATATTTCTATTTTATTTACACATGTAATACAAAATTTTTGTTTATAAGTCTTATTGGTGTTCCTCTTTCTCATAATTTTCTTTCATCTTATCTTCCCTGCAAGTGCTAGTCATTGTAATCATTGTGTTTTATGTATTTAACTCTATTCTGTACCTAATGATTTCCTCTAATTCCATATTTCATCTCATATAACTGCTGAGAACAACTTATTAAAATAGTACAAATAACACACACAGATCAATTGCTTCAATTGTCTAAGGACACATGTGAGATTAAAAATGGTATGTATTAAAAATAGGGATCATTCTTTAAGTGTAATGTAGATATCACCTTAGGCTTTTTACAGTGCTTAATATAATTATCCAACAAAACAGTGTCTACCCTCTTTGAACGTTAATAACAGGAACACTAAAAACAGCAAGTATGATTTTTTTTATGTCGCATAGCTTAAAGTTATAAATGTTCAAAACCACCACCATAGGCAGCAATACGTTATTTGTAATGCTGAACAGATTTGCAAACAGCCTATATGGTATCCACGAGGTGGGAAGCGTAGGTCTCAACTGCATGTCTCACGTCACTCAGTCTCTCTGGCTTTGTGGCGTACACAGCATTCATCACAGTTCCCCACAGGTAGGAATTTAAGTGTGTTAAATCAGGAGATCTGGATGGATATTCAACTCTTCTTACGTTTCTTGAAACAAAATTTTCTCACCTCTGCCATTTTATTACACAAATGACTACCACTTGGCAGGCTGTGATGGGATTAAAAGAAGGCCTGTATGCTCTCACACATGCTCACATAGACATTGCAGCTTTAAATCTAAAAAGTCAAGTCATCTTTAATAGTTTCTCTGTTATTAAAGTTCTCAAAGAGTGTACACATTACTTTGGAATACACTGTATCACCAATTTTTTTCCCTAGTTACTCTATAGACTGCAAACAATTTTTTAATTATGCAGAGTGGCCCAAACCATAGGCGCCGACTCCATGGGGCTTGAGGGGGGAAGGGGGGGGGGCTCGAGCCCCCAATGTTAACGATGTGGGGGCAGAGCCAACCAAATCATTTTGCTTAAGAGGATCTAATGTATTATTTTGCTTCTCTTGTAAAGTTTACTCTGAATTGTGCCACATGAACTTAAGTTTAAATACACATTTGAAATGTTCTAGACTATCAACTTTGGGGGGGGGGGGCTATGACCGGAGACAGCAAAACACATGACTTATTACAATATACTAAGTATATAATTATTATTTACTATTATGCATATATTAATCAGAGACATAATGAATTTAGCCAACGACTTCTTAAAGGCTGTTTGGGAATCCCCTAAAAGAAAGCAAATAAAAAGGTAAAGTGTTCCCCTGTGCATAGCACCACGCCATGAAGGCGTATAGGGGGTGTGGGGGTAACGCCAATATTTAGGAATATTATTGATGTGAATGAGAAGGCTGGCCATACTGGACTGCGACCCCTTTGCCCTCGTCGGTGGACGTTGAGTACCTCCAGTATGCAACAGATCTTAAGGAACTATGAAAACCTTCTCAATTTTTTTGAGAAATTTTCTGAAGCAAATTCTACTGACGCAGCATCAAAATGTGCTGGATACCTGGAGACAATACTTCACTTCAAGACATTTTTCTTTCTCTCCCTCTACTGCCATGTGATGGGTCCAATAGAAGAGATAAACTGTAAGATTTAGTCTCCACGCATTCATGCTACAGAAGTGGAATCAAAACTAAAATACTTGACTGACATCTTTCAAGAAAAGCGAATGGGTTTTAAGCAGTTCTGGCAGAAATGCACAGAGGGCAAACACAGCCTCGTTGAAGAGCCAGAAGTCCCTAAGAGACTTGAAAAACCAGATGCTGCCAAACCTCACAAGTTCTACACTCCAAAATAATATTCGTCCCAAAATTTCAGGAGTGATAGAGGCACAAGCATCAATAATTCATTGCCGCATGTTTTCTGGTGTTGTTGGAACTTCGTGGTAGCAATTTTCTTTAAGTAGTCCCCAAAGGCAGAAATAAGGCGACGTGAGATCGGGTGAATGAGCTGGCCGAGAAACATGTCCTCCACGTCCTATCCATCGACCAGGAAACTTTGTGTACAACATGGCTCGAGCCTGAATGGAGTAGTGAGCTCGACAACCATCATGTTGATACCACATGTTGCAGTGCTGGTGCAGTCGCAATTCTTCTAACAGCCCTGGCAGAATATTTATCAAAAACTCTGTGTACTTTTGTCCATTTAATGTGCCATCAATGAAATAGGGGCTAATCAATCAGCTTCCAATTACTCCGCACCAAACATTTACACTCCAAGGTCTTTGGTGTTCAACTTCTCGAATCCAATGCAGATTTTCAACAGACCAGTGATGCATATTGTGTCTGTTGATATGACCATGGTTGGTGAATGACGATTCTTTAGAGAATAACACCGATGAAAAGAATTGTTCATTCATTTGCATCTGTTGCAGTGACCAATTGCACAAATTTAAACGATTTTGAAAGTCTTCGCCATGAAGTTCCTGGTGCAGAGACATAAGGTACGGATGGAACTAGAAACTTCTCAGAATTCGCAGAGTACTGGTTTTAGAAATTCCGGAACCTAGGGATATTTGCCTTGTGCTGATGTGGGGATTGTAAGCAACAGCACTTAAAACATTAATTGCAGCCTCTTCATTTGTAACAGTTTTCCTCTTGGTCTAAGATTTTGGATGAATAGTGCCAGTTTCCGTGAATTGTTTCACTATGCTGTAGAAGGTTGCAATGCATGGAGTATCTCGGTCCTCAAATCGATTGCTGTACAAAGTTCTTGTAGCTTCAACATTTTGATGTGCTTCACCGTAAAGCAGAATGATATCAACTTTTGCTTGTATTGACAGAAGCACCATTTTACAAACCTACTTCTCAATTCGACAAACGTGATACTACTAAATCATTGGTACCCTGCCAAGATACAGGAGACATTTACATTATTTCACTCCAACACAAATATGGTACAGGTAATCACATCTCACATCCTTCGTAGATTTAATTAAACACAAAGTCACGTTTTCACTAACATAACAAAAGCATGGTGTTGAACGTCTTTGAAATATTCAAATCCTTATCCCTACAAATCCATAGGTAATTCAAAATAAATAACAGCACATGACAATTCACCATCCCCACTATTTCAATCTTCACGCCCCAACCTCCTGGAAAGAAAAAAACACCATTGTAATTTCCCTGGTAACCGAACATACAAGAAATGTACATAAAGGTTAGTCTCTATCTTGACATTATTGGTGATTGGACTGAACATTAAAGAAATCTTCGTACATCACAGAGACTAAGATTAATAACAATAAGAATTGGAACAAACGGAAAGGTCATTAAGAAAACAAAGCAGTCAAATTTGTACAAAGGGGAAGGACGTGTCATAAACATTATCACTTACTTCACAACTGGTTCCGGAATTTCTAAAACCAGTCATCATTTTGAACATTTGCTCCTTTAAACATTTATTTGTGTACCTCAAATGATAACTAATTTGTAGTAACATAGTTAATTTTGTTGTTCATATGAAATTGTTCCTTGAAACCAAAGAGTTGGAACAAATTTATATTATTTATTGTTACACAAAAACATAAATTGCAAACAATTTTCTTTTTACCGAATTTTTTGAAAAATTCGTTTTTGCAATGTTCTCAACGGAAACCAAAACTGTTATTACATAAAGGGAACAAAATGAAACTGAAACTACCAAATGTTTGTAAATGTTCGAAGGTTGCAATTTTTTACAAAATTTTTTGAACAAAAAATACTTCTTTTTCAACACGGAATCCAAATATGTATAACGAATGGGGGTGTTCCATTTGAAATTTCACATTTACCCCACCAGCCCCCCCTAAGGGCAAAATTTTTGCGGCATTGACTTACCCCCTCAATAGTATCAAACTTTCTTTCTGTGCAGTTTTTCGGTTGGATGCATTCTACATTCGATATTCCATACTATCATTATAAATGGACCACCCACTATACCATAGGAGGGCATGGAGAGTATTTAGAGTTAAATTGTGGTTACGCCTTTGTATGTGGTCTGGCAACACTAATTCGACTATTTTTTGTTTCACAGGTGGTCGAGTGTGTTGTATTCCTAGTGCTGAACAGTTGCATGAAGTGACAAATTGTGTATATTCGGACAACAATGTCTTCACGTGGCTGCAAAAACGACCCGAACAATTTCTGTTACATAACAGTTGGGCTGAAAAGTTCGTAGGCTGACTCATAGATGGCGTTACTAGAATTAAATCCATGTGATTTTTACTTAGTACTAACCTTCAAAAGATATGTGTATAAATTTCACAGCTGCCGGATAATTAGTTCGTGAAATATAGCATTGTGAGTGAAGCAGCTTTTGTTATTGTGAAAAAATGGATAAAAAAGAATTTCGTGTGTTAATAAAGCATTGCTTTTTGGCGAAAAAAAATACTGTTGAAGCCAAGGCTTGGCTTGATAAACATTATTCGGACTCTGCAACAGGAAAATCAACCGTTGAGAAGTGGTTTGCTAAATTTAAACGAGGCGAAATGAGCATCGAAGACGATGCACGCAGTGGACGCCCCAAAGAGGCTGTTACCGACGAAAACATCAAAAAAGTCCACAAAATAATTTTAAATGATCGTAAAATGAAGTTGATCAAGATAGCTGAGATTATTACATAGCGTTGTTGTAGCGTTTAAAGGATGAAAAAATGGCCCCATTTGAAGAAGAAAAAAGTGCTGTTTCATCAAGACAATGCACCATGTCACAAATCAATGAAAACGATGGCAAAATTATATGAATTAGACTACGAATTGCTTCCCCATCCACCATATTCTCCAGATCTGGCCCCCAGTGACTTTTTCCTGTTTGCAGACCTTAAAAGAATGCTCTCTGGAAAGAAATTTAGCACTGATGAAGAAGTAATCGCCGAAACTGAGGCCTATTTTGAGG
Organism: Lepisma saccharinum; assembly: GCF_977018435.1. Lineage (NCBI taxonomy): Eukaryota > Metazoa > Arthropoda > Insecta > Zygentoma > Lepismatidae > Lepisma > Lepisma saccharinum. The sequence continues at coordinate 31,048,682 of NC_139239.1, read as the reverse complement.
CTAAAGAGAAATCGTACTATAAAAATGGCATCGAAAAATTGTATGACCGCTATAATCGTTGTATCGCCCTCAAAGGCAACTATATTGAATAATAAAATCGAATTTTGTCAAAAAAATATTTTTTACTATGTTAGCCTACGAACTTTTCAGCCCAACTGTTATGTGGGAAGTGTAAGCAAAGACTAAAGATAATGCCATTCATCAAAGAAGCCTACGTTCCGTATTTTGGACTTGTGCTTGGTGATGAAAATAAACCATGGGCACCCCAGAAAGTATGTAAGAGTTGTGTGGAAGGTTTGAGGTTCTGGATGAAAGGACAAAGAGAGAAATTCTATTTTGCTCTGCCAATGGTATGGAGGGAACAATTAAACCATACTGATGACTGTTATTTTTGTCAGGTTCAAGTGCAAGGTTTCAGTGCCAAGAACAAAAGTGACATAGTATATACACATTTGCGATCTGCAATGAGACCAATCAAACATGACGAAAGTCTACCTATTCCTTCTCATCCATCTTGAAGCTGTACATCGCCTCGAAAGGAAGTTGTGAACAATACAACGGACATCAGTGGATCAGAACACGACTTTGTACCCAGTACAAGTGACCATACCCCACACTTATTTAGTCAGACCGCACTGAATGACTTGGTACGTGATCTTGCGTTACCAAAGGAAAGTTCTGAACTGTTAGCTTCTGTACTGAAAGACAGACATTTATTGTTAGCTGGCACTACAATTTCATGTTACAGATCCCGGGAACAAGAAATAGTTTCTTTATTTCAGAAGAAAGGTCTATGATCTTCTGCAATGGCATACCGAAACTTGTAACGTGGCTTGGTGTGAAGTATGGAACTTCTGAATGGAGGCTTTTCATAGATTCTTCTGTAACCAGCCTGAAAGGTGTTTTACTCCACAATGGTAATGTTCTTGGATCTGTAACAGTTGCTTATTTGAAAGAATCATATGAAAGTTTGCAGTTTTTATGACAGTATGTGAAGTACTCCAAGTATGGGTGGGTTGTATGTGGTGACTTCAAAGTTATCAACCTTTTACTGGGACTACAAATGGAATACAAAAAAATGCCCTGTTTCCTGTGCGAGTGGGATAGTCAAGACAGACAAAATCACTGGTAAAGGTGGGAGTGGCCAACCAGAGGACCCTTGACACCCTGAACAAAAAATGTTATGCATGTGCCCCTTGTGGAACCCACAAAAGTTCTTCCCCCTCCTCTACACATTAAATTGGGTATCATGAGCCAGTTTGTACATGCCCTACATAAGGACAGTGAGTGTTTTAAGTACATATGTAGTGTTTATCAGAGAATGACCCTAGATAAGCTGAAAGCAGGTGTTTTTACTGGACCTCAGATCAGGAAATTAATGTGTGACCCCAATTTTGAGGATACAATGAAAGCAAGCCTGGGAGAGCTACAAAGATGTTGTAAATAACTTCCTAGGAAACAGAAGGAGTTCAGCTTACCAAACCATTCCGAACACCATGTTGGAAAATTTGAGAAAACTAGGTTGTAACATGAGTTTGAAGTTACACTTCCTACATGCTCACAAGACTATTTTCCAGATACCTGTCTTGGATTTTACAGCGAGGAACAGGATGAACGTTTCCATCAGGATTTTAAAGACATGGAAAGAAGATACCATGGTGTTTGGACTGTGAACATGATGGCAGACTACTGTTGGTCCCTGAAAAGGGAAAGTACTTCTCATGCATATGGAAGAAGTTCAAAAAGACGAAAATTCCTGCCTGTAAAATAAGTTAGCACTGTAAATAGTATCAGTTGTTGGTAGTTCTTGTGAACTGTACGTACATTGTGTTTACAATTACATAATTATAATATACACCATGTTTTTAAGCATGGCAATGATCTTGTACCGTGCGTCCATTTCGATCTGCAGCCGAGAGATCGGGAGAAACGTGGCGGGCGGCACTGACGGAGGTGCCGACATTTGCGGCCTGTAATGCCCGCATATTTTTATGGACATATGCAGACATTTATATAAATATTGCAAAACTAGCACTAACCTGTGTTATAAGAGTTGTTCAAAGTGATGTTCACCTACATTCACACATTCCTGGCATCGTTTGATGAAATTTTGATTCACACGCAAAAGTTCTTCTTCCGTAATTCTTCCTAGTTCTGCCCTTATATTTTCTTTTAGTTCGTCGATGCTATGAGGGTTATTTCGGTAGACTCTATTTTTCAAGGTTCCCCACAAATAATAGTCACATACGGTAAGATCTGGCGAACGTGAAGGCCATAAACCTCTTGAAATTATTCTGTCATCAAACACCTCCCTTATAGCGTCCAAAGAATCAGCGGCGGTATGGGCTGTGGCCGAATCTTGTTGAAAATACCCATATTGTCTCTCATTATCTGATAACAACTGAAAAAACGGCGCGAGTATTTGTGTGTGGTACCTCTCTGAATTTATTGTCTCTTCAAAAAATATAGGCCCTATTATTCTTTTGGCACTTACAGCACACCACACACCAATTTTTGCATCGTGTAACGGAACTTCGTGTATTATTCGGGGATTTTCAGTGCTCCAGTATCTATTGTTCTGTGAACAAACATGACCACGCAAGTGAAACCATGCCTCATCCGAAAAAATTATTAACTGTGGATCAACAATACCATCTACAATATTCTGCAAAACCCAATTACAGAAATTTACTCTACTTACGTTGTCAGGGGGCCGTAATTCTTGCACTATAGAAACTCTGTACGGTTTTAATTTTAGTAGCTTAGTGGCTGTATGTGCTGATGATTTTGACACACCCATCTCCTGTGAAACACGGCGTAGAGGTTTGTTTGGAGAACGTTCTAACGCTGCACCAATTTCATCGTGTTTTGCTTCGGTTAGAATCCGTCGTTTTTGCTTAGGTGTTTTAAAATTTAACGATCCAGTTTCTCGTAATTTAAGGACAAGACGTCTAACCGTATCTCTATGTGGAGGTGAAACGCCTGGGAATTTCTGTACAAATTGCCTACACACGTCTCGACACGAGTCTGTTTTCACGTAAGTGTCATACATAAAAATTCTTTGTTCTAACGTGAACCTTGCGGCTGGCATTCCAATCGTCTGACTGACACAACACACATACACACTGCAATAACACAAACAAGTAACGGCAAGTAACCAAGAATAACACTCTTACGCACAGTACGAAATTAACACGCTCTTGGTTTACATCTGCCTGCCACTATATTCACAGCTCTGTAGTCGCGAAGGAACAAAAAACTTGAGCTAGGAGATTTCGGATTGCAAGGAAGCTCACGAACACCATTAGCTTTTAACGGTTCGTCTGCAGCGTAATCTTGATACAGTGTTGCACATTCGAAACCTCCAAACGATCCCCATCGACACAAAACTCTTTCAAGGATATAAACTTAAGCAGGACGTTACTGGTCAAAACTATGATTAAAATGTTTTACAGAGTATTATCTGTGGCTCTTAATATAATTTCTAAAGCGTATTTATATGTGTATATAAGGGTGGAACTTGGAAGAATTACAGAAGAACTTTTGCGTGTTATAACACAGGTTAGTGCTCGTTTTGCAAGATGTCCACAAAAATAAGCGGGCATTACAAGCCTCAAATGTCGGCATCTCCGTCAGCGCCGCCCGCCACGTTTCTCCCGATCTCTCGGCTGCAGATCGAAATGGACGCACGGTAGAAGGATATAAATATATGTCGGTAATGGTTCAATATGCAATTTTTTTTTCATTTTTTTTTCTACAAACTGGACGTGATAGAAGAAAACTGCTTACATATTTGGAATCAGTGCCCCCAAATTAGGGGGAAACGACATTCAAAACCAAAACATTAAAAAAAATAATAAATCAAATTGCAGAGTGGTGTAATTATTACTATGGCTATGTTTTCTCCCAAGAATCTTTGGGAAAAGTATTTACAAGGAAAATTGCTTACTTTTTGTTGTGCTTGCTGTGTTGGCTTGTCTCAAGAAGTCACTGGCAAGATCTTTCGCACTTTTTAGACAACAATTCCTGGCTTGCAAGATCAGTTGGTCTGCTATTAAACCAAACTCCTTGCACAAAATATCACCTTTGTCTCCAAATTGTTGATTGAATTCAGCATCAATCTAGAAAGGAAAAACACAAATTATAAAGGCTTGCATTTGAGCAAGAAATACAGATATATTTCAATTTTTAAAATTTAGTTATAGACTTGTTAACATGATTGAACAACCTAATAACATGCACATGTACGTGTACTCAATGAACATTATTCAGTTTGACACTGGCTCTTATATCGATTGATTGATCGAGTTTGTTTTAAGTCCACTTTATGCACATTAAGGCTAATCGGGACTAGACTTACAATTTAAAGTGGGATGCGAACCACTATGTGCTTCTACCAGGTGTCAAACCCGGGACCCCTTGATTACAAGGCGACAACGCTACCACTGTGCCATCGGGGATGCACATAGCTTTTATATCAGAGCACAATTAATCTCAACATCAAGTGGTGTACAAATCAGTCATGCATAGATTCAATACCATCAACAAGTAAAACAAATTGTCTCTATGGTAAACTTTGTAATGGTCAGATTGACCATTATTGGCTTTAGTATATTGTATTAATTATTTGCTGACCAGCTATAAGGTGTAGGGTTAATTAATATGTTCCATGTGTGTACTTTTATATGTTATGGCTTGTAAGAATATGTGTTTGTGATTTTTACTGGATATTAGATTCCCCTGTTTTTTAGCGTCCCAGTTGGGGGAGCTGTCTTTCAAAAGACCGTTGCTGTGGAAAATTCCAGTGCTACAAGGTGGACGTCCACGGACTCCCACCCCGACTATAAAAAAGGCCAGTTGGACTTAACAAAAACAGTTAAGTCGAGGGTAGGCCCGCAGAGAGAGTTTTGCTAACTCTGCGGTAAAGGAAGTTCCAATGGTGTAAGCCATAGGTACGCATCTTATTGATTTAGAGATATGATGATTTGGTCAATGCATACATGGAAACACTATGTAAATATGTATATAAACAATGTTTAATAAACCCATGTAATCCTACAAGAAATGTTCTGATGTAAGAGTTAACTCCAAGAACTACAGTACTGCCTATTCTAAACCAGATATTTATTCACTTTCTGCACTTGTTAAAGAACCTAGGAACGAAAAATATAAATGTTATGTGAAACCCACCTTTCGTAATTCTGGCGTTCATTCTATTCTATTCTATGAACATCTGTACATAAAGTGCTTTTGAAACAAATCATAGACTTCTCAGTATTGTGAATATTGTATATTTCACAAAAAATAAAATGAAGTAAAGCAAATAAATAAATCTCTTTCCATGCAATTTGCAGATACAAAAACAACTTTATGGCATTTAACATAGGTTTGGACAGTGAAAACAATGTATGAGATACAATTACAGTGATTCACACGTGTACTAACCATGCAAATTCAAACCTAAGCAAGAATAACACAAAACAAAATAGGCAGAACAAGGTCTATGCACAAGTCATAACTATCCCACTTAATATGCATGAGAACAACCCCTTGCATAATAATAGTCTGTATTCTCCACATTTTGTGTGTAAAATGCAGAGAAATAGTTCCAGCAGGTCATAGATCGTTGTAAATTCTGTAACTGCAAGACAAATTTAGGCTTAGTGCAACTGAACCTACATTGCTGATTGAAGAAAAAAAATTTGTCAGTTTTGTAGCTGTATAAATATGATTTCTTTACAAATTCGAATTTTATTTTATGTGTACGCTACTACAGATATTAAATTTACTTTTGTTGGTAAAGGTAATGTGAATCAATTTTTAATTACTAAAGAATAGTGGAAATAAAACAAAGATATACATCAGAGTTTTGCTTATATTTTGATGTTATAATAAAATACTGCATTCCCATTAGAAGACATTCAAAGTTTCCGCTAATTTTCCCTATTGCTATGTTTTGCCAAAAGTAAGCCTATTTCGTTTCTCCTTGCAGAGCAAATTTAAAAATTTACTTTCTATTAAAGTAATGTAATTTTCCAGAGATTTACTAGAGAGGGAATTAAAGTTCCCATTTATTAAAAGTTTATGATGAATGAATAAATTAGTCATCATAAAAGAGTGGCAGCTATATTCATTACACACTAAGAACACATGGTAACATCTGCATTTTAAAAAAGTACTTATGTTCGAAATTTATAGAAAACTCTTCTAATACCCAGGTGGATAGTAAATCCTGGACGTATTAATCAATTTTATCTTCACACTCTGTGAATAAAACAAATACTCTTCAGATGAAACCAGTATCTAACACCTGCACACTCCAACAGTCACAACGAGAAAGAAAGCATGAGGTGACGCTGCGCTACAGGTGACAGTATCATTCCACATAGTGAAATGAACAGACACACAAAGGAGTTACTACGTGGAAAAATATAGTTCCCCCTCTTTCGGTTGCTTGTAAGTACAGACATTTCGTCCTCTCCATAATTTATGTAATGTTCGAACATTTTTCTTTCGCGATTACAATTTCAGCCAAACTGTAAAACATAAAATAGTGTTCAAAGCATTGAATAAGCCAGCTTAGTCAGACTTCAATTCTGACTAAAATCATTGTGAATATATATATTTAGTCGGTTTTGACTAAGGCATTTTTAACAGTGTAAATATGCTAAACGTTCTTAAAACCAGAAATGCAAAACTACGAATCTTCAAATATAACCTATTAATGGGTTTTTCTTTGTTTTTTCATTTCAAAATTTATAGGATGTACACTTCGCAACATCTTATTTGACCGCCCCAAAAGAATTCTAAGTCCCGAATTCGTAAACTTCGCAACATTGCACTTCGGCTCCAAGCGAGAGGAGCCAACTTTGAGTTGGTCCTTCCACTAGACGAAAAATGCTGAGGTGAGAGATTTTCAATTTCGCACTTTCCATGAACTTAGAAACTATAAACCGCTATTATAATACACAATCAAACAGAAATAATAAATTGGAAAAAGAACCTTGTGGAATTTTTACGATTCTGCTTGTTCGACTTGAAATTAGAGGGGTTTCAACACTGAATACAGTTTATCTCCACCTGGAGGATATCGCCAAGTTTGTGCAGAAAGAAGCAAATTTGTGAGGAGTTTATGCGACATTTTATTTACAATAGCTTGCATAATATCAAACAGTTCTCAAAAAATAATATTTTTCACGACTTGTCGAGAAAATGTGCTTGGAACACAGGAAGGTGGGAGTCTTCATAAATGTCAACATGTTTTTAAGGGTATTACGTCATGAAGTTCACTTAGAGCAGTCGGTTACACCCTTTCTTCCTTATTTTTCTTCAAGCGTGAAAGGTCGCAGGTTCAAATCCCACCCTCTCGTCATATATATATATATATATATTTGCTGAACAAAGACCATTGATATTAGAATATTTAAAAAATGAATCCGATGCACATATTTCCCCTTAGAAGTTGCAGATTTCCAGTTTTTAAAGTTAAACCTTTTTTGTTATTGTTCATATGTTAACACACACATCATGATTAATTCACAAATCACATATATGTATTCAGGATGCAAAATGTAATGTTATTTAAGTTATGTATTGTTTGTTCTTTACTGACACCTAAAATATTCATGATTTGATTTCTATATACTATTTTTCAGCCTTTTTTGGCTTTTAGTTTATTTGTCAGTATTGTTAACAGTTTTTGTTGCATTTTTTACTTATTTTTGAGGTTTATTTTTCTCCTTCCTTGTTGTTTTGTGCATTTTAAATGCATTTACTAGTAAAACATATATTTAGATTTCTTGACATGGTCCTTTTAGCAAATTCACCATGAATCGAAAATATGGTCAATGGAAAAGCATAATATTCTTACCTGAAATGTTTGGCAATGGATTAAAATACGTTGTGTGAAGACTACTTTGAGGTTCTTTTTCTGGACACTATTATCGCTTTAATCTGTGGTTTTAAAGTAAAATTAGTCATAATATTAAATGAAATTATACTCTGGTGTTCGCGAATCAGAACTGTATTTTCGGATGCTGGCCGACTACAGTATCGTAGAAGGCCCACTCTGAAAGGAGATGTATCGGTTGATTTGGTGTTTTAAGTAAACTTTATGCACAGTAAAGCTAATCGGGACTGGACCTACAGTTTAAACTGGGATCCGAACCACTGTGCAATGAGCCTCCACCTGATATTAAAACGAGGACACGTTGATTACAACATGCTGTTTAAGAACATGTATTTATGATATATTAATTCTTAATGTTAAATGTTGACAGCTAAATGAAAAGAAAGGTCTTGCCAAAAATCCTGCCAATCACTGAAAAATCAAGAAGATGAGTAGAAACATTTCCGAGGTATGCATCGCATAAATATTTACAGTGATTTAATGTAATCTTATATTACATTATTACAACACTTCGTACTACGTAAATAACAATAAAAAAAAAAAGAATCAGGAAGGGGTGAGATTTGAACCTATGATGTATCGTTCTTGACGAAAAAGAAAAACGAAATGACCGCTTAACCAACTGCTCCAGAGGATTCCTAACGTGAAAGCCTGTAAAACAAATTGATCTAAGTTGAAATAACATTTTGCCGGAGTTCCGAACCATGTTTTGCCACAGATCAGGGAAAAGACGCTCTTTGTAGAATCGTCAGGTATTGTGCAATTTATCTTTACTGTAATTTTGCCTAAAATCAAGAAAAATTTGCTTCATTGCATTGATATGTGATTTCAATTCTCTCCAGGTGGTGGAGAACGAGTTCAGTGTTTCCAACTGCACATCAATTCCCCTATTTTCTATTTCAGAACGAATACTCTTAAAAAAAATCCACATTTGTATTTCCAATTTTTGTTTAATTGAGTATAATATTACTGGTTTAGCGTTTCTTACATCATGGAATGTGAAAGAATGAAATAAATTCACAAGAGCGTTTTTGTTTAGAAAGAAAACTGTTGCTAAGTTGGATACTATTTGTGGACTCTGAAGTGCTGTTGCCAAATTTACGAATTCAGGGTGGCCAATTAAGATGTTGCGAAGAGTACATATCACAAACCATGGCACAAGAAGAAAGTATTGAAGGACACACACAACAAGTCGGTGTTTGGTAGTACGGGAGGGGGCGCCAGCCAAACCACAATCCTGCCTATGGCACCATAATATCTAGTTACGGGATATACACATTTTCCTTGCTAACACTCTTATCCTCTTCAATACAAAGTAGGAAATATTTGACCTAAGTTTCTCAATCTGAACTGAGGTTTTATGCAACAGTATTGTCGTAAATTAGTTTTATGACATTATTAATTCCAGATATTGTTTTCTTAGAGCACTTAAAAAATGACGTGAAAAGAAGCCGCATTTGGTTTTTATGAAGGTACTTGGCAACCACTTCAGCAGACTCCCAGTTTTTCGAGGGAGTCCGCTCCCCAGCGGCAACCTGCCACCAATATAGGGGGGGGGGGGGGAGCAAGAAAAGTGACAGCGGCTGCCGCCACATTGTTCTTGCTGTGCTCCTGAAATTATGTATGAACCCAGAAATTCAATAGATAGTGTCGCTTACAAAGAATCTATCTACAACCTTGGTGACAATGAAGTTCGACCAGAAAGGAATACGTGATTAAATGCACAGAGGCATAGGCAGTGGAATGGGTGACCCGCAGAAGTGACGCATGTGTGTAAGGGGAGGTGTGTGAGAATCGTGATCCCAGCATGTTGCACCCAAGGTCACATAAAGAACGAAAACGGGGAACTATACGCGTGACATTCAACTTCTACCAGACCTATACGGAAAATTCCAGATAGTGGCGCATTCGACGGAAGCATGATGTCACGGAGACGATAAGGGAGTCCGCCCTATATAAGCGCATGCTGTGCACCGAGGAACCGCAGTGCATCATCACCATGGCCAGGGGCAAACCTATTGACAACACCGTGAGGAGAAGTGTGGTGAAGTTGCAACGGGATGGACTCAGTGAACGGGAAATAGGGCGCCAACTGAACTTACCCAAGTCAACCGTCCACTGCATCATCGAACACCACCAAAATACGGGTACTACAGAGCCAGGTAAGACCCCCGGTCGAAAACGCCTGCTGAGCGTGCGTGACCTAGGGATATTTAGGCGCTATATCCAGACCAACAATCATGTTTCTGTGGCCGAATTACGACTGTGGACTCGAGAACGCTTTCACATTGAAGTGTCAACCAGAACCATTCGCCATTACCTACAGCGATGCAGTTACCGAGTGTACAAGGTGAAACGTAAACCCTTCCTTTCCATGTTGAACAAAGGCAATCGACTACGGTGGGCACGAATGTACTGGGGATGGACATTTCGGCAGTGGAACAGGGTTTTGTGGACGGACGAATCCATTTTCAATGTTGTGTACGGGAAAATACGGAAAACAGTCATTTGTCGGAAGGAGGAACAGAATGAAGCAAAATGTTATGCACGTTGGGTACAGAAACCTGCGTCAGTGATGGTATGGGGATGCATGACGGCATCTGGGGTTGGCCCATTACACGTCTGCTAGGGCATTGTGAATGCACACGCCTATACACGCATACTGGAGTGGCATCTTCCCACAGTGCGAAGGCACCTGTTCCACAGGCGGCGTCTCATCTTTCAACACGACAATGCCAGGCCTCATACAGCGTGGCTGACAAGATAATGGTTGACTCGCCATCACGTGCGAACTCTGCCATGGCCACCATCGAGTCCCGACCTCTCGCCCATTGAGAATGTGTGGCGTGTTTTTAAGCGACGTGTGCAACAGAGGGGACCCACGACAGTGGCTGCTCTTATCGCCTGCCTGCAGGAGGAATGGCACCGCATCGATGTGGAATACCTTGAACGACTCGTCCGCAGCATGCCCCGACGCATTGCCACAGTTATTCGCCGACGGGGCGGCATCACACCATGGTAAACAGGATCCCCTCTAACAGTGGTCGAACTTCAATATCACATGTAGATGGACGAAAATGTTTTATTTTGTGTGGACACCATATATTGCTGCGTTGCAGCGGAAATTTATGTTTTCCTTTGTTCCATGTAGCCTGCTGAATAAAATATGTTCAGCATATGGATGTGTTCTCCTTCTTTCACAACGCACTCCTATATTTGTGACTGGTCGAACTTCATTGTCACTAAGGTTGTATAAAACAGATATGGGTCAGGTCAACAATGACACAATTCAAACTGCAAATCCCTCGAGGCAACCAATCAATAGAAAGGTCCCCTCGCTTATTTAGTCGTAGAACTTGGAATACGTATCAACAGATTTAACTGTATTGTACCAGGTGTGCCAGCTAATAATTCTTAATTTCGTCGCTGGATGGCGATGGAAGTAAGGGTTGGTGCAGTTTCAACTGTTATGTCAGTGTGTTGCCAGGACAGTACCTGTCAAAATGCTGTTGACGTGCAACCGAGTGCGAGTGATCATGATAAGGAGCATGTGCGGCAATGTTCAATCAAAAGAAAAATGCGAGTGAAAGCCATCTTATCCTTGTGGAAACGTACGGTGACAAGGTCCTAATGCAAGATTCGTGTACGCGTTGGTTTTGACGATTCAAAAGTGGTGATTTTGACTTGAAAGACAAAGATCGCCCAGGCCAGCCGAAAAAAAAACCAAGATGCCGAATTGCAAGCACTGTTGGACGAAGATGATACACAAATGCAACAACAACTGGCAGAGAAGTTAAATGTTGGTCGCCAAACCATATCTGATCGTCTTTATGCCATGGGAAAGATCCAGAAGGCAGGAAAATGGGTCCCACATCAACTGAACGACAGACAAATGGAAAAGCGAAAAACTGTGTGTGAAGTGACATGAAAGATAGTCCTTCTTGCATCGGATAGTGACAGGGGACGAAAAATGGATCTACTTCGAGAATCCAAAATGCAAAACGTCATGGGTTGACACAGGACAACCTTCAACATCGACTGCAAAAGCAAATTGCTTCGGAAGGAAGACAATGCTGTGCATTTGATGGGATCAGAAGTGTATGGTTTACCATGAGCTTCTGAAACCAGGTGAAACAGTGAATGCCGTTCGCTACCGTCAACAACTCATCAATTTCAACCATGCATTGGTTTGGTTTGAGTTGTTGTTTTAAGTCCACTTTATGCACAGTAAGGCTAATCGGGACTGGACCTACAGTTTAAAGTGGGATCCGAACCACTTGTGCCTCCATCGGGTATCAAACCCGGGACCCCTTGATTACAAGGCGAGGACGTCAACCATGCATTGATTGAAAAGCACCCAGATTGAGCGACAAGACAAGGAAAAGTGATTTTGCAGCACGACAACACCTCATCACACACAGCGAAAGGCGTCAGACACACCATTTCTGCACTTGGCTGGGAATTCTTGCCCCACCTGCCATACTCACCAGACTTAACCCCTTTGGACTACCACTTGTTTTCATCGATGTCTCACTCACTTTCCCAGCAACACTTCAACAATTACGAAGATGTCGAACAATGGCTTGCCGACTGGATCACCTCAAAATGTGAACGATTTTTCTGGAAGGGCATCCACAATTTGACGGACAGATGGGCACAATGTATAAGTAGTGATGGCGCATACTTTGAATAAAGCAATCATTACCTTTCTCCCCAGATGCACTTGTTTTCTATCAGATCAATTAAGAATTATTAACCAGCACACCTGGTAAGAGTCAACGGACAACAAATTACTTCACACCCGGTGTTCATTATGAATCCTGTAGAAGTCAGTTGCTCAACCAGTCTGTTTTTTTATTACCACATATTTCGCAATTCATAAACGTTTTACTATTAATATTACTTTTTGTGTGTGGTAACTTCCAACCAAATATTTTCCACGGAACCTCAATCCTTTTAATATTCAAATAAGTGCTAGAAAAAAATTCCCACGTTATTCTAGATGTTTAGCTGTTATTACAAAGTAGTTGATTTTTCTTTTAACTGTTAAACATTTAAAGTCAGGCCTGTAGCCAGTATTTTATTTCGGGAAGGGCTCATCCCTTATCAGCACAGGTGTTGCCAGAAAATTTTGTAGAGGCCACTGATAAAACTTGATTAGTAGAAATAATAATGACAATAATAATTATTACCATGGTTATAATTATCATTTTACAATAATAACTATTATTAGCTATAAATAATAAACCTATTTAAATCCAAATTTTTAATTATTTTTATTTTACAAATGGAGAGACATTGCTACTCGATCCACCATATGAGTGAATATCCAACACAACTGTTTTCCATTATTTTGCTTACATTTTGCAGTTAGTGCACTGAAATTCATAGTTATTATATTTTGTTATTAACTTTTACACAATCTGTTAAAAAAAAGGCTTTAAAAGTTAGGGGTAAATTTTACTCATAAAAGTTTATCATAAAGAAAATTATACGTTTTGAGAGTTAAGGATCCATTCATTCTTTGGGTTAAAGGGTGGAATAAAAAATACGAGTATAACCTGGTTCCTCTATTATACACTAAACTTTTTTTGATCTAATGTTTAATCCTGTTAAGGAAGTAAAATGAATTACCACTATTCACTATTTAAATTAGATATTTGTAGGAATTTGGGGGGGGGGGGGGCTTCAGACCTCTCCCTGGCTACGTGCCTGCTTAAAGGGGCTCAAAACCTCAGTGGGAGGTGGGCGGGTGCCTTGCCCTAAGGAGCACAATGTCATTCTGGAAAGTGGGTAAACATTCCAAAGTTTGCTCACTGTATAGGAAAGTGTGTATTACAAACTCGCAGTAGAAGGAATGAACCAAACAATTAGAATATATTGTATTGCTACCAAGTGGCCCTGTGGTAACACATCAGTTTCACATGCCAAAGGTTGCCACCCCTGAAGAATTTTATAGCATTTTTGTTAATTTAGGTCACTTCTACGTTAATTAAATTAAATTGATGGATAAAAGGACACTCAATGTAACATGCATGTCCAAGTTGGGCTTTGATGACGAGATTGAGTGTCAACCGCGTAACATGCTTGGCAACTAAGCAGGCACCTTACCTGAAGGAACCAGAAAGAACTGACATTTGACCACTTGTTGTAAGTACACTTTTCCCACATCTTCAGACAGTTCTAGTTTTATTTACATTAACTTCAGCAGTTCTGTGAAACTATAATAAAGTGATGAAATCTGGAATTGCTTCCTTCAATAATGCTTTTATTTTGCAGAAAATACGCACTGAAAATTCTATATTAAGAAAGTGTGCTGAATATTTAAGTGAGAGTCAGTGCTGTAAAAAATACACAGAGACAGTATTGGCACAGAAAAGAAGGATGGTATGACCACTGAAACATTCAGCAAAGTCAAAAACTGAATGAACAAACATCAATAGTTTAGGAACCTTTACATCAATTTTGATAACACATAGGCGAAAAAAATGAGTAGAGAGTTTTTATGCAGAGTTAGAACAAGTCATTGATAAATTTTCACAGTATGATATGAAAATTCTGTTAGGTGACTAATGCACAGATTGGTAAAGGCATATTTAAACCCACTATTGGTAAATAAAACCTTCATGAATTAAGTAATGATAATGGTATAAGATTAATTAATTTTGCAACTTCACTTTAAACATAAAGATATCCATAAATATACCTGGTCTTCCAGATGGTAGAACTCATAATCAGATAGATCATATTCTAATAGATAAAATAAGACATACCAGCGTCCATTCACAGCACAGAAAGGTTATTTTGACAAAATCCTGTTTCCCTGTTGGCTACTTCGAAGAGGAGGGATTTTATTCTTGCTGCTTCTGGCCCAAGCACTAGGCCTAATTCAGTTTGATCGTGAGTTCCTTTGTAGGTAAATGTGGCAACAGAGGGTCGCTGCCATAAAGGTGGTCTCCGTGCAGGATCCTAGGCTATCCCAGCTACAGTATAATTAACCTTTGCTCACATAGCGGTGGTGAATGTGTCATTGACCATTATTTAGTAACTGCCAAATTTAGAGAAAGGCTCACACTGGTTAATCAAAGCAGAGAATAGGGTTTATATGTAGTACAAATGTGCTAAATATGTAAATACATATTTAGTTATTTTCACCAAAATATGGACTTCAAATGCAAAACTTGACCTTTTTAATAATATAGGACACTACAGGAGCCACATAAAATACAGTACGCTTACATTGACATTAATTGTAAAAGTCCAGAGGAGTAACATCAGACGAGCATGGTGGGCAGGAAATTGGCTCATCATGGCCTATCCAAGGATCGGGAAATTCCCTATCAAGATACTCCCTCAATTGTAGGCTCCAAATTGGCGGGGCACCATCTAGTTGGAATATCACTGTAGGTTGTAAATAACATAATTGGGGAACTGCAAAGTTTTCGAGCATATCTAGGAACACATTTCCTGTTATTGTTTGTTCCACGAAAAAGGATAGGCCATGATGGGCCAATTTCCTGGCCACCATGCTCGCCTGATGTTACCCCTCTGGACTTTTTTCTCTGGGGTTATGTTCAAAACATTGTGTATTCTGGCCCAAAGGTACGAAACCTACAAGAACTGCAGGACCGAATTAGGAATGCAATTGCTTCTGTCACGCCTCTGACAGAATACGTGGAGAGAAATTTAATTCAGGTTGGACATCCTCTGTATCAAAAAGGAGCTCACTAGCTATACTGAGCTGTGCGGAGTTCTAACTGCTACCAATAAAACTTGGCGAGTTGATCTTCAAAATGCTTGCATTTCTTTTTATCTACTTTTATCCATATTAGGTTTGAGTTTGAGTTAGTGCACAGTAAGGCTAATCGGGACTGGACCTACAGTTTAAAGTGGGATCCGAACCACGATGTGCCTCCACCGGGTATTGAATCCGGGACCACTTGATTACAAGGCAACAATGCTACCACTGCACCATGGGGAGGCCCTCTATCCATATTAAAACCACAAACTTTTAAAAACTGTCAGCCCCATTCTGGACACCCTGTATAACTGATTTCACCTTGATACTTAAATATGTATTTACATATAAATGAAACAGATGTAAATCAGAAATGCAGCTAAAGAAAGTAAAGGATACCATAAATCAAGACAAGCAAGCCGTCAGTGACGTAGCGTTATAGTAAGCCCGTACGGCCGGCGTTCCCAGATTTAAAATTTCAAAAATCCGTAAATGCTGTGAATATAAAGTAAAACGTGACTAATTTCATATATGTTTGACCTTCATGGCATTATAATAGCTATTTTTCGCGATCCGCTTGCAACGCTCCACTAACAACACTCGTTCTAGCATTTTTTTTTCAATGCCATTCCTGGCTGTACGCCCAGCAGGTTCGGCGTAAAGGACTCTATATTCCTTCCTGCCTTTCTGGAGGGAAAGCTTGGATCTCTACAGCACGCGTGCAAATGCTCTCTTGTATGCCAGCGTACGGAGCACAGGTTTACCCGTCTACCGTGATTGGCTCATGTGACCCTTCCTGCCTTTCGAAGCAGACAACAGCGGTAGAATTCCTACCTGGTTCTTCGCTCTCATGCCACTCGTGCTATGTGATGTTACAATATGCAATATTGACTGCCGTAACTTTACCAAACTCAAATATACCACTTCTTAATGGCCACTGCATTGTATAATTTATCGCACGAACAGCGATGTGCATTAAAAACTAAAAAATCAACACAGGCTTTGTCAAATAAATTGGTGAAGTCCTCGTGGTAGAAGTTCAGCCTGTGGCTGCTCTACCATTTAACCCGCAAAACTATTATTTTTATTATTATTATATTGTTAGTATCTAACTGCTTAATATTGTGTCAATGGAAATGTTTAGCATTCATTTGAAAATTCTTAACATCGAATGGTCTCTGGACAAAATTATTTTAAAATGTTCATCAACATTCTCAAGATGTAATAAACATCTTGGTCTGAATTACTAATCGGCACTGTTACGTCAGTAGAGTGTACGATAGTTGGACCATCCACCCACCTCCATCTCAGGGTGTTTTGCACAGCGTGCCAAGATGACAGAGGCCTCGGATTCAAATCTCGGCGTGAGCATGGGTGTTCTTTGTGAATGTCCCTTCTTCAATATCATCACTCATATTCGTATTCGCGATTAACCAAAAGTGGTAGAAAAGCGAAGTAAAATGAACCAAATGAATCAGTAGTTGGATCATCCACAACAATGACGTCTACTGTTGTGCAGAGGCGCTTGTGATTTAGGTAGGTTTTTAATGACTTGCGTCATGCAGAAAGGTATAAAAAAAGATATAAAACACCAGAGATCAAAACATTTGTGGCATAGTGAGGCATCTAATTTTCTAGCTAAAACATGCATTGATGATGTTTTATTGAGAACAGAGCTGACTTCAGGCAAAGAAACAATACCTGTGGTGACTAATACCATAAGTAAAGTATTAAGCAAAAAATTTCCATGCTATGACACTGCAAGCCGTAGTTTGATAATGAATGGTATAATCTAAGAGAAATGAGAAATGAGGCTAGCCTTAAGTAGTTAAATAACTCTTGATGATCTGAATAGAATAATAGAAGTTAAAAAAACTTGAAAAGCAAAATTAATGAAATTGAAACAAACAGCAAAAACAAAAATATCAGAGATTTATATAAAGGTAGGATGAATATCCTATCTAATAGAAATATTTTGATATTAACCAAACCAGGCACACCTTCCAGTATGCCTACTATGTTACGACTTATCTCACCTATATAAATGAGAGCGACGGGCAGTGTGTGCATGCCCTAGAGCTAATAAACCAAAATATTTTTCTAAAATAAAATTACGATTATATCCAATTTCAAATATACTTTCAACATACCATCCAAACTATATTTAGAAAGGGGTGGCAACCTAAAGTAAACTTGATAAAAGATAAAAATGATGAATTTTTGGGTGATCCAAGTGATATTTTAAATACATGAAAGAACTACTTTAATGACCTTTTAAATGTTCATACAGGAGATAAATCAGAAGTAAATGAAATACACACAGCAGAACTTTTAGTTCCAGAACGTAACTTGACTGAAATTAAAGATGCTATTAAAAGGTTAAAGAATAACAAAGCACCTGGCATTGATTTAATACCAGCTAAGTTAATTAAATATGGTGGGAATTTGTTAATACGTCAAATTCATAAATTAATTTGTTTAATATGGAATAAAGAATAAATTCCTCAACAGTGGAAATAATCTGTTATTGTTTCTGTGTTTAAAAAAGGTGATAAAACCAACTGCAATAATTACCATGGAATTTCTCTCCTCACATCATATGAAACATTCTTTTAACAAGACTAACTCCATATGCTAATGACATTATAGGTGATTAGCGATGTGGATTTAAACGTAACAGATCAACCATATATAAAATTTTTAACATCAGACATACACTAGAGGAAGAAATGGGAATACAATGAAAATATCCATCACGTATGCATTGATTTTAAAAAAGCACATGATTCCGTTAAAAGAGGTAATATATAACATATTAGTAGAGTTTGGAATACCTAAGCAGCTTGTTAATATGGTAAAAGTATGCAATAATGAAACAAAGTAAAATTTGTGTGGGTATTAATATGTCTGAAAAATTTATAATTCATGATGGGTTAAAACAGGGAGATGGCGTATCTTCATTGCTCTTTAATTTTGACTTAAAATATGCTGTAACGAAGGTAAAAAAAACTAATGATGGACTAAAATTAAATGGTCTGATTCAGTTGATAGCATATGTGGAATAATGCAAAAATATTTTTAAAAGCACTAAACTTTTATCTTTTTTAGTATTATATGGATGTGAAACTTGGTCCCTTACATTGAAAGAGGAACATAAATTAAGAGTATTTGAAATTAGAATCCTCAGGAAAAATATTTCGACGAAAAAAGGGATGAGGAGACAGGTGAGTGGAGAAGGTTACATAATTTAAAACTGCATAATTTGTATTCATGTCCAGATATTATTAGAATAATTAAATCAAGAACACTTATCTGGGCAGGCCATGTGGTAAGAGACCTGTAGGAAGGCCAAGATGGAGGGGTAATGTGGAGATGTACCTAAAGGAAATTGGTAAGAATGGAAAAGATTGGGTTGATCTTGTCAAAGGTAGGGGCCGGTTACTGCAGCCATAAACCTTCAGGTTTAAGTATGTTAGAGAGTGAATAAGTTGGTGCAGGCGAAAATTAGGTCACTAAGTTCTAGCTACTCTGGGATAACAGGTTTTTGTTTTGACTGACCTTGGATACGATTCTGTGCAAATCGTAGTTTGAATTATTGATTCCTTCTTTCCAGTACATTAAAAAATATAAACAAGATGCTTCTGAAAACATAACCTGTTAGTTATGCACTTTGTGCATCTTACCTGCTTGAAAATTATATACAGTAAAACCTCGTTAATCCAGACTAATTTGGGGGGATAATTTGACCAGTTTAACGAAAGTCCGGATTAACTGAAATAACCTAAAGAATGGTAGAAAGTGCATTAAAACTCAGTTTATAGCAACAAAACACATTTATTATGGTGTATTTAAAGGGCATAAGCCTAAATACAATATACAGTACAGTACAAAGACTGCGGGAAACAGAATTTCATCAGTGGTTGACTGTCTTTTCTTTGGGAAGTTCTCTTGTTGACTTCTAGCCACATTTAAAGCCTTGTATTCTGCTTTATTTTTCTCTTTGCCTTTCACCTGTCCGGATTAAGCAAAATCCAGCTTATCGGGGTCCGGATTAACGAGGTTTTTACTGTATACACAAATGTAACATACTGGGTGAACACAAAGTCTTTCCAAGATTAAGAAAAATCGTATCTTAAAAACTATGACATGGGTTGTGACATTATGTAACACAACACATCGAGATTTTCTATCTTTGCAGGTGGCACTGCAATCATCTGTTTCAACTTTGCATCAATGAAGGAGAAAGGGCAGTGTGTTCTGTGGTACCATGAAACTAAATAGTTGGTTACAGTGCAAAGACAGTTCAGAATGAACTATGAGCGAAACCCCCCAGATGTTAAAAGCATCAAAGCACGGTATGCTAAGTTTAAGGAGACTGGCAGTTTTGGCAAAATGCCAAGAACAGATAGGCCTGCTGTGAGTGAAAGAACTACGGGTGCAGTGTGCACTGCGCTTCAATGTAGTTCTCGGAACTTGTCATGCCTCAAGAGAACTTGGAATTCCTCAGAGCACATAGTTAAAATTTTACACAAACCGATTCATTTGCATGCATACAAAGTACAAATCCTTCAAGCTTTGCAGCCACATGACTGTCCCCGATGTATTGATACCAAGATTCTCCAATGAATTGATGAAGATAATGAATATCTTGCATGCATTTGTTTTTCTGATGAGGCTACCTTTCACATCTTGAGGAAAGTAAAAAGACACAATGTCCATATTTAGAGGTCAGAGAAGCCACATGTTGCGTTGGAACATAATATAGACAGCCCTAAACTGAATAGTGGAACATCAAATTCATGCTTTTAGGGGACCAAGGTGAAAAACTTAAAAATGTAGGACGATGTAAAATCTGGGAAAATTTTATAGCATTTTACTCTATTGGGACAATGAAGATTGCATGTATAATGCTGAAAAATGTAAAACTGGGGAACGAAAAATATGGGTTTCACTGTATTTGATGTAGTCTTCTGCATAACAAATTAGACCAGGGTGGCCACTCTAGGACCATGATAAAATTCATGTATAATTCCCGGTTTTTAAGGTGAACTTTCCAAAAATTCAAGCATACAAGCAGATGTTTTCTCTGTTTCAACCTTATGTATTACCACCTCTCATCACATTACGCACACAGATATATTAACAATATAAAGGGTCTGTGTGATTCCAATGTATCCAAAAATTCTAATTCAATTAAACAGTATATACATATATTTAAAATGTTCAATTTAAGGTGCAGAGTTTACATGTACTATTTCACATACTCTTGATTCGAAAAACATGTACAAACACAAGTCACAAATGTTGTGGGATATTTGTTAATTATATAATAATTTCAAGCTCAAATTTAACTAATCAACTTCAAGATATCTTATCTTGCAATAATCTTCCGTCTGTTAGATACACTGTTCTGCAAAGAACACTAGAAAAATAGACTAAACGGGCTGAGAGAATTTTGTTTTATTTTCCACACAGTTTTCTTTCCCTTCTCGATAAAAATAAAAGCTGAACTGTGAAAAACTTGCCTCAGGGCATTTATAAATATGTTTAAATTCAATGGGATTTGAATTAATAAAAGTTGTAATTTTTCAAGTCTAAAGATAAAAATTCACGCAGAATTCCCGGTGAGTAGCCACCCTGTGGACTTTTCATTCTTGCAGAGTTCAGCATTACATCAAACATTTACCTTCATATGTTGGAACTTTATGTCGCACGTCACTTCGAAACATTTCAGCCACAGTCAGTTTTCCAACAAGATGGTGCACCACCACATTGGGATTTAGGTGTTCGTCAGTACTGGAGTAACACATTTCCAAACTGATGGATAGGGAGGGATGGATATCTAGCTTTTTTCTCTGCAGGGATACACTAAGGACAAAAGTGTACAGTTCACCAGTTCCAGATGATAAAACTTTGAAGGTGAAGATAACACAAGTGTTAGCAACGGTGTTTGAGGAGATGCTGTCTCAGTTTAACACATGGAGAGAAATTGAGTATCTTTTAGATATTCTCTGAGCAACACATATTGAAATTTATAATAAAACAATAAACTTGTGATTTTGGGGGACTCTTTTTGGAAACACAACATGCTGTGCCTAACAACTTTTTGAGTTTTAGTGTTATTTCTTTAAAAACACATGCCTGTACCGAAGTGAACATTTTTTGTAATACATGTTTGAAATGAGGGTATCACTTTATACTCACCCTGTATTTCCCCCACACCATTATCTTATCTCGAAATATCTCCTTAGATTTTGTAGATTTTTAATGGTCTTACAGAATCTTGATTGTGATGAATAGCTGTGGGTACTACAGTGTAATTAACACATTTAAAGTAAATACATATAAAAAGTCTTCTGCACTATGTCTATACAATTATAATAAAGAATAAAAATGACACTGTACAAACAACAAATTTTACATTTTATAGTTACAAATTTACATATGTTCAAGACATAAAGCATATTTTCATTCTCCAGAGTCGTTACAATAAGCATGTATAAATGTATAAAAAAAATATTTGAAAATACATTTCAATGCAATATTACACAAATATTAAGTAATACATATTTATTCAATTCATCAAATCTTACATTATTTTCTGAGGACCAATTCAATGTAAATGTAGAAAAATATTTGAAGGCATCAATGGGTGTAGAATTATTAAATCTTGTGAGAGAAACAATAACATAAATTGTGCAAATTTGTACCAATCTATATTTTAATTATACACTGTGTACACAAAGTGTCTGACACATTTCAATTGTTAATAAATTAGAAACTAATAAAGATACAAATAAACTGATGGCAATGATAGATAAACTCAAAACGTTTTATGTCCTGCATCAGTACACTTCTATATGTGCTCAATGTCTACCACATATCCCCAGAGATAAAAAATCCAATGGGGTTGTGCCGGGTGACCTTTGGGGCCAAGGAATCGGTCCAAGTCATATCCATCTTCCCAGAAAGCATTCGAAACATGATGAACAATGATGACAGACCTTACAAAAGTAATGAACACTGATGAATTGAAATCCAGAATAAACAACACGATAGCCAAAGTGGATGTAGGCATGCTGACCCAAACATGGGAAGAAATTGATTATCACCTTGACATTCTCCATGTGACAAAAGGAGCACACATAGTTTACTGATACAGGACATAAATTTTTTCTTAGTTTATCTATCTATCATTGCGAACAGTTTATTTGTATCTTCATCGTTTCTAATTTATTAATAATTGAGATGTGTCAGATGCTTTGTGTACACCTGGTACTTATTCGTAACTGTACTTAATATGGTGGAATATCTAAACTGGGAATGTGTAATTTTTAAAAATCACACATGTGAAATACTAGATACCAAATCAGGTTCTTTTTTCATGGCTTCTCTTAAGAAATGTCATTCCGTGAATACAAAAATTCTTATTCAGATGTGCTTTACCTTCAAATGTTTCAGAGTACACTTCGAAGTAAAGTTCTTTTTCTAATACTAAGCACTATTATCGTCTGCCATAGCATCATCATCCTTGTTTACAGTTACTAAATATGGAGAAGGGTCTTTAATCCTGTGACTGACAAACAAATGCTTCACTAACGAGGGTTGCACAACAAAACACAGGCCACACACACTGCACTGAAATGAAGTGGAGTCTATCCGATGAGATTTTATGTGTGCCTCAAATTTTGTTTTGATATTTGATGTGAAACTGCACTTGCTACATTCAAAGTTACTTGCAGGAATTGAACCGGTGACCATTATACCACTTTTAAAAGGAGACAACTGCTTCTTCCGCTTCTTTCTAGGAGCAGGCATATATTGGTCCGATGCCACACCAGCAATGGGTTTGGAAAAAGATGACATGGTACCCTTCTTCTTTCCAACACACACTTTAAGCTTTTCTACTTTGGGTGAAAGATCTAGAACTTTAACATTCTTATGCTCCTCTGAATAATGCTTTTTAAGTATGCTCCAGTCTAATACCAATTTCACATTGCAGAGATGACATCTGTACCACGTAAATTTCAAACTCTCTGTTTGCGAGACATCTAAAGACACTCTAACAACATGACCATCACTCATTTGGTCATGGATTTTTTCTTCAAAACTAGTATCTGGAGAAACTTTTTCACTTTTCACTTCATAGCTATCAATCAAATCTTGTGGAGGTGATAATGCTTCATCTTTAGTGGCACTGTTGGGTGAAATTGACGGAAAACATTCATGGCTTTCCAAGTTAACAGCATCACTTATTGGCTCGCCACATCTGAAACACAAATCAACCACCTCTGTTTTTATATCTATGTCATTTGTTAGTGGCATGCAGTCTTCTACGTTACTTTTCTCATCAACAGCCACAGATTCCTCTGATATTTTATACTCCTTCTCACTTGCTGACAATGTGCAGTTTAATTCCATTTTAATTTCACTATCACTGGTTGAAGACATATCTTCTGCTAATTTGTTTTCCATATCATTCCCTGAGAATCCACAGTCTTTCACTTTATTTTCCTTGTCCTTCATAGAGGGCATACAGTTTTCTTCTATATTATATTTCTTTCCATTTGCTGAGGGCTGGCAGTCTTCTATTAGTTTATTTTTCTTTTCACTGGCAGATACTGAATTTCCTGCTAATTTATTTTCCCTTTCATCTACAGGGGAACTGAGATATTTTATTAACATATCTCCCTTATCAGTTGTCAAGGTCACAAAATCATTTGCCATTCTATTTTCCTTATCTGCAGAGGGTTTTGAGTTTTCAGTAAGTTTACATCCATTGTTAGCCACCACGGATGTACAGTCTTCTATTACTTTACATCCCTTATCACTTGATAATGGCACAGAATCTTCTACAATTTTATTTTCCTTGTCCTCTACTAATGATATGCTGTTTTCTATTAATGAATCTCTCTTATCATTTGTCAAGGGCACAGGATCATCTATTACATTACATCCCTTGTTATCCACCAAGGATGTACACTCTTCCAGCACTGAATATACTTTATCATTGGCGAAGGGCACAGAATCATCTACCATTTCATTTTCCTCGCTATCCACCAAGGATGTGAAGTCCTCTTCTATTGTATATCCTTTATCATTTCCTATGGACAGAGAATCATCTACCATTTCATTTTCCTCACTATCCCCCAAGGATGAGCAATCTTCTTCTACTGTATATCCTTTATCGTTTGTCACAGTCACAATATCTTCTATCCTCTTGTTTTCCTTGTTATCCCCCGTTGATGCTTCTACTACTGTGTATCCTTTACCATTTGTTACAGTTACAGGATTTTCTATTGCTTCATTTACTGAGGACTTCGAGTTCGATATTACTTTATTTTCCTTGTCACTTATCAAGGGTATAGAATCTTCTTTTACTGTATTCACCCTCTTGTCAGAGGACATACAATCTTTCATCATTGTATTTTCCCTGTTATACGTTGAGGGTTTTGTATCTCTTATTACTTTATTTTCTTCCACAGGTTTTTCCTTTTCCAGTAATAAATTCTGTACAGAATTTGTTGATTTATCCAGATTTTCATGTTCATTATTGGTTTTCATCTGTTTCGCATCTGGAAGAGGCCCATCCTCAATCTTCCTTTTTGGAGTTCCGTATGTTTTAATAGGTGCATCAACTTTTGCAACAGAACTGTCTTTTGAAAGTTCATTTACTTTTCCAACTAAACTATTAGTGCCTGTTGGTTGTGTTTTTGCAATTGGGCTATTGGTAGCATGACCCTGTACAATTTTGGCACTTGTCAGACTTTGCACAGGAACCAGTGACAAGGGAGTACCAGAAATGCCACTTACACAAAGATATACTTGCTTTGGTTTTGGTAATATCTTTGTTATGGGTACATCAACCTGTTTCAGAATAACTTTCTTCATATCTGCGTTGCTCTTATTTTGCATTATGTTCACAGCACATTCAATAAGTTGTGGATTAGATAGTGAAACATTCTGCAAATTGTGTTTCAGTGTTACGGCATCGGAAACTTCTGGAACTTTACATGCTAAGCTGATGTTGCGCTCATTTGAATCTTTGTGACATTTTTTTTTATGTGCACCAAGCTCTTGTTTATTTATGAAAACAGCACTACACTCATCACAGTAATATATATACAAGTGGCCTGCCCTGCTTTGAGAATGGGCATATACATGACCGGCTACCTTATTTTTGGAAATCAACCCACTCGGACACACCTGACATTGCTGAAATGGAATCGTTGCAATGAGAGGGTTTTTATGTGCTTTCAATTTATGAATGTCTAACATCTGAGTAGTATAACATGCAACTGGACATGCACTGCACTTAAACAAAGTTTTCATATGATTGTCTAGTATGTGAATACTTAAATTAATTGTCTCTTGAAACACAGAATTGCATTTTGTACATTTGTACCTCATCCGCTTAAAGGGATGGAAACATTTGCTTTGCAAGTGTAAGATAAAAGCTCCCCACACTTTAAATATTTCACCACAGTCTGGACAAATGAATGGTTTCATTTGTTTATGGTATCGCTTATGTGCAAGCATATTGCACCTATTAGGCAGTACCAATTGACAAATATCACATCTCCAAAGGTAACTATCTGCATTTGCTTCAGCGAGAAAGTGTTCGAGAAAAGTATCTATGCCGAGAAAAGATGATTTACAGTCGTAACAGGATGTTTTATTGCGGTTATGAACAGGAGGGTAGCTTGCCATAATGGATTTGACAAGATCAGAACCACCTCCGAAAGCAACATCATGAGGACTAAGATCTATACGGTCTCTTGGAAGTGGCTTTGAAGAATATTTGGCACCTTCAGGAATTGGATGTTGACGAAGATGTGCCTGCAAGGTACACTGGTTGTAAAATACAAGTTCCTTACAGCATTCCTTGCAAGGGTACGTAATAAGAATGCTCCGCCTTTCTGTATGCTTTGACAAGCTGCTTTGTAGAATGAACCTGCAAAGATAAATATAGTTATACACATTTACAGCTATCATCACACACAAATTATCACACAGCTGTTGAAAATAACACAAAACACCAAGTAATCCTAACATTCCAGTTACATCATAGCAGACTTAAAAATATCCCCCATTTATTCTGCAATAATTCCAAGTAGACTGATTTTGACTGCAAGGTTCTCACGTGAAGATTTCCATGAGTTTTTCAAGAGTACTCAATACACAGAGCTATGATATTTTAAATTTATTTTACAATAGTCAAACCACCCTCACCTATTTGAAAATTATTATTATTATATTTGATTCTTGTTATTTACCATCACTTTTCTGTCACTTTTGGCTAATCACAATGATGAGGATGAGTGATGATATACAAAACTGAAGAAGAGACATTCACAAAGAACACCCATGCCCAGGCCAGAATTCAAAACTGGGACATGTTAACAGTTACTTTATTGGTATCAGTGTATCAGTAATACTAGTGATAATTTTACCAATCTGATATATTTGTAAGTAGTCTGTAATTTAGTGTAATATTCTGGCATTTTGTTATTATTCTCATCATATAATGCTTGTATTGAAAGTAAATGTCTAAATACACAGATCCCGATTAACCCTAGACCACTAAGCCAGGGTAATAACCCTAGACCACTAAGCCAGGGTAATTTTTATGAGCTCAATTGTCAGAACTTCCTGTATTGAACAAAGCATCCTTTCCTGCAGCACCTCTTCCATGTACCTTCCTAACTTTCTTAGAAAGAGTCTATACCGAGCTATCATTCCGATGAGTCACACTTGTGGGACTTCGTGCACTGGGGGTGGGGTCATACATTTTATGAATGCCTAGTGACTACATATATTTTACTCATGCAATCTATTGGGTTTTGTTAATCCTGTGAGTCCAGATTCCAGGCTAACAAGGCTCTGGCGCAAGAACTCGTAGCCATTAAACTCCTCTGTACTAGATTATTTTGTGTCGAGTTCATGTGTGTTTGTGATTGTCCTTTAAGTCATCACTTCATCGCATGAATGCTTTCCTGCAGGCCCCCTTCCATGTACCTTCGTAACTTTCTTTGATGAAGATGAGGATTGTAAGCAGGTCATAGATGAACGCAATGAAGCAAGAAATCAAATGCTCTGCAGATAAACTAGAACAAGTAAAAATAATTACCGTGAAGCTCGGAGAAATGTTTGTAGAATTTTATGAATGAAGAAAAAGATATATGAAGAGAATGTACTGGAAGAGCTGAGAATAAAAAGTGGTTATCAACTTAGAATGGTAGCATGTTGAGGTAAAACTGGGAACCTGGTGTGTGGAGAAGAAGTGATAGAATGCCGGAGAACTTTAAAGAATAATAGAGACCCTGGTGAGGACACTATCACTGCAGAGATGATAAAGAATCATGAAATTGTGGAAGTCTATCTATAAACATGTAAGCATGATTTGAAATGCCTGAAGAATGGTGCATAGGACTAATATGGCCCACTCATAAAAAAGGAAGTAAACTGAACTGTGAAATCTACAGAGGAATAATAATAATTTGGTTATAATAATAATCTGCCTCTTCAACAGTAGACCTGATATTCACCATAAGGCAAATGCAGGAAGGCACTATGAGTATGGAAATGATTTGATTATGGCATTCCTAGATATAGAAAAGGCATACAATAGCATGGACAGAACAAAATATTTGGAAGGCTCTAAGAGAGAAAGGAGTCGAGGAAGAGATAGTGCGTAGAGTGCAGAGCATGATTAAATCTAAAAATAAACAATTGGAATTTGGATGCCAATATTTTCACACTTTTGAGAAATAGAAGTTTACAAATGGACACTATATCTTCAAAGCAGCTTGTTTAAAGCAAATTACTGAGGTCGTAACTATTGGTGTCTATTGTAATTGTTATTATCAACAGGAAGGAGCATATTTTAGCCCTTCAGATGTACTTCACATGGACTCATTGATCAATTAGATGATTTTCCCTGAGTAATTTTTTTATTTTTGAAATTCCATGAGATTTCCAGGTTCTCCAGGTTTTCCAGGTGAGCGAGAACCCTGGACTGATAAAGTCTCCTATTCATAATTATGGCCTGGATTTTTTAGGCAATTTTATATTATTTCTTTTTTCATTTAGACATGGCCCAATATTTGAGATATAAATTCTGAACAAACTTTATTTCACTTCCATCTTCTCTGTACTGAGGTGTTGGCGGATGATTGCAACGCAGAGGCAGTCATTGAAAGGTCTATTGTGACTATTGGTATAGATGGCAACAGTGAAGTCTAGGATTTGGGTGGACAAGCAGTGGTTGTTGATCCTGAGGTTAAGGGCTGTTGATGCTTGCCCAGGTAACAGTACCGGATACAGATGAGGTTGGAGGTATGGCAGGTTCCTTTTGGGTGGAGGGTAAATTTGCCTATTTGCCTTTTTATATTCCTTTGTAGGAAAACATAAGCTTTAATGTTTTATGTTCATTTTATGGTGTTTCTAGTCTAAAAACATATTTTTGTAGTGCCTACAAATGCCTATTTTGATTTTGAGGGTTAGCACCTAGTTCGCTTAACCCTTGATGGGCAAGGTATTTTTGTTACGTATCTGGGCAAGCATTGTCTATCACACACTGTGTTGTTTAAATTATTGTTTTCCTTCCATTGAAAGATTTCAATGTTTCTTTCGCTGCAGAAACAAGGGAGCAACATAATCCTTAACCTAATCATCATTGTCATGTTCATAATTATTGTATTCATCATCATCAATGCCATTTTTTTTGCAGCATAGATATAAAATACATTACACTTGTTGTGTTTACATGAGTTACGTTATAAAGTTTTGCACTTTTTGCATAGGCAAGTTACTTCACAATGTTCATTGCACACAGACAGGTTGCATATGCTGCAACACTGTTTCTTTGTATGAGTTTTCCCACAAGGGCACAAGTGACATCTCCTTCTTTTATATGAACCAGTAGGACAGAGCATTCCCTGACATTCGCTATGAGACTTGGCAGCAAGCGGCCCGGCGTCAGCGCTTGTATTTCCCGGTGAACGGGGTCCGCAACAGACGCTAGAGTCTGCTATAAAAATTACAGTTTTCATATTGTGTACTAACCTTGACTACAGAAGGTGTTGAAAAGGATGTCCCTCTGCTGCAACATATTCCTGGCATCTTGGCATTTACACGTGCAAGTTCGTCTACAGTAATTCTCCTGATTTCTCATACAATACTTTCTTTTCACTCATGGATGGTGTGCTGATTGTCTTTGTATACTTTATTTTTTAGATTTCCCCATAAACAAAAATCACAGGCTGACAAATCTGGGGACCTAGAGGGTTTTTGAAACACCCGTTTCTTCTGAGAGGCGGCAGATAGATTTCCGAGGAGACTGTTCTAACCTTTATCCTATCTCATCGAGTTTTTCTCAGCAAGTACACGTGGTTTTTTTTTTACTTTTATTCAGAACTGACCCTGTTACTCTAAACTTTTTTACGAAGTTTAATAGAGTGGTCCTATGTGGAAAGGGGAACACCAGGAAATTTCGTTGCAAAACATCATCCCACTTCTCCACAATTCCTCTTTCCGAAGTAACACTCAACAAGATAAATACTTTGTTTTAATGTAAACTTTTGTGGTGCCATATTAAGCCACAATCTTCAACACAGGACACGACACCACAAAACTTATGAGGGAGGATTATAATGGCGTCAATCTGCAATGTCAACAGAAAGGGAAAGAGAGGGGAAAAAAAAAACTGACTGTAGCGTGCGACTGTCGCGGGAAAGACAAGCACTAATGTTGGGCCACTTGGCGCCGAGTCTCGTAGCGAATGTCAGGGAATGCTCTGTATTAGAAGCAGGGGAGCTTGGTGTCTACTTTGAAAAAGTAAAGCAAATTTTTAAACTCTATGTGATCAGAAGTATCCGGACACCCACCCGAAAATAAAGTACAAGTTTGGGCACCCCTCCATCGGGAACACTGGCAGTCAATACGGTGTTGGCCCACCCTTAACCTTGATGACAGCATTCATTCTCACAGGCATACTTTCAATCAGGTGCCGGAAGGTTTCCTGAGGAATGGTAGCCCATTCCTCGCAGAGCGCCAAAATGAGAAGAGGTATTGATGTGGATCGGTGTGGTCTAGCAAGAAGTCGGCATTCCAAAACATCCCCGAGATGTTCCATGGGATTCAAATCAGGACTCTGCGTAGGCCAGTCCATTAGTGGGATGTTGTTGTCGTCAAACCACTCCCCCACAAGCCCTGCAGTATGGACGGGTGCTCGGTCGTGTTGAAAGATACAATGGTCATCCCTGAACTGGTCTTCGATGGTAGCCAGCATGAAAGCTGTTAAAATGTCAACGTAAGCTTGTCTCGTGACACTGCCATGTAAAGCAACAAGAGGGGCCAAGACCCCTCCAGGAGAAACATGACCACACTGTAACCCCGCCACCTCCGAATTTTACTGTCGGCACTATACAGGCTGGTAGATGTCATTCACCAAGTATTCGCCTCTCACACACTCACAGCCTACCATCGGATAGCCACATTGTGTACTGTGATTCATCACTCCACACAACGGTTTTCCACTGTTCTATGGTCCAGTTTTGATGCTCATTGCACCACACTAGCCGGCGTTTGGCATTTGTCTGTGTGATGTTTGACTTATGGGCAGCTGCTTGGCCATGGAAACCAAGTTGCCCCACCTTGCACCAAAATCTCACACACAGACTTCCTACACAAGTCCCTCCCAACCAACTGACCACGTTGAAAGTCTGCGAGTTCCTGAGACCTTCTCATACTGCTGTCTCACATAGTCTGCAGACTGACTATATACATAAACACACATTTCGCGGTGTATCCGGATACTTTTGATCACACATATATATATACACACACACTCCGTGTGCGTGCGTGCGTGCGTGCATACAGTGATCTTGTTTCTAACCGCACAAAATGTGCAACAAACTGACATTCATCTGAGACTGAGGGCATTTTATGGGGATGAATGGGTAGACATCAGTACTGTGAATCTTGGGCATGCTGGTAAAGAAAACCCCAGCTGAAGAACTCTCAGTGTATGTGGAAGGCCGCATACTGCAACTGATGGGAGGCCATCGGAATCGTGTTCAGCTGGGTATTTTTTTACGAGCATGAAAAGCCCAAGATCGCACAGTACTGATGTCTACGCATTCATCCCCATAAAATGCCTTCAGTCTCAGATGAATGTCAATTTGTTCCACATTTTCTGCGGTTTGAAACTCGATCACGGTATGCTACTTCAGGTGCTCCACCAACATTGCATGGTTACATGCTGCCATTTTTCTTGCTATAGTTGAGCACACCCTGGCGATAGAAGTTTGAAACCTTCAATGGAGAAGCAGGAAAGTCTTATAAGTGCAATGTATGGTTACTCAAAATCCAAAATGCATTTACAAGGTAACAAAAA